>NC_090924.1:1469333772-1469636803 GCF_040938575.1 Ambystoma mexicanum | reverse complement strand
TGTTAAGGGCATTATATTATATAGAGATTGCCAATGTGCCTGTGAGCATGCTGGTCACGTTAAGGGTGCTATATCATATAGAGACTGCCAATGCATCTGTGAGCATGCTGCACACATTAAGGTGTTATACTCTATAGAGACTGCCAGTGCACCTCTGAGCATGCTGGTCACGTTAAGGGTGCTATACTATATAGAGACTGCCAATGCACCTGTGAGCATGCTGGTCACGTTAAGGGTGCTATACTATTGATAGACTGCCAATGCACCGGTGCGCATGCTGGTCACGTTAAGGGTGTTATACTATATAGAGACTGCTACCAATGCACCTGTGAGCCTGCTGGTCATGTTAAGGGTGTTATATTATATAGAGATTGCCAATGTACCTATGGGCATGCTGGTCATGGTAAGGGTGTTACACTATATGGAGTCTGCCAGTGCACCTGTGAGCATGCTGGCCACGTTAGGGTATTATACTATATAGAGACTGCCAATGCAACTGTGAGCATGCTGGTCATGTTAAGGGTGTTATACTATAAAGAGACTCCTGCCAATGCACCTGTGAGCCTGCTGGTCATGTTAAGGGCGTTATATTATATAGAGATTGCCAATGTACCTGTGAGCATGCTGCTCACATTAAGGTGTTATACTCTATAGAGACTGCCAGTGCACCTCTGAGCATGCTGGTCACATTAAGGGAGCTATACAATATAGAGACTGCTAATGTGCCTGTGAGCATGCTGGTCATGTTAAGGGTGCTATACTATATAGAGACTGCCAATGCACCTGTGAGCATGCTGGTCACATTAAGGGTGATATACTATATATGGCCTGCCAATGCACCTGTGAGCCTGCTGGTCACGTTAAGAGTGTTATATTATATAAAGACTGCCAATGCACCTGTGAGCATGCTGGTCATGTTAAGGGTGTTATACTATATAGAGAATGGCAATGCACCTGTGAGCATGCTGCTCACATTAAGGTGTTATACTCTATAGAGACTGCCAGTGCACCTCTGAGCATGCTGGTCACGTTAAGGGTGTTACACTATATGGAGTCTGCCAATGCACCTGTGAGCATGCTGGCCACGTGAGGGTATTATACTATACAGAGCCTGCCAATGCACCTGTGAGCATGCTGGTCACATTAAGGGTATTATACTATATAGAGACTGCCAATGCACCTTTCAGCCTGCTGGTCACATTAAGGGAGCTATACAATATAGAGACTGCTAATGTGCCTGTGAGCATGATGGTCATGTTAAGGGTGCTATACTATATAGAGACTGCCAATGCACCTGTGAGCATGCTGGTCACATTAAGGGTGATATACTATATAGAGACTGCCAATGCACCTGTGAGCATGCTGGTCATGTTCAGGGTGTTATACTATATAGAGACTGCTGCCAATGCACCTGTGAGCCTGCTGGTCATGTTAAGGGCGTTATATTATATAGAAATTGCCAATGTACCTGTGAGCATGCTGGTCAGGTTAAAGGTGTTATACTATATAGAGAATGGCAATGCACCTGTGAGCATGCTGGTCACGTTAAGGGTGCTATACTATATAGAGACTGCCAATGCACCTGTGAGCATGCTGGTCACATTAAGGGTGATATACTATATAGAGACTGCCAATGCACCTGTGAGCATGCTGGTCATGTTAAGGGTGTTATACTATATAGAGACTGCTGCCAATGCACCTGTGAGCCTGCTGGTCATGTTAAGGGCGTTATATTATATAGAGATTGCCAATGTGCCTGTGAGCATGCTGGTCACGTTAAGGGTGCTATATCATATAGAGAATGCCAATGCATCTGTGAGCATGCTGCACACATTAAGGTGTTATACTCTATAGAGACTGCCAGTGCACCTCTGAGCATGCTGGTCACATTAAGGGAGATATACAATATAGAGACTGCTAATGTGCCTGTGAGCATGCTGGTCATGTTAAGGGTGCTATACTATATAGAGACTGCCAATGCACCTGTGAGCATGCTGGTCACATTAAGGGTGATATACTATATATGGGCTGCCAATGCAACTGTGAGCATGCTGCTCATGTTAAGGGTGTTATATTATATAGAGATTGCCAATGTACCTGTGAGCATGCTGGTTACGGTAAGGGTGTTACACTATATGGAGTCTGCCAATGCACCTGTGAGCATGCTGGCCACGTGAGGGTATTATACTATACAGAGCCTGCCAATGCACCTGTGAGCATGCTGGTCACATTAAGGGTATTATACTATATAGAGACTGCCAATGAACCTGTGAGCATGCTGGTCACATTAAGGGTGATATACTATATAGAGACTGCCAATGCACCTGTGAGCATGCTGGTCATGTTAATGGTGATATACTATATAGAGGTTGCCAATGCACCTGTGAGAATGCTGGTCATGTTAAGGGTGTTATACTATATAGAGACTGCTGCCAATGCACCCGTGAGCCTGCTGGTCACTTTAAGGGTGTTTTATTATATAGAGACTGCCAATGTACCTGTGAGCATGCCGGTCACATAAAGGGTGTTATACTATATAGAGACAGCCAATGCACCTGTGAGCATGCTGGTCAGGTTAAAGGCAATATACTATATAGAGACTGGCAATGCACCTGTGAGCATGCTGCTCACATTAAGGTGTTATACTCTGTAGACACTGCCAGTGCACCTCTGAGCATGCTGGTCATGTTAAGGGTGCTATACTACATAGAGACTGCCAATGCACCTGTGAGCATGCTGGTCACGTTAAGGGTGTTATACTATTGATAGACTGCCAATGCACCTGTGCGCATTCTGGTCTCGTTAAGGATGTTGTACTATATAGAGACTGCGACCAATGCACCTGTGAGCCTGCTGGTCATGTTAAGGGTGTTATATTATATAGAGATTGCCAATGTACCTATGAGCATGCTGGTCATGGTAAGGGTTTTACACCATATGGAATCTGCCAATGCACCTGTGAGCATGCTTGCCATGTTAGGGTATTATACTATATAGAGGCTGACAATGCACCTTTCAGCCTGCTGGTCACATTAAGGGAGCTATACAATATAGAGACTGCCAATGTGCCTGTAGCATGTTTGTCATGTTAAGGGTGCTATACTATATAGAGACTGCCAATGCAACTGTGAGCGTGCTGGTCACATTAAGGGTGCTATACTATATAGAGAATGCTGCCAATGCACCTGTGAGCCTGCTGGTCACATTAAGGGTGCTATACTATATTGGGTGTGCCAATACACCTGTGAGCATGCTGGTCACATTAAGGGTGACATACTATATAGAGACTGCCAATGCACCTGTGAGCATGCTGGTCACATTAAGGGTGCTGTACTACATAGAGACTGCCAATGCACCCGTGAGCCTGTTGGTCACATTGAGGGTGTTATACTATATTGAGACTGCCAATGCACATGTGAGCATGCTGGTCAAATTAAGGGTGTTATATTTATATAGTGACTGCCAATGCACCTGTGAGCATGCTGGTCACATTAAGGGTGCTGTACTATATAGAGCCTCCAATGCACCTGTGAGCATGCTGGTCACTTTAAGGGTGCAATACTATATAGAGACTGCCAATGCACCTGTGAGCATGCTGGTCACATTAAGGGTGCAATACTATATAGAGACTGCCAAAGCAACTGTGGGCATGCTGGTCACCACGTTAAGGGTGCAATACTATATAGAGACTGCCAATGCACCTGTGAGCATGCTGGTCATGTTAAGGGTGTTATACTATATAGAGACTGCCAATGTGCCTGTGAGCATGCTGGTCATGTTAAGGGTGCTATACTATATAGAGACTGCCAATGCACCTGTGAGCCTGCTGGTCATGTTAAGGGTGTTATATTATATAGAGACTGCTACCAATGCACCTGTGAGCCTGCTGGTCATGTTAAGGGTGTTATATTATATAGAGATTGCCAATGTACCTGTGAGCATGCTGGTCACATTAAGGGTATTATACTATATAGAGACTGCCAATGCACCTATGATCATGCTGGTCACATTAAGGGAGCTATACAATATAGAGACTGCTAATGTGCCTGTGAGCATGCTGGTCATGTTAAGGGTGCTGTACTATATAGAGACTGCCAATGCACCTGTGAGCATGCTGGTCACATTAAGGTTGATATACTATATATGGGCTGCCAATGCAACTGTGAGCATGCTGCTCATGTTAAGGGTGCAATACTCTATAGAGTCTGCTGGCAATGCACCTGTGAGCCTGCTGGTCACATTAAGAGTGTTCTATTATTTAGAGACTGCCAATGCACCTGTGAGCATGCTGGTCATGTTAAGGGTGTTATACTATATAGCGACTGCTGCCAATGCACCTGTGAGCCTGCTGGTCATGTTAAGGGCGTTATATTATATAGAGATTGCCAATGTACCTGTGAGCATGCTGGTCAGGTTAAAGGTGTTATACTATATAGAGAATGGCAATGCACCTGTGAGCATGCTGCTCACATTAATGTGTTATACTCTATAGAGACTGCCAGTGCACCTCTGAGCATGCTGGTCACGTTAAGGGTGTCACACTATATGGAGTCTGCCAATGCACCTGTGAGCATGTTGGCCACGTGAGGGTATTATACTATACAGAGCCTGCCAATGCACCTGTGAGCATGCTGGTCACATTAAGGGTATTATACTATATAGAGACTGCCAATGCACCTTTCAGCCTGCTGGTCACATTAAGGGAGCTATACAATATAGAGACTGCTAATGTGCAATGCACCTGTGAGCCTGCTGGTCATGTTAAGGGCGTTATATTATATAGAGACTGCCAATGCATCTGTGAGCATGCTGCACACATTAAGGTGTTATACTCTATAGAGACTGCCAGTGCACCTCTGAGCATGCTGGTCACATTAAGGGAGCTATACAATATAGAGACTGCTAATGTGCCTGTGAGCATGCTGGTCATGTTAAGGGTGCTATACTATATAGAGACTGCCAATGCACCTGTGAGCATGCTGGTCACATTAAGGGTGATATACTATATATGGGCTGCCAATGCAACTGTGAGCGTGCTGGTCATGTTAAGGGTGTTATACTCTATAGAGTCTGCTGGCAATGCACCTGTGAGCCTGCTGGTCACGTTAAGAGTGTTATATTATATAGAGACTGCCAATGCACCTGTGAGCATGCTGGTCATGTTAAGGGTGTTATACTATATAGAGAATGGCAATGCACCTGTGAGCATGCTGCTCACATTAAGGTGTTATACTCTATAGAGACTGCCAGTGCACCTCTGAGCATGCTGGTCACGTTAAGGGTGTTACACTATATGGAGTCTGCCAATGCACCTGTGAGCATGCTGGCCACGTGAGGGTATTATACTATACAGAGCCTGCCAATGCACCTGTGAGCATGCTGGTCACATTAAGGGTATTATACTATATAGAGACTGCCAATGCACCTTTCAGCCTGCTGGTCACATTAAGGGAGCTATACAATATAGAGACTGCTAATGTGCCTGTGAGCATGATGGTCATGTTAAGGGTGCTATACTATATAGAGACTGCCAATGCACCTGTGAGCATGCTGGTCACATTAAGGGTGATATACTATATAGAGACTGCCAATGCACCTGTGAGCATGCTGGTCATGTTCAGGATGTTATACTATATAGAGACTGCTGCCAATGCACCTGTGAGCCTGCTGGTCATGTTAAGGGCGTTATATTATATAGAAATTGCCAATGTACCTGTGAGCATGCTGGTCAGGTTAAAGGTGTTATACTATATAGAGAATGGCAATGCACCTGTGAGCATGCTGGTCACGTTAAGGGTGCTATACTATATAGAGACTGCCAATGCACCTGTGAGCATGCTGGTCACATTAAGGGTGATATACTATATAGAGACTGCCAATGCACCTGTGAGCATGCTGGTCATGTTAAGGGTGTTATACTATATAGAGACTGCTGCCAATGCACCTGTGAGCCTGCTGGTCATGTTAAGGGCGTTATATTATATAGAGATTGCCAATGTGCCTGTGAGCATGCTGGTCATGTTAAGGGTGCTATATCATATAGAGAATGCCAATGCATCTGTGAGCATGCTGCACACATTAAGGTGTTATACTCTATAGAGACTGCCAGTGCACCTCTGAGCATGCTGGTCACATTAAGGGAGCTATACAATATAGAGACTGCTAATGTGCCTGTGAGCATGCTGGTCATGTTAAGGGTGCTATACTATATAGAGACTGCCAATGCACCTGTGAGCATGCTGGTCACATTAAGGGTGATATACTATATATGGGCTGCCAATGCAACTGTGAGCATGCTGCTCATGTTAAGGGTGTTATATTATATAGAGATTGCCAATGTACCTGTGAGCATGCTGGTTACGGTAAGGGTGTTACACTATATGGAGTCTGCCAATGCACCTGTGAGCATGCTGGCCACGTGAGGGTATTATACTATACAGAGCCTGCCAATGCACCTGTGAGCATGCTGGTCACATTAAGGGTATTATACTATATAGAGACTGCCAATGAACCTGTGAGCATGCTGGTCACATTAAGGGAGCTATACAATATAGAGACTGCTAATGTGCCTGTGAGCATGCTGGTCATGTTAAGGGTGCTATACTGTATAGAGACATCCAATGCACCTGTGAGCATGCTGGTCACATTAAGGGTGATATACTATATATATGGGCTGCCAATGCAACTGTGAGCATGCTGGTCACATTAAGGGGAAAATACTATTGATAGACTGCCAATGCACCGGTGCGCATGCTGGTCATGTTAAGGGTGTTATACTATATAGAGAATGGCAATGCACCTGTGAGCATGCTGGTCACGTTAAGGGTGCTATACTATATAGAGACTGCCAATGCACTTGTGAGCATGCTGGTCACGTTAAGGGTGCTATACTATTGATAGACTGCCAATGCACCGGTGCGCATGCTGGTCACGTTAAGGGTGTTATACTATATAGAGACTGCCAAAGCAACTGTGGGCATGCTGGTCACGTTAAGGGTGCAATACTATATAGAGACTGCCAATGCACCTGTGAGCATGCTGGTCACATTAAGGGTGCAATACTATATAGAGACTGCCAAAGCAACTGTGGGCATGCTGGTTACGTTAAGGGTGTTATATTATATAGAGACTGCCAATGCAACTGTGAGCGTGCTGGTCATCTTAAGGGTGTTATACTCTATAGAGACTGCCAATGCACCTGTGAGCATGCTGGTCACATTAAGGGTATTATACTATATAGAGACTGCCAATGCACCTATGATCATGCTGGTCACATTAAGGGAGCTATACAATATAGAGACTGCTAATGTGCCTGTGAGCATGCTGGTCATGTTAAGGGTGCTATACTATATAGAGACTGCCAATGCACCTGTGAGCATGCTGGTCACATTAAGGGTGATATACTATATATGGGCTGCCAATGCAACTGTGAGCGTGCTGGTCATGTTAAGGGTGTTATACTCTATAGAGTCTGCTGGCAATGCACCTGTGAGCCTGCTGGTCACGTTAAGAGTGTTATATTATATAGAGACTGCCAATGCACCTGTGAGCATGCTGGTCATGTTAAGGGTGTTATACTATATAGAGAATGGCAATGCACCTGTGAGCATGCTGCTCACATTAAGGTGTTATACTCTATAGAGACTGCCAGTGCACCTCTGAGCATGCTGGTCACGTTAAGGGTGTTACACTATATGGAGTCTGCCAATGCACCTGTGAGCATGCTGGCCACGTGAGGGTATTATACTATACAGAGCCTGCCAATGCACCTGTGAGCATGCTGGTCACATTAAGGGTATTATACTATATAGAGACTGCCAATGCACCTTTCAGCCTGCTGGTCACATTAAGGGAGCTATACAATATAGAGACTGCTAATGTGCCTGTGAGCATGATGGTCATGTTAAGGGTGCTATACTATATAGAGACTGCCAATGCACCTGTGAGCATGCTGGTCACATTAAGGGTGATATACTATATAGAGACTGCCAATGCACCTGTGAGCATGCTGGTCATGTTAAGGGTGTTATACTATATAGAGACTGCTGCCAATGCACCTGTGAGCCTGATGGTCATGTTAAGGGCGTTATATTATATAGAAATTGCCAATGTACCTGTGAGCATGCTGGTCAGGTTAAAGGTGTTATACTATATAGAGAATGGCAATGCACCTGTGAGCATGCTGGTCATGTTAAGGGTGCTATACTATAAAGAGACTGCCAATGCACCTGTGAGCATGCTGGTCACATTAAGGGTGATATACTATATAGCGACTGCCAATGCACCTGTGAGCATGCTGGTCATGTTAAGGGTGTTATACTATATAGAGACTGCTGCCAATGCACCTGTGAGCCTGCTGGTCACGTTAAGGGTGCTATATCATTTAGAGACTGCCAATGCATCTGTGAGCATGCTGCACACATTAAGGTGTTATACTCTATAGAGACTGCCAGTGCACCTCTGAGCATGCTGGTCACGTTAAGGGTGCTATACTATATAGAGACTGCCAATGCACCTGTGAGCATGCTGGTCACGTTAAGGGTGCTATACTATTGATAGACTGCCAATGCACCGGTGCGCATGCTGGTCACGTTAAGGGTGTTATACTATATAGAGACTGCTACCAATGCACCTGTGAGCCTGCTGGTCATGTTAAGGGTGTTATATTATATAGAGATTGCCAATGTACCTATGGGCATGCTGGTCATGGTAAGGGTGTTACACTATATGGAGTCTGCCAATGCACCTGTGAGCATGCTGGCCACGTTAGGGTATTATACTATATAGAGACTGCCAATGCAACTGTGAGCATGCTGGTCATGTTAAGGGTGTTATACTATAAAGAGACTCCTGCCAATGCACCTGTGAGCCTGCTGGTCATGTTAAGGGCGTTATATTATATAGAGATTGCCAATGTACCTGTGAGCATGCTGCTCACATTAAGGTGTTATACTCTATAGAGACTGCCAGTGCACCTCTGAGCATGCTGGTCACGTTAAGGGTGCTATACTATAAAGAGACTGCCAATGCACCTGTGAGCTTGCTGGTCACTTTAAGGGTGCTATACTATTGATAGACTGCCAATGCACCGGTGCATATGCTGGTCACGTTAAGGGTGTTATACTATATAGAGACTGCCAAAGCAACTGTGGGCATGCTGGTCACGTTAAGGGTGCAATACTATATAGAGACTGCCAATGCACCTGTGAGCATGCTGGTCACATTAAGGGTGCAATACTATATAGAGACTGCCAAAGCAACTGTGGGCATTATGGTCACGTTAAGGGTGCAATACTATATAGAGACTGCCAATGCACCTGTGAGCATGCTGGTCACATTAAGGGTGCAATACTATATAGAGACTGCCAAAGCAACTGTGGGCATGCTGGTCACGTTAAGGGTGCAATACTATATAGAGACTGCCAATGCACCTGTGAGCCTGCTGGTCATGTTAAGGGTGTTATATTATATAGATATTGCCAATGTACCTGTGAGCATGCTGGTTACGGTAAGGGTGTTACACTATATGGAGTCTGCCAATGCACCTGTGAGCATGCTGGCCACGTGAGGGTATTATACTATACAGAGCCTGCCAATGCACCTGTGAGCATGCTGGTCACATTAAGGGTATTATACTATACAGAGCCTGCCAATGCACCTGTGAGCATGCTGGTCACGTTAAGGGTGCAATACTATATAGAGACTGCCAATGCACCTGTGAGCCTGCTGGTCATGTTAAGGGTGTTATATTATATAGAGATTGCCAATGTACCTGTGAGCATGCTGGTTACGGTAAGGGTGTTACACTATATGGAGTCTGCCAATGCACCTGTGAGCATGCTGGCCACGTGAGGGTATTATACTATACAGAGCCTGCCAATGCACCTGTGAGCATGCTGGTCACATTAAGGGTATTATACTATATAGAGACTGCCAATGAACCTGTGAGCATGCTGGTCACATTAAGGGAGCTATACAATATAGAGACTGCTAATGTGCCTGTGAGCATGCTGGTCATGTTAAGGGTGCTCTACTGTATAGAGACATCCAATGCACCTGTGAGCATGCTGGTCACATTAAGGGTGATATACTATATATATGGGCTGCCAATGCAACTGTGAGCATGCTGGTCACATTAAGGGGAAAATACTATTGATAGACTGCCAATGCACCGGTGCGCATGCTGGTCATGTTAAGGGTGTTATACTATATAGAGAATGGCAATGCACCTGTGAGCATGCTGGTCACGTTAAGGGTGCTATACTATATAGAGACTGCCAATGCACCTGTGAGCATGCTGGTCACGTTAAGGGTGCTATACTATTGATAGACTGCCAATGCACCGGTGCGCATGCTGGTCACGTTAAGGGTGTTATACTATATAGAGACTGCCAAAGCAACTGTGGGCATGCTGGTCACGTTAAGGGTGCAATACTATATAGAGACTGCCAATGCACCTGTGAGCATGCTGGTCACATTAAGGGTGCAATACTATATAGAGACTGCCAAAGCAACTGTGGGCATGCTGGTTACGTTAAGGGTGTTATATTATATAGAGACTGCCAATGCAACTGTGAGCGTGCTGGTCATCTTAAGGGTGTTATACTCTATAGAGACTGCCAATGCACCTGTGAGCATGCTGGTCACATTAAGGGTATTATACTATATAGAGACTGCCAATGCACCTATGATCATGCTGGTCACATTAAGGGAGCTATACAATATAGAGACTGCTAATGTGCCTGTGAGCATGCTGGTCATGTTAAGGGTGCTATACTATATAGAGACTGCCAATGCACCTGTGAGCATGCTGGTCACATTAAGGGTGATATACTATATATGGGCTGCCAATGCAACTGTGAGCGTGCTGGTCATGTTAAGGGTGTTATACTCTATAGAGTCTGCTGGCAATGCACCTGTGAGCCTGCTGGTCACGTTAAGAGTGTTATATTATATAGAGACTGCCAATGCACCTGTGAGCATGCTGGTCATGTTAAGGGTGTTATACTATATAGAGAATGGCAATGCACCTGTGAGCATGCTGCTCACATTAAGGTGTTATACTCTATAGAGACTGCCAGTGCACCTCTGAGCATGCTGGTCACGTTAAGGGTGTTACACTATATGGAGTCTGCCAATGCACCTGTGAGCATGCTGGCCACGTGAGGGTATTATACTATACAGAGCCTGCCAATGCACCTGTGAGCATGCTGGTCACATTAAGGGTATTATACTATATAGAGACTGCCAATGCACCTTTCAGCCTGCTGGTCACATTAAGGGAGCTATACAATATAGAGACTGCTAATGTGCCTGTGAGCATGATGGTCATGTTAAGGGTGCTATACTATATAGAGACTGCCAATGCACCTGTGAGCATGCTGGTCACATTAAGGGTGATATACTATATAGAGACTGCCAATGCACCTGTGAGCATGCTGGTCATGTTAAGGGTGTTATACTATATAGAGACTGCTGCCAATGCACCTGTGAGCCTGCTGGTCATGTTAAGGGTGTTATATTATATAGAAATTGCCAATGTGCCTGTGAGCATGCTGGTCACGTTAAGGGTGCTATATCATATAGAGACTGCCAATGCATCTGTGAGCATGCTGCACACATTAAGGTGTTATACTCTATAGAGACTGCCAGTGCACCTCTGAGCATGCTGGTCACGTTAAGGGTGCTATACTATATAGAGACTGCCAATGCACCTGTGAGCATGCTGGTCACGTTAAGGGTGCTATACTATTGATAGACTGCCAATGCACCGGTGCGCATGCTGGTCACGTTAAGGGTGTTATACTATATAGAGACTGCTACCAATGCACCTGTGAGCCTGCTGGTCATGTTAAGGGTGTTATATTATATAGAGATTGCCAATGTACCTATGGGCATGCTGGTCATGGTAAGGGTGTTACACTATATGGAGTCTGCCAGTGCACCTGTGAGCATGCTGGCCACGTTAGGGTATTATACTATATAGAGACTGCCAATGCAACTGTGAGCATGCTGGTCATGTTAAGGGTGTTATACTATAAAGAGACTCCTGCCAATGCACCTGTGAGCCTGCTGGTCATGTTAAGGGTGTTATATTATATAGAGATTGCCAATGTACCTGTGAGCATGCTGCTCACATTAAGGTGTTATACTCTATAGAGACTGCCAGTGCACCTCTGAGCATGCTGGTCACATTAAGGGAGCTATACAATATAGAGACTGCTAATGTGCCTGTGAGCATGCTGGTCATGTTAAGGGTGCTATACTATATAGAGACTGCAAATGCACCTGTGAGCATGCTGGTCACATTAAGGGTGATATACTATATATGGGCTGCCAATGCACCTGTGAGCCTGCTGGTCACGTTAAGAGTGTTATATTATATAGAGACTGCCAATGCACCTGTGAGCATGCTGGTCATGTTAAGGGTGTTATACTATATAGAGAATGGCAATGCACCTGTGAGCATGCTGCTCACATTAAGGTGTTATACTCTATAGAGACTGCCAGTGCACCTCTGAGCATGCTGGTCACGTTAAGGGTGTTACACTATATGGAGTCTGCCAATGCACCTGTGAGCATGCTGGCCACGTGAGGGTATTATACTATACAGAGCCTGCCAATGCACCTGTGAGCATGCTGGTCACATTAAGGGTATTATACTATATAGAGACTGCCAATGCACCTTTCAGCCTGCTGGTCACATTAAGGGAGCTATACAATATAGAGACTGCTAATGTGCCTGTGAGCATGATGGTCATGTTAAGGGTGCTATACTATATAGAGACTGCCAATGCACCTGTGAGCATGCTGGTCACATTAAGGGTGATATACTATATAGAGACTGCCAATGCACCTGTGAGCATGCTGGTCATGTTAAGGGTGTTATACTATATAGAGACTGCTGCCAATGCACCTGTGAGCCTGCTGGTCATGTTAAGGGCGTTATATTATATAGAAATTGCCAATGTACCTGTGAGCATGCTGGTCAGGTTAAAGGTGTTATACTATATAGAGAATGGCAATGCACCTGTGAGCATGCTGGTCACGTTAAGGGTGCTATACTATATAGAGACTGCCAATGCACCTGTGAGCATGCTGGTCACATTAAGGGTGATATACTATATAGAGACTGCCAATGCACCTGTGAGCATGCTGGTCATGTTAAGGGTGTTATACTATATAGAGACTGCTGCCAATGCACCTGTGAGCCTGCTGGTCATGTTAAGGGCGTTATATTATATAGAGATTGCCAATGCCTGTGAGCATGCTGGTCACGTTAAGGGTGCTATATCATATAGAGACTGCCAATGCATCTGTGAGCATGCTGCACACATTAAGGTGTTATACTCTATAGAGACTGCCAGTGCACCTCTGAGCATGCTGGTCACGTTAAGGGTGCTATACTATATAGAGACTGCCAATGCACCTGTGAGCATGCTGGTCACGTTAAGGGTGCTATACTATTGATAGACTGCCAATGCACCGGTGCGCATGCTGGTCACGTTAAGGGTGTTATACTATATAGAGACTGCTACCAATGCACCTGTGAGCCTGCTGGTCATGTTAAGGGTGTTATATTATATAGAGATTGCCAATGTACCTATGGGCATGCTGGTCATGGTAAGGGTGTTACACTATATGGAGTCTGCCAATGCACCTGTGAGCATGCTGGCCACGTTAGGGTATTATACTATATAGAGACTGCCAATGCAACTGTGAGCATGCTGGTCATGTTAAGGGTGTTATACTATAAAGAGACTCCTGCCAATGCACCTGTGATCCTGCTGGTCATGTTAAGGGCGTTATATTATATAGAGATTGCCAATGTACCTGTGAGCATGCTGCTCACATTAAGGTGTTATACTCTATAGAGACTGCCAGTGCACCTCTGAGCATGCTGGTCACGTTAAGGGTGCTATACTATAAAGAGACTGCCAATGCACCTGTGAGCTTGCTGGTCACTTTAAGGGTGCTATACTATTGATAGACTGCCAATGCACCGGTGCATATGCTGGTCACGTTAAGGGTGTTATACTATATAGAGACTGCCAAAGCAACTGTGGGCATGCTGGTCACGTTAAGGGTGCAATACTATATAGAGACTGCCAATGCACCTGTGAGCATGCTGGTCACATTAAGGGTGCAATACTATATAGAGACTGCCAAAGCAACTGTGGGCATTCTGGTCACGTTAAGGGTGCAATACTATATAGAGACTGCCAATGCACCTGTGAGCATGCTTGTCACATTAAGGGTGCAATACTATATAGAGACTGCCAAAGCAACTGTGGGCATGCTGGTCACGTTAAGGGTGCAATACTATATAGAGACTGCCAATGCACCTGTGAGCCTGCTGGTCATGTTAAGGGTGTTATATTATATAGATATTGCCAATGTACCTGTGAGCATGCTGGTTACGGTAAGGGTGTTACACTATATGGAGTCTGCCAATGCACCTGTGAGCATGCTGGCCACGTGAGGGTATTATACTATACAGAGCCTGCCAATGCACCTGTGAGCATGCTGGTCACATTAAGGGTATTATACTATACAGAGCCTGCCAATGCACCTGTGAGCATGCTGGTCACGTTAAGGGTGCAATACTATATAGAGACTGCCAATGCACCTGTGAGCCTGCTGGTCATGTTAAGGGTGTTATATTATATAGAGATTGCCAATGTACCTGTGAGCATGCTGGTTACGGTAAGGGTGTTACACTATATGGAGTCTGCCAATGCACCTGTGAGCATGCTGGCCACGTGAGGGTATTATACTATACAGAGCCTGCCAATGCACCTGTGAGCATGCTGGTCACATTAAGGGTATTATACTATATAGAGACTGCCAATGAACCTGTGAGCATGCTGGTCACATTAAGGGAGCTATACAATATAGAGACTGCTAATGTGCCTGTGAGCATGCTGGTCATGTTAAGGGTGCTATACTGTATAGAGACATCCAATGCACCTGTGAGCATGCTGGTCACATTAAGGGTGATATACTATATATATGGGCTGCCAATGCAACTGTGAGCATGCTGGTCACATTAAGGGGAAAATACTATTGATAGACTGCCAATGCACCGGTGCGCATGCTGGTCATGTTAAGGGTGTTATACTATATAGAGAATGGCAATGCACCTGTGAGCATGCTGGTCACGTTAAGGGTGCTATACTATATAGAGACTGCCAATGCACCTGTGAGCATGCTGGTCACGTTAAGGGTGCTATACTATTGATAGACTGCCAATGCACCGGTGCGCATGCTGGTCACGTTAAGGGTGTTATACTATATAGAGACTGCCAAAGCAACTGTGGGCATGCTGGTCACGTTAAGGGTGCAATACTATATAGAGACTGCCAATGCACCTGTGAGCATGCTGGTCACATTAAGGGTGCAATACTATATAGAGACTGCCAAAGCAACTGTGGGCATGCTGGTTACGTTAAGGGTGTTATATTATATAGAGACTGCCAATGCAACTGTGAGCGTGCTGGTCATCTTAAGGGTGTTATACTCTATAGAGACTGCCAATGCACCTGTGAGCATGCTGGTCACATTAAGGGTATTATACTATATAGAGACTGCCAATGCACCTATGATCATGCTGGTCACATTAAGGGAGCTATACAATATAGAGACTGCTAATGTGCCTGTGAGCATGCTGGTCATGTTAAGGGTGCTATACTATATAGAGACTGCCAATGCACCTGTGAGCATGCTGGTCACATTAAGGGTGATATACTATATATGGGCTGCCAATGCAACTGTGAGCGTGCTGGTCATGTTAAGGGTGTTATACTCTATAGAGTCTGCTGGCAATGCACCTGTGAGCCTGCTGGTCACGTTAAGAGTGTTATATTATATAGAGACTGCCAATGCACCTGTGAGCATGCTGGTCATGTTAAGGGTGTTATACTATATAGAGAATGGCAATGCACCTGTGAGCATGCTGCTCACATTAAGGTGTTATACTCTATAGAGACTGCCAGTGCACCTCTGAGCATGCTGGTCACGTTAAGGGTGTTACACTATATGGAGTCTGCCAATGCACCTGTGAGCATGCTGGCCACGTGAGGGTATTATACTATACAGAGCCTGCCAATGCACCTGTGAGCATGCTGGTCACATTAAGGGTATTATACTATATAGAGACTGCCAATGCACCTTTCAGCCTGCTGGTCACATTAAGGGAGCTATACAATATAGAGACTGCTAATGTGCCTGTGAGCATGATGGTCATGTTAAGGGTGCTATACTATATAGAGACTGCCAATGCACCTGTGAGCATGCTGGTCACATTAAGGGTGATATACTATATAGAGACTGCCAATGCACCTGTGAGCATGCTGGTCATGTTAAGGGTGTTATACTATATAGAGACTGCTGCCAATGCACCTGTGAGCCTGCTGGTCATGTTAAGGGCGTTATATTATATAGAAATTGCCAATGTACCTGTGAGCATGCTGGTCAGGTTAAAGGTGTTATACTATATAGAGAATGGCAATGCACCTGTGAGCATGCTGGTCACGTTAAGGGTTCTTTACTATATAGAGACTGCCAATGCACCTGTGAGCATGCTGGTCACGTTAAGGGTGCTATACTATTGATAGACTGCCAATGCACCTGTGAGCATGCTTGTCATGTTAAGGGTGTTATATTATATAGAGATGGCCAATGTACCTATGGGCATGCTGGTCATGGTAAGGGTGCTACACTATATGGAGTCTGCCAATGTACCTGTGAGCATGCTGTCCACGTTAGGATATTATACTATATAGAGACTGCCAATGCACCTGTGAACATGCTGGTCACATTAAGGGTGATATACTATATAGAGACTGCCAATGCACCTGTGAGCATGCTGGTCACGTTAAGGGTGCTATACTATTGACAGACTGCCAATGCACCTGTGAGCATGCTGGTCATGTTAAGGGTGTTATATTATATAGAGATGGCCAATGTACCTATGGGCATGCTGGTCATGGTAAGGGTGCTACACTATATGGAGTCTGCCAATGCTCCTGTGAGCATGCTGTCCACGTTAGGGTATTATACTATATAGAGACTGCCAATGCAACTGTGAGCATGCTGGTCATGTTAAGGGTGTTATACTATAAAGAGACTGCTGCCAATGCACCTGTGAGCCTGCTGGTCATGTTAAGGGCATTATATTATATAGAGATTGCCAATGTACCTGTGAGCATGCTGGTCAGGTTAAAGGTGTTATACTATATAGAGAATGGCAATGCACCTGTGAGCATGCTGCTCACATTAAGGTGTTATACTCTATAGAGACTGCCAGTGCACCTCTGAGAATGCTGGTCACGTTAAGGGTGCTATACTATATAGAGACTGCCAATGCACCTGTGAGCTTGCTGGTCACGTTAAGGGTGCTGTACTATTGATAGACTGCCAATGCACCGGTGCACATGCTGGTCACGTTAAGGGTGTTATACTATATAGAGACTGCTACCAATGCACCTGTGAGCATGCTGGTCAAGTTAAGGGTGCAATACTATATAGAGATTGCCAATGTACCTGTGAGCATGCTGGTCACGGTAAGGGTGTTACACTATATGGAGTCTGCCAATGCACCTGTGAGCATGCTGGCCACGTGAGGGTATTATACTATACAGAGCCTGCCAATGCACCTGTGAGCATGCTGGTCACATTAAGGGTATTATACTATATAGAGACTGCCAATGCACCTTTCAGCCTGCTGGTCACATTAAGGGAGCTATACAATATAGAGACTGCTAATGTGCCTGTGAGCATGCTGGTCATGTTAAGGGTGTTATACTCTATAGAGTCTGCTGGCAATGCACCTGTGAGCCTGCTGGTCACGTTAAGAGTGTTATATTATATAGAGACTGCCAATGCACCTGTGAACATGCTGGTCATGTTAAGGGTGTTATACTATATAGAGACTGCTGCCATTGCACCTGTGAGCCTGCTGGTCATGTTAAGGGCGTTATATTATATAGAGAATGGCAATGCACCTGTGAGCATGCTGCTCACTTTAAGGTGTTATACTCTATAGAGACTGCCAGTGCACCTCTGAGCATGCTGGTCACGTTAAGGGTGCTATACTATATAGAGACTGCCAATGCACCTGTGAGCATACTGGTCACGTTAAGGGTGCTATACTATTGATAGACTGCCAATGCACCGGTGCGCATGCTGGTCATGTTAAGGGTGTTATATTATATAGAGATTGCCAATGTACCTATGGGCATGCTGGACATGGTAAGGGTGTTACACTATATGGAGTCTGCCAATGCCCACGTGAGGATGCGTGTCACGTTGGAGTATTATACTATATAGAGACTCCCAATGCACCTGTGAGCATGCTGGTCACATTAAGGGTGATATACTATATAGAGACTGCCAATGCACCTGTGAGCTTGCTGGTCACGTTAAGGGTGCTATACTATTGATAGATTGCCAATGTACCTGTGAGCATGCTGGTCACGGTAACGGTGTTACACTATATGGAGTCTGCCAATGCACCTGTGAGCATGCGGGCCACGTGAGGGTATTATACTATACAGAGCCTGCCAATGCACCTGTGAGCATGCTGGTCACATTAAGGGTATTATACTATATAGAGACTGCCAATGCACCTTTCAGCCTGCTGGTCACATTAAGGGACCTATACAATATAGAGACTGCTAATGTGCCTGTGAGCATGCTGGTCATGTTAAGGGTGCTATACTATATAGAGACTGCCAATGCACCTGTGAGCATGCTGGTCACGGTAAGGGTGTTACACTATATGGAGTCTGCCAATGCACCTGTGAGCATGCTGGCCACGTGAGGGTATTATCCTATACAGAGCCTGCCAATGCACCTGTGAGCATGCTGGTCACATTAAGGGTATTATACTATATAGAGACTGCCAATGCACCTTTCAGCCTGCTGGTCACATTAAGGGAGCTATACAATATAGAGACTGCTAATGTGCCTGTGAGCATGCTGGTCATGTTAAGGGTGCTATACTATATAGAGACTGCCAATGCACCTGTGAGCATGCTGGTCACATTAAGGGTGATATGCTATATATGGGCTGCCAATGCACCTGTGAGCATGCTGGTCATGTTAAGGGTGCTATACTATATAGAGACTGCCAATGCACCTGTGAGCATGCTGGTCACATTAAGGGTGATATACTATATATGGGCTGCCAATGCAACTGTGAGCATGCTGGTCATGTTAAGAGTGTTATATTATATAGAGACTGCCAATGCACTGTGAGCATGCTGGTCATGTTAACGGTGTTATACTATATAGAGACTGCTGCCAATGCACCTGTGAGCCTGCTGGTCATGTTAAGGGTGCTATACTATACTGAGACTGCCAATGCACCTGTGAGCATGCTGGTCACATTAAGGGTGCTATACTAAATAGAGACTACCAATGCACCTGTGAGCATGCTGGTCACATTAAGGGTTCTATACTATATTGAGACTGCCAATGCACCTGTGAGCATGCTGGTCACATTAAGGGTGCTATACTAAATAGAGACTACCAATGCACCTGTGAGCATGCTGGTCACATTAAGGGTCCTCTACTATACAGAGACTGCCAATGCAGCTGTGAGCATGCTGGTCACATTAAGGGTGATATACTATATAGAGACTGCCAATGCGCCTTTGAGCATGCTGGTCATGTTAAGGGTGCTATGCTATATAGAGTCTGCCAATACACCTGTGAGCATGCTGGTTGTTAAGGGTACTATACTATATAGAGACTGTCTATGTTCCTGTGAGCATGCTGGTCGTGTTAAGGGTGTTATACTATATTGAGACTGCTGACAATGCACATATGAGCCTCCTGGTCACGTTAAGGATGATATACTATATAGAGACTGCCAATGCACCTGTGAGCATGCTGGTCACATTAAGGGTGATATACTATATAGAGACTGCCAATGCACCTGTGAGCATGCTGGTCACATTAAGGGGAAAATACTATTTAGACACTGCCAATGCACCTTTGAGCATATAGCATGCTGGTCACATTAAGGGTGATATACTATATAGAGACTGCAAATGCACCTTTGAGCATTGAGCATGTTGGTCACATTAAGGGTGATATACTATACAGAGACTGCCAATGCACCTGTGAGCATGCTGGTCACATTAAGGGTGCAGTACTATATAGAGACTGCCAATGTTCCTGTGAGCATGCTGGTCACAATAAGGGTGCTATACTATATAGAGACTGCTGCCAATGCACCTGTGAGCATGCTGGTCACATTAAGGGTGCTGTACTATATAGAGACTGCAAATGTTCCTGTGAGCATGCTGGTCACAATAAGGGTGATATACTATACAGAGACTGCCAATGCACCTGTGAGCATGCTGGTCACATTAAGGGTGCAGTACAATATAGAGACTGCCAATGTTTCTGTGAGCATGCTGGTCACATTAATGGTGCTATACTATATGGAGACTGCCAATGCACCTATGAGCCTGTTGGCCACATTAAGGGTGTTATACTATATAGAGACTGCCAATGCACCTGTCAGCCTGCTGGTCACATTAAGGGTGCTACACAATATAGAGACTGCCAATACGCCTGTGAGCATGTTGGTCACGTTAAGGGTGTTATATTATATAGAGACTGCCAATACACCTGTGAGCATGCTGGTCACATTAAGGGTGCTATACTTTATAGAGACAGCCAATGCACCTGTGAGCATGTTGGTCACGTTAAGGGTGTTATATTATATAGAGACTGCCAATACACCTGTGAGCATGCCGGTCATGTTAAGGGTGCTATACTATATAGAGACTGCCAATGCACCTGTGAGCATGTTGGTCACGTTAAGGGTGCTATACTTTATAGAGACAGCCAATGCACCTGTGAGCATGTTGGTCACGTTAAGGGTGTTATATTATATAGAGACTGCCAATACACCTGTGAGCATGCCGGTCATGTTAAGGGTGCTATACTATATAGAGACTGCCAATGCACCTGTGAGCATGTTGGTCACGTTAAGGGTGTTATATTATATAGAGACTGCCAATACACCTGTGAGCATGCCGGTCATGTTAAGGGTGCTATACTTTATAGAGACTGCTGACAATGCACATATGAGCTTCCTGGTCACGTTAAGGGTGATATACTATATAGAGACTGCCAATGCACCTGTGAGCATGCTGGTCACATTAAGGGTGATATATTATATAGAGACTGCCAATGCACCTGTGAGCATGCTGGTCACATTAAGGGGAAAATACTATTTAGACACTGCCAATGCACCTTTGAGCATAGAGCATGCTGGTCACATTAAGGGTGATATCCTATATAGAGACCGCAAATGCACCTTTGAGCATTGAGCATGCTGCTCACATTAAGTGTGATATACTAAATAGAGACTGCCAAAGCACCTGTGGGCATGCTGGTCACATTAAGGGTGCTTTACTATATTGAGACTGCCAATGCACCTGTGAGCATGCTGGTCACATAAAGGGTGCTATACTAAATAGAGACTGCCAATGCACTTGTGAGCATGCTGGTCACATTAAGGGTCCTCTACTATACAGAGACTACCAATGCACTTGTGAGCATGCTGGTCACATTAAGGGTGCTATACTAAATAGAGACTGCCAATGCACTTGTGAGCATGCTGGTCACATTAAGGGTGCTGTACTATATGGAGACTGCTGCCAATGCACCTGTCAGCCTGCTGGTCACATTAAGGGTGCTATACAATATAGAGACTGCCAATACGCCTGTGAGCATGTTGGTCACGTTAAGGGTGTTATATTATATAGAGACTGCCAATACACCTGTGAGCATGCTGGTCACATTAAGGGTGCTATACTTTATAGAGACAGCCAATGCACCTGTGAGCATGTTGGTCACGTTAAGGGTGTTATATTATATAGAGACTGCCAATACACCTGTGAGCATGCCGGTCATGTTAAGGGTGCTATACTATATAGAGACTGCCAATGCACCTGTGAGCATGTTGGTCACGTTAAGGGTGCTATACTTTATAGAGACAGCCAATGCACCTGTGAGCATGTTGGTCACGTTAAGGGTGTTATATTATTTAGAGACTGCCAATACACCTGTGAGCATGCCGGTCATGTTAAGGGTGCTATACTATATAGAGACTGCCAATGCACCTGTGAGCATGTTGGTCACGTTAAGGGTGTTATATTATATAGAGACTGCCAATACACCTGTGAGCATGCCTGTCATGTTAAGGGTGCTATACTTTATAGAGACTGCCAATACGCCTGTGAGCATGCCGGTCATGTTAAGGGTGCTATACTTTATAGAGACAGCCAATGCACCTGTGAGCATGCTGGTCATGTTAAGGTTTTTATACTATATAGAGACTGCTGCCAATGCACATGTGAGCCTCCTGGTCACATTAAGGGTGATGTACTATTTAGACACTGCCAATGCATCTTTGAGCATTGAGCATGCTGGTCACATTAAGAGTGATATACTATATAGAGACTGCAAATGCACCTTTGAGCATTGAGCATGCTGGTCACATTAAGGGTGATATACTATATAGAGACTGCCAATGCACCTGTGAGCATGCTGCTCACATTAAGGGGAAAATACTATTTAGACAGTGTCAATGCACCTTTGAGCATTGAGCATGCTGGTCACATTCAGGGTGATATACTATATAGAGACCACAAATGCACCTTTGAGCATTGAGCATACTGGTCATATTAAGGGTGATATACTATATAGAGACTGCCAATGCACCTGTGAGCATGCTGGTCACATTAAGGGTGTTATACTAAATAGAGACTGCCAATGCACCTGTGAGCATGCTGGACACATTAAGGGTTCTATACTATATTGAGACTGCCAATGCACCTGTGAGCATGCTGGTCACATTAAGGGTGCTATACTAAATAGAGACTACCAATGCACCTGTGAGCATGCTGGTCATGTGAAGGGTGCTATACTATATAGAGACTGTCAATGTGCCTGTGAGCATGCTGGTCACATTAAGGGTCCTCTACTATGCAGAGACTGCCAATGCAGCTGTGAGCATGCTGGTCATGTTAAGGGTGCTATACTATATTGAGACTGCTGACAATGCACATATGAGCTTCCTGGTCACGTTAAGGGTGATATACTATATAGAGACTGCCAATGCACCTGTGAGCATGCTGGTCACATTAAGGGTGATATATTATATAGAGACTGCCAATGCACCTGTGAGCATGCTGGTCACATTAAGGGGAAAATACTATTTAGACACTGCCAATGCACCTTTGAGCATAGAGCATGCTGGTCACATTAAGGGTGATATCCTATATAGAGACCGCAAATGCACCTTTGAGCATTGAGCATGCTGCTCACATTAAGTGTGATATACTAAATAGAGACTGCCAAAGCACCTGTGGGCATGCTGGTCACATTAAGGGTGCTATACTATATTGAGACTGCCAATGCACCTGTGAGCATGCTGGTCACATAAAGGGTGCTATACTAAATAGAGACTGCCAATGCACTTGTGAGCATGCTGGTCACATTAAGGGTCCTCTACTATACAGAGACTACCAATGCACTTGTGAGCATGCTGGTCACATTAAGGGTGCTATACTATATTGAGACTGCCAATGCACCTGTGAGCATGCTGGTCACATAAAGGGTGCTATACTAAATAGAGACTGCCAATGCACTTGTGAGCATGCTGGTCACATTAAGGGTGCTGTACTATATGGAGACTGCTGCCAATGCACCTGTGAGCCTGTTAGCGACATTAAGGGTGTTATACTATATAGAGACTGCCAATGCACCTGTGAGCATGTTGGTTGGAAAAAGTCAGAGAGCAATAAATGGGACCCCATGAATTGTTCCAATAGCACATTGAGTGTATGAGAGATGGTATGCACTCAGACAGTTATTCTTTAAGTGTGAAAGGATGTCACATGAAAGAATGCTACATGGAAGGATGTCGCCTGCAAAGATGGCAGAATGGTGAATATTATTCATTGGTCAATATTATGGATGGACGTTAAAGTGTGATCTAACGATGACAAAGTGTTGTCATAAAGAATATATATAAAATGGTATGAAAATACTTAGAAGTAACAAAGAAGCACTAAGAGTAACGTGTACCTGAAGCTACATTAATCAGTGATCTAAAGAAGGTGAAGTAACTTACTGAACAATAACTGTAAATACGCAGTAGTGCAAGGTAGAAAGAAAACATATAGAAGATTGCTATAGAGGAATATATAACATGGCAAGGACGGCCATAGTAGGAAGATGGACGCTGGCTCATGTTGAACTTAAACACGCTACCTCAGAGACAGGCCGATGCTGTAAAATCAAGAGATGCAGAATAACAGCCCTGTGTGGAGAGCCGACGATGAGTCAGGGTTGGCCCAGAGTTGAGGATATTATTTTTAAAGGAAAAGCACAGAGCACCAAGGGAGTACTTGGATAAACTCTTGATGTGGGACATTTTTCATAGATGGAAGAAGAAGAAAACATTTGTGGGAGCCAAACTGCTGGTCATTTAAAAGTATGCAAAGTCCATATGAGAGAGAGTGAGCAAGTCTCGAGAGGCCAATAGGAGCAACAGCACTTTGCAGAATTAAATCAAGTAGCAGTAAATATAAGTCTGAAATTGACAAATTTGTGTTCTCTTCATTCGTGACTCAGAAGTCGAAAACAAAGGCTATTCATTAGAGGCGTAAGCTAAAATAGTGGTCTGCTCGCACTCACTTGAATGTTCCCGGACAGTGAACAGGCAACAAGGATAACTACAAACGTAAGATTTGGGCTGATGTCTTACCGATGAGAGATGATGAACTAATTGGGAAAATGGGGAGTGTCCTGATGGGATTCAAACACCTACATTTTGTTTCACTTATGTGCTGCTAAAGAGCTGAAAGTCCAAGGTTGGAATATTCAACCCCAATCAGTGGGGTTGACGGACAACCTAACATACAATGTTGCATATATCAATCCACTGTTGTTGTGTCCACTATAATCAGCACTGTACATATTTAGAGGTAGTTCAAGGCGTGCCCTTCAGATAGGGGGTAGCCAATGATGTGATAATCCTTAAAAGTTCTATAAGTAGATGTGTTCCCCTAACCAATCCCTTACCTTGATAGGTTTTGCATGTTGCCACATAGGATCACATCATAGATGACTCATATTGGGGTGTAAGACCTCTGTGTAATCAAGCTTCTGGGCGACTGTGCATTGTAAGGGACTCATGGTGGCAACAGTAAAGACAGGCGCAAGTGATCACAGTTCAAGGGTGTTTATTAAACTGTATAGGCAGGCCTAATCTAAGCATCTATATAAGTTGGGAGCAAGCTACGACCATCAAAAAATAATAAGACAGTCCTACAGGCGTCTTGTCATAAGAAAGTTCCCATATACTATACTAAGAAAAACCTACTGCCAATCCTTACGCTAAATACAAACAAAGAGTGTGGGATATGGTTCACAGGAAAGAAAGAAGTGTTCACAAATAATAGGTCAGGATGCGGCAGTCGGGTCTCCCTTCCCCAAGTTTTGAGCATGCGACAAGGTAGGACTCTGGAGCACACAGCACAAACTAACAGTTCCATTCTCAGCTTATCAGGGCCTTCAGTGGTTAAGTCTATTTTCTATTTTAAAAAATCTATTGCCCCTGAAGACATGATGTCTTTAACAAAATAACAAACAAAAGTTCCTTTCAGCTTGCACGTTGGGTGCTGCCTTTCACCCTTGGATCCTCCTCATTCGGGCTCAGATCTACAAGAAGTTTTCAATCCGTATCGGGTCCCTCGGTAATCAAGCTTCTCACTTTCGAAGGGCTGATGAGCTGTCAAAGTACAATAAGTCAACACTGGTTCCATATTTCTTCTTTGATTGTCTTTACTTGCATTTGGGTGATAGTTCTTCACCCCTGGGTTCCTCGTCGTTCGGGCTCAGATCCCTCTCGATTGTTGGCCTCCTTCAGCCAGGTTCACTATGGCTTTCAACACAATCTTCATCTGTAACATTCAGAAACCTTATGGCTTTTTAAACAGTTCACTGTGGACATCCCTCTGCCGGTATCAAAGTACAATAAGTCAACACTGGTTCCATATTTCTTCTTTGATTGTCTTTACTTGCATTTGGATGATAGTTCTTCACCCCTGGGTTCCTCGTCGTTCGGGCTCAGATCCCTCTCGATTGTTGGCCTCCTTCAGCCGGGTTCACTATGGCTTTCAACACAATCTTCATCTGTAACATTCTGAATTCTTATGGCTTTTTAAACAGTTCACTGTGGACATCCCTCTGCCGGTATCACGTTTGTCAACACACTGTTAATCGTAACTTCAGACTTCACCCTCTTTTATCTGATATCCTTCGGTTGGGTTCACTCTAGCCAACTTTACGATGCAGGATTTTCTTCTCTTAGTTTCACAATCATCTGTCGGTCAAAGTCTTTCGACTGTACAGAGGATTTTACTAGACCCCTGTATGACCACTTTGACCCCCTTCGCACCTTTCTCCCAAGGCCATCGGGTTACGGTAGTTCAACAACAGGGTAATCGCCCAGAGTTTCACAACTGAGCACCTACGTGGTGCTTGAACCTGCTATACTGGCTTTCCCCTTGTGTATCAATTGTTTTTTGTAATTTCTTTAATCAGGCGCTTGCTACTTTCGTTCAACGCAGTTCGGTTTCTTATCAGCTCGCCTTCGACTCACCGGCTGTGACAAACTGCTTGGCTTTCTTGTCTGTGGAGTCAAGGCCGGTACCATTGGGCCACGTGTCTCTCCCCAGCTTGGCTGTAAGCGGAAGAGGAGGGGGCCGTGTACCGTTGACATCTGCTGCAACACACACAGGCTACTGTTCGCCGTGTTACAATTCGTTTTCTGAAGGTTTCAAAGGCCTCTTCCGATAAGGGCAAGGTCCCTTCTCTCCTTGGTATCCTCTCGATTTCGTGCCGTCTTCCAACTCCTCTTGAGCTGTCGTGTTGACTTAGCTCTCTCCTTGTGCGGTCTGCCTTGCTCGTATTGTACTATTGTGCTCCACCTTTTATCCCTGTGGGGAAGGGAAAGAGCCGTCCGGTGTGTGTGATTCAGGTTAATTGCCTGACTTTGCCTGACCCGGGCATTGGGACATTTCAGGTAAATGGCCTTGGTGTTTGTCCATCGTCTCTCGCAGTGTGCGAAAGTGTTCGTGTTGAAAAAGGGGGAGTAGAAGGTATAACGAGAAGGAGATACTGTGTCTCACCCTTCATTGTCCTACTTCCACTCCCCGTCCGGGTGATCCTCCCTCACTAGTACACCCCCAGGAACTGGATCCAACAGCGAATGCCGTGTCCTGGCCACCTGGATGACAGATCCCAGGGGACTAATAAGTGAGACACCTTCATGTTTCTCACAGCATGCAGAAGTCCGATGTCTGCGAGTTCATCCTAATTTATTAAATTGACAATAAAGTAGTACTTTGCCATATTCTTTGAGTCCGTCTGATTATTATTTGTAATTCCATCTAGCACAAACAGATGCTTCAAGGTGCTGGAGCAGATTTGGTAGCGGTGCGGATGGTTGTGCTCTAGTCGACCGAGAGCAGATCCAGACCCCCAGACACTTAGCTGCTCCCGCCATTAGCCAGAAGAGCGCAGAGCTTCCTGTGGAGATCGGCACACAGAGTCACGTGCAAGGAGAGTTGGTCGGCAGGTCCCACTTTGCCGAAATTCCTGTACAATCCCTGCATGTGCCCCGTGGATGCAAGGTAAACTGGTCGGTTGAGGGAGAGTCGATGTCGGAGAACTTGAGCTTAGTCATGGATGTAAGTAGAATAACAAAAGTGGTAAAAGTAGGGCGAGGGATAGTGTTGTAAATAATAAGTATAAAAAGTAACAGGATTTTTTGAGGAGATTGTGAAGAAAAGTAGATACCTCGATTCCTGCTTCCAAGAGGACAGAAGGGTGCGCGCTAAAGTAAAGGGTGTTAAGGATGAGTGCATTTCAAACTCCAAAATGAAGAAAATAGAGAAGGGATACATTTACTAAGATTGTAAAGGAAGGCATACAAAGAAAAATGTAAAAAGTGCACGTGTGGATTATAAAACTGCTGATATCAATCTTTTGTCTAGACTGATGAATATAAAACGATAGAACAAAATTAAAGAGATTGGTTAAAAATGTGGACCAAGAGATGTACGTCAATCAGGAAGGGAAAATAAATCAAAGGAAAGTGATCTATAAATAAAGAAGAGACTCTTAACATACTAAAAATAAAAGAACAAAATAACATTTCATAGAAAGCGTAAATCAAGGAGGAAACAGAATATCATCACATAGATTTTAAAAATAAAAAAGTGAGCAGTTAAAATATATCCTTGATGGTAACTGCCCCAATTGACCGGCGTCGTATATTTTATAAAATTAAGAATCGAATAAAACAACGGGTACGTTTTGACAATGAAAATCGATCTGTCACCATGGGGGATACCCCTCATTTACATTTATGTAGGACATTACCGAGATACACATTGAAAATAAGGAAATTTCATTCGGAATGGATTCGAGGCATGACCAATAAGACACTCATACCGTGGCCTCAGGAGATGGCGGCATATGACAATATACCTGCATGCCACATACAAGGGGGAAAAGCTGTAGTAAAGATTAGCCATTTTAGAGCTTTGGGAAATGTACCTGAGTGAGAAAGAAGATCCAGCCTACAGGGAGTGGATGGTCAATCAGCAAAAAGGGGTGGCTGTAACGCCTTCAGCTCCCCTTGTCCCTCCTGAAGAGAAGAGTGCAGATACAGCAGAGAAGGAATTTGACCCTTTGAAGGAATTAAAAGCAGCAGCGGGGTATGCTAATCCAACATATGTGCCAGACGCTTCTAGCAGCGCAGATAATGCTGAAGAGAGCAAGATCAGAGAAGGCAAAGATATATTAGCACGCAATGAAAGTAAACAGCGTGATGAGAAAAAGGACAGACAAGACAGATGAATAGAGAGAGAGGAAGACGCAGGGAAACAGAAAGAAATAAAGAATAAAGCTAAGGGGATACAATATAATACAGAATGAATGGATGGGAGGACATACATCACTTAAGCTAGATGATTAGGGCATCCATGGGGCTCGGGAAAGCGAGGAGAGAGAAGCACAGGAAAAGAAATTGAAGGAAGAAGAAAGCATACAAAGAAAAGAGGGATCAAGAATGCAAGCGAAGGGAAGAACGAAGACGATATGAGGAAAGGAAAGGGAGAGATTAGAAGCGAAGAAACGAGAAGAGATTGAAGCCCAAATAATGAAAGTACATAGGTTGCAACAAAGGCTAGAAGAAGATGAATTGAGGGGAGAAGAGAAGAAATTATTAACAAGAGTAAGGGATTAAAAGATGATGAAATATAATATGTATGCCAATGGAGCATAGTGCTGATTGACACACAAGAACGACTGGAGGAAGAGAGAGGGTCACAGCAGCTCCACAGGGAGCTGCAAGGAATGCCGAGATCAGCACGAGCGGGTGGGCAGGATACAGAAGACATAAAGCAAAGGCTTGGGACGTATACAGGCAAATGAGGGACACAGTTACGTACACCGAGGCAATGTAGAAGATTCCCTATTAATGGGAACTAATGGTGGCTTAGAAGACGCCATAGCAGACGAGCACGGAACACTCATTACGAGTCCGGCAGTAACCCTGCCGGTGCTACTGGCGGGTTGCCACCAGATTCGTAATAGTTTACCGGATCCTGACTTCCCGGTGCCACCGGGACATTACAAGTCCAGCGGCCCGGGAAGTCAGGCACCGGTAAAATGTTAGTCCCCATTCCAAGGGCAGGCACCATTGCTAACGGTGACGGTGCTTCCATGAAGAGTCTGCCTACCGTGGCCGCTGTGCCTGGCAGGGCCAGTCCTGTCGGGCGCAACGGCCCAGCAGGCAAAATCGTAGTTTGCCAGTCCGGAAACATGGGTGCCAGTGAGCTTACTGACACCCTTGTTTCCGGACTGGCAAACTTGTAATGAGGCCCATTGTCTTTAAACAGATTACATCCCGATGATGCGGAAAAGGACAATAGTAACACAAGCTGGGCCATAATGATGCCAGATGAAGAAAGGGAGTAGAATAAGAGGACGCATCAAGAGGAGTCAAGTATAGAGAAAGGGTAACATGGTTAGGTCTAGAGGACTCCAAAGAAAGGATACCAGAACTAACACACTATACTGAGTGACTACAAGCACAATCGCGGAGTGCAGGCAATATATTCCCGCCATATGTAAGCAGGTTAAGATCCTTACCAGGAAGGAAACAAATGGGCGAGACTAACTCTGCCTTCAGTTACACGGCAGCTCAGGGTCAACAATTGCTGTCTCTGTGCTGGTTGGTCGATCTGGAATGCTGGTCGAGGCGTCTCAGACAGCTTTTGTGACTGCAGCATGGCAACAGTCAGTGGTGCAGTCCGTTGCAGTTCGATGGCTCTACCGCCTCAAAAATGTCCTCAAAATATGGAAACACTTGTGTATAGGCGCGTTACAAATACCATATCATATCATATCATACATTGGTTGATGCTTGTTGTGGCACTTCTCCTAGCTTCTTTGCAGGGCTGTGTCATCCTGTAAGTCGGAGTGCCAAAAGCTGCGGAGAGTGTTTGCAGGCAACAGCCTTGTCCTTTGTTCAGAGACTCTCTGACACTTCCCACCTGGGAAGCTTGCTGACAGCGCCTAGCAGAGAATGCTGTGTGCTGGCTGGATAAAGGTTCTGCAGCTGCTGGATGGGTCCTCCGAGGTCGGTATCCCCCTCTGTTCCCTGGGAGATGTTTAAGGGAGGGATCTTGCTTCTCTTTTGGACATCCTGGCCTTCCTTCACTGGCGGAAGCTGTAAGGCAGACTGTACATTCAGCCAGCGTCCAAATAGGTCCTTCTTCTTACTCCTTTCAAAGCTGTCGGATGATCTCTGCTAAGAGGGGCTGAATCCTCTTTTATAGCCAAATGGACCCCAGTGGTTGGTGCAGGCTAAGCCTACCTTAAGCAACCAATCTTGGTTCCCCACCAACAATCTTCTGTTATGCGTGAGGTCATAACCAGAGTGCTTTGCAACAGGAAAGGTAAGTGGTGACAACATGTATTACTAAGTCCCACCCATCGTCCTGTCTGTTGTGGATCAAGGTGTCTCTCTGTTTAATTGAGCTCTCTGTTTCTCTTGATCAAAGCACACGTCTCCCTTGAAATTTGTGATGAGAACAGACTTGCTGTCTCCATACAATCACATACTTCTTCCCTCTGAAAGGGGGTTCCCTTCAGGGGTTGCCTACTGTAAACAGTTGTCCCTGACATGACATTCATTGCCCTTCATACAGAGGGGTGGGACATAGCTTCAAGCTGAAAAATTGCATATCAAAGAGGTGTTGGGGTTTCCTGTCCCTTTCCGTTAGTTCTGTGACCAGGCCTCTTCACAGGCCTGCTTTCATTTAACTCTCATCAGTATGCGCTGCCACCACATAGAACTTTGACAGTAGAACAGGTGGTTCCATGGAGCCTTTGATATTTTAACTAGGCTGGCCATAGTTGTAGAAAGGTGTTTCCGTCCCCCTTCAGATATGCTTCTTGGATGCACCTGTGGCTGTCAATGGGACAGGGAGGACTGCACATATAGGCTGTGTCCCCTCAGAGTGCACATGATTATGGGTTTGTTGTGCAGTGAGCAGAGGAAAATGTGTGCGGATTACCCCCACACATTTTCTGAGGTTGATCTCCCATCATTCATTTTCAGTACCAAAACATCAAAAAGTTCAGGCGAGCGCACATACCCTGTACCGATGTTCGAATTCCTCACAGGGAGAGAAGCCAAAGGGCAAAAAGCTGCAAACCAGGGAGACAGAGAAACCCAAATACGGTCCAAGATGAGAGGACCGTTCGGGTTGCTGCTGCTACTTACCTGCGGGCATCACAGGCTCCGGTGTGCCGCTTGAAAGTGAGAACATGCAACAGACTGAAGAGAGAGGTGCCTACAGAACCGCTGCAGACTTTGCCATTCATCAGGGATCTGACAGAGCCTCGAAGAGCTACGTAGAGACTGGAGAAGCACCAGTACCTGTGAAGAGAAGAAAAACGGGTATACAGGTTTGCCAGCAGTCGTTGGAGGTCTGGTGAACCTAGAGAACTGCATACTTGGCAGGAGAGTGAACCATGAGGCAGCAAACTGGTGCGGATCTGGGGATGGCACCCAAATACTCAAACAAGAAACAGAGGTTCTGGGACCTTAGAGTTGCATACTTGACAGGAGACTGAACCATGGGGCGGTTGAACCTGTGTGAGTCTGGGACCCACGCATATATCAGAAACAATAGTCTAAAGCCAGGAGTGTCTGGGACCTAGTGGAAGAAACATTTTATGAGAACCACTTTGACAAGTCTGTGGCTCAGTTCAACCTACAAGATTGGAAACCAGGGGAACAAACACAATGGAATTGTTAAAGAGAAACCTTTACTTGGTAGATGAGTGTGCCAAGATAGGGAGATTGAAGGACTGGCAATAGAAGATATAATTCTTTGTGTGCTAATACGTTTTTTGGAAGAATAATCAACCTGGGGGAAAGGAGCACCCCCCTAGTTTTGGAACTTAGTATTTTGGAACATTGTTTTTGCATCACTTTATTACCAGTGAGCCCGGACACATTTATTTTTACTGAAAACATCAAGAACACTGTTTAGTCGAATTAAAGACATACCTCAGAGAGTCATAGTAGTATATTAATGCCATCGCCAGAAGTAGGATTTCTTTAAATGCTATAGGGACTGAATCTTTAAGCTTTCGGAATACCTGACATTTTCATACGTTTCTTTAGAGGCAGGGAACCCCCTCTTAGTTTAGGGACAGATAGGTATTTTTCCAACCCCTTTTCCTTTAATAAAAGTCTTTCCCAGAATCATGCCACCCTTGTGCCCGACTCTGATTTCTGCAGCTTTACACCCCCCATGTAGTATTTGGTCCAGCAAAAGGAGTACAGGGAGAGACCAAGGAGGAATCTGGCCCAACACTCAAAAGGAATGAGTCCTAGAGTTAGGATGAGGGTTTGGGATAAATGGTAAATGGGGAGAAGGGATATTTCCCTGATGTTCCACATGTTCCCATGGTAGCAGTGAAGAAGAGGTAAAGAAAGATAGCACTGTTAGAGGGCCCCAATATACCAGGGGTGCTGGTAAGTAGGGTGGGGGGAAATTAGCTAGGTAAGAAGGAGAGGTAGGGCATTGGATGCCAGGAGATTGATGATATCACTTTTTGAGGTGAGAATGAGAGCTAGGGCATTGGAGGCTGGGAGATTGTTGGTATCCCTTTTTGAGGTGAGAAGGAGAGCTAGGGCATTGTAGGCTGGGAGATTGATGATATCACTTTTTGAGGTGAGAATGAGAGCTAGGGCATTGGAGGCTGGGAGCTTGTTGGTATCCCTTTTTGAGGTGAGAAGGAGAGGTAGGGCATTGGAGGCGGAGATTGATGATATCACTTTTTGAGGTGAGTAGGCCTTTGGAGGCAGAGAGATTGATGATATCACTTTTTGAGGAGAGACCAAGGAGGAATCTTGCCCAATAATCAGCAGGAATGAGTCCTGGAGTTGGGTTGAGGGTCTGGGTAAATGGTACATGTGGAGAAGGCATATTTCTCTGATGGTGCACAGGTTATTCCTGATAGCAGCGATGAAGAGGTAAAGAATGAGAACACAGTCACAGGGCCCCAAGATTCCATGCTTTGAGGGTTCGGGTATGTAGGCAGTGGAGATTTCAGATATGATATGAAATGTTCTGATATGACATTTATAACACGCCTATACACAAGTGTTTCAAGACGCGACGAGGCAAGGGAGGGGAACAAAGGGAGGATGGACAATGATTCTACTAGGCCAGGTGTCATTCAGATTGCACAAGTCTGTGGGAAGCTGACAGGGAAAGTGCAGTACATGGGAAAAGATAATAACAATAAGTAAGTAACGGCCAGCATGTGGCAAGTGCATGGGTAAATGCAGACATCAGGTGTCACGGTCGGGGACTGTAGGGATACAGAACAGGCCCCAAGTGTGGGGCTTGCCCGGTGGGCAGTGCAAGGTGTGTGACACTGGCTGGCAAGAGACCTGGGCCCGAGATCAGAGGGTGTCCAGTTAGCAAGTGTAGTTCGGGATACAGCCAGGAGGTCAGCAGAGGAGAAAAAGCAGAAGCAAAGAGAAAGGTTTTGAGGTGCTTCCAGAAGCAGAGATGGTTCTCCTCAAGTTTAAGGAAGGTAGAGAGGCTGTTCCAGAGGGAGGCACCAGCCGAAAAAAGAGATCTACCACCAACTTGTTGCTTGGAGAAGCGACTGACCCTGAGGGAGTTGGAGGTCGATGAGCGAAGAGCTCGTGAAGGAAGATATTTAGGAAGAGAGAGTTGAAGGTATTGAGGCCCCAGGCCCCAGAAGGCCTTGTGGACGATGCAGAGTGTTTTGAACTTAATCCTTGCAGCCACTGGGAGCCAATGGAGAGATTTCAGTCCTGGAGAGATACGATCCCTGGGCTTGAAGCCAAGGACAATTCTCACAGTCCCGTTCTGGATGAGTTGCAGAGGGCGGAGAGTAGAAACAGGCAGATTTAGAAGCAGGTTGTAGCAATAATCCAGCCTAGAGAGAACCAGAGCTCTGGAGACAGTGAGCTTCTGGTGGAAGGAGAGGAAGGGAAGAATACCTCTGAGGAGGTGCAGCTTGTAGTGTGACTTCTTAGAAACGTCAGAGATGTGAGGAGAGAAGGAGAGTATGGAATCGAAGATGACCCTGAGGTTTTTTGCATTGCAGGTGGGAGCAGGAGGAGGGCCAAGAGAGGCTGGCCAGAGAGCTACAGGAAAGAAGGGAGTGATTGTGCCGATGTGGAGAATCTCAGTCTTACTGGCATTAAGGCAGAGGTCATTGGCGGCACACCACTCCTGGACAGCAGACAGACAGTCAGAGATGAGGGAAGGAGAGGAGGAGGCCAAGGGTAGCCTGAAAATGAGCTGGGAGTCATCCACATAGCACTGAAAGTTGGGGCAGAGAGCAGCGATACGGTGGGCAATAAGTGCCAGGTATTGGTTCAACAGCCAGGGGAGAAGTTAGACCCCTGGGGGACAACACAGGTAGAGACAAAGATAGCGGAGAGGAAGGACCCAAGGTGGACCTGGGAGGGTCGGTCAGAGAGGAAAGAAGTCAGCCACGCCAGTCAGATACCCAGGTTATCACAGAGACGGTTGAGCAGGATGGCATGGTTGACAGTGTCAAAGGTAGAAAAGAGAAAAAGCAGGATGAGGACGCAAGGGGTGTTAGAGTCAAGGTTGGAGAGCAAGTCTTCACAGATGTTTAGGAGAGCAGTTTCTGGGCTTCTGGCAGCTTGGAAGCCAGACTAATGGTCATGGTCATGGAGAAAACCAACAGATTTAGTGTGGAGATTAAGCTGGGAGACGGCCAGTTTCTCCAGGAGCTTGCCCAGGAAGGGAGTGATGGGGATTGGGCGATAGTTAGCCAGGCAGGAGGGGTTGGCAGAGGTTTTTTTAAGAAGAGGGTGCAAAAGGGAGTGCTTCAGGGGGGATGGGAAGACTCCAGTGGCTAAGGAGTGATTGCAGAATTCAGCCAGGGCAAGAGCCAGGGAGTCAATAGTTTTGGAGGAATGGGGTGAACCTGTTTTGACGAGACTTTCATAGATCGGATTTGTCTAGAAACCTCGTCAGCGGAGAATAGGCAAAAGGCAGATTAAGAGTGAGGAGAGGTGGCTTCAGAAGGGCCAGAGGAAGAGTAGGGAGTATAGGGAGGGAGGGGAGAGGAGGAGAGTGAGGACAGGATGTCCGGAGTTTTAGAGATGAAGTGTGAAGACAGCTGCAGGATTGGGCAATCCTTGCAGATTTTAAAGAGTTCAGCTGAGTTTTTAGATGCCGCCGTGACGAGGGCTTGGATGGAGGTAGGAATCTACTCTGGGAAGATCAGATCATCCCCACCAGAGCGGTTGGATCTGGGAACAAAGAGGATCTTGTAGCCATCAGGTATGAGCATGTCAAAACTAGTGACAGAGCTGGCCGTAAACCATGTCTCAGTGAGACCGGGGACATCGAGGTCAAGTTCTTCCAGAAGGTGGCAGATATTGGAGGAGTGTTTGACAGCAGAGCGAGAGTTTAGGGTGGCAATATAGCGAAAGTTGGCGTCCTTAAAGGACTTCCGGGGAGGGGTACAGATCAGAGGTACACCCTTCAGAGGTATAAAAGGAGCCTGAGAGGGGGAATAGAGAGAAGGAGATGGCAAGGTAGCCAAGAAGGACGCAGAAGAGGGAGGAGAGGAGTCCACGGAGGGGGGAGATTGGGCAACAGGAGAAGAAAGGAAATTGATGAGGTGCGGGAAGCGTCTATCAAAGAGGTGAAGGTTGGCCTGAGGGCCTTGGACCAAGACGGTGTCATTAGAGTAAACATTAATGATGACCTTAGAGGAAACGAAGGAGGCAAAGAGGGCATCCCAATGGGTGCTACCATTAATGGGAGAAGAGGAGAAAGGAGAGAGCAGAGAGACCATATGAAGAGTCCATAGGTCTGGCGAAGGAACGACAAAGAGGATGTCGGTGAGAGTTTCCTTGGAGGAGGCACTGGTGTAGGTGTGTTAGGGAGAATTCTCTGTTTAGGCTGAATTTCCTAACCTAGTGAGTCCCCCAGCAGCTTTGCTGGATTTTTGGGGTTTATTTTTTCTCCTGCCAAGAGTGAGACTCTTTTACCCTCACTCTTGGACATGACTTGAGAGTGTTTCTGTGACTTGCTATGTGCTTATGGGCTATGGGGTATTTTTTCCCCATAGGGTATCATTGGTTTTTGAATGTGTGTTACACAGCACCCTCAGTGCAGTAACACAGGGGTGTCATAGTGACCCCCAAACATAAACTCCACACCCGGGGACTGACTACTGTCTCCCTAGGTCTGTAAAGTCACCATTGACTTTACTAGTCTTAACTTAGGAACTTAACCAGTACAAACCATCATACTGTGGAAGTACTGGTAGGGGCAATTAGATTGCCCCTGGGTCTGTTGTTGAGGGGGTACTGTCCCGTCCCCCCTCGCCGAGTTTCTGGCTGGTGGCAGTGGATACCACGGAAATATTCCACCGGAATATTTCCCAATGGGATTTCCCATTGATTTTAATGCACCACTTTTTGGTACAATGTTAAAGATACCGCCGGTTTATTTATTTAATATAAATTCACCGGTTGGGATTTTTTGCCAGAACTTGCCGCCAAAATGGCATCTAGGTTCACTTCAGTAACCCTGAACCCGAGTCGAGCCTTTTTTCCCTTTTTTGGCGGGCTTCTGCACAGAAGCCCTCCAAAGTGGTGCCATTCTGTCTGGGTACCACAGACGGTGTGGGAGGGGGTTTAGGCACCCTGGACTGAGTTGCCTTGCCAACTCATGTCGCACTCTGGTGTGCTTGGCCCAAGTGGTGAGCCGCCCCGCTCACCACTTAGCATGTTTGAGTGACAGCTAGGCTGTATGAATGGAGGTTTGCTGCATAAAAGCAGGGTTTTTGGGACTGGTTCTTCAGAAGTCGCCACAGGACCTAAGAAGCCGAAGAGGGAGAAGCCGAGCCGACCTGCCAAGACGGCACCACCGGTGGAGCCCTGCGGAACCGTCTCACCACTTTTCCCAACGACAGAGGAGATCTCCAGCCGGGAGAGTCTTCTTCCCTTGACTGGTGGGGACAACCAGTTTCTGCCTTCTTTTCGCCTCCCTGAAGCATCTCGTGGCCGCCTTGCCTGTGCCAAGCACCCCGGCAACCGGGATACCACTTTTTACCTCAACCGCGAAAGAGGGGTAACATCCTTTTAACGGGAAAAATCCACGGCTGGTTTCTTCCCTGGTAGTGCAACGACCTTCAGCTTTCCTCCACGTCGAGATCTTCTCTTCCTCTGGATGACGCCGCGACTTGCACCCACTACCATGAACAACTGCCACCGCTGGAGGATCCTTTCCATTTTAAAGGTACCGTGTTCCGCCCGGTTTCCCTTGCCACCGATTGTACGGGGTAGATTTAGCCCTCGGCTCTCGAACCTGGGTAAGCCTGGGACACCCTAACTAAACTTTTCCAAACTTAGTAAAACCTTTCCTACTCACCTGTAAAGACTTGTGACATTGTGTGATCTTGGACATCTTTTTCACCTGGCTTTCTCTAGAGTGGGCCTGGCAACCGAACTTCCTTGCTCCGCAATAGACTGCCTTTCTAAACTTACTGCGAATCTCTGAAAAGTGTTTTACCTTGCGGTTTTCATTACTTCTGCCTTTTCCCTCCCTTTTTAACTAACTTGTTGGAGTGCCATCTAACGTTAAGCGCTCACCTCTGTTTGGAAATAAGTGGTGTTAACTTAGACTTGTCCAACAAATAACTAGGGATGTACATATAAGTAATAGTGACTGTGTTTTGACTTACTTACCTTTTCTGTGCTAGTGTAATTTATGAGTGTGTCTTTTAAATAAATAATTATATACTTTTACACCTAGCTCTGGTCAGTGTTTGTTTGTACCTCTGTGCCTCTGTACCTATTATGTATGCTCTATATACTGCCTAACTCTTCTTGAGGGAAGTCTGACTTCTCAGCCACAGCTACCAGGTAAATCTGGGTGGTACAGACTGCTACCAAGTGGGTTTACTGCCAAACACCTGTAGTCTTAAATCTTTTGCAGTGGTCCCAGAGGGAACTGCACAGGTTTCTGCCTAACAAGGTGTCAGCGATAGGGAGGCCTGAGTTGGAGACCAGGATGTCCTTTTTAAACTTCTTCCTACCAGATTTAGTGAGAAGGGCAGAGAAGCAGTTAGAAAAGATAGGAGAGACAGAGAGCACCATAGAGTAGGTGGGAGAGGAGGGGGTGGAAGGAGAGGGGGAGGCACTAGAGAAGGACACTAGAGTAGGCAGACAAGACAGCAAGAGGCAAGTAAGTTATGCAATAGGACAAGATGGCGACACTCAGGATTAAAGAGCTTACAGAATGCACATTTAAGACATGAGAGAAGACACACCTTAGTTAGAGAGTCCTGAATAGAGGGAGAAAGGCCTAGGTTACACAATGCAATTTTTGGTACTGAAGCAGGCACATTTAAAACATCACCCGGTGGCAAACCACCTAAGTTAGGTGAGGAGAGGTAGTGCGTTGGGGGCCGGGAGATAGATGATATCACTTTTTGAGGCACATAAGACAGTGATAGGCAACAAGTGAAGTGTGCAAAAGAGATTGTTGGTGAGTGTGGGGACTGAGAAAGAGATTTGCATGCTGGCCACAAAGTAGTGAGAGGAGAACCATAAAGAAGAGATGAATAGTACAATGGAGAAAGCACAGAGGGTGGAGTAGAAAGGGACAAGGATGGAGCCTTGTGGGACAGCAACATGGAGGCATGTAGGATCATATTTGGCTGTGTTCTATGAGGTGGAGAAGGAACAATTAAAAAGGAAGGTGGCAATCCTGTCAAGAGTGGTAAGCTGGATTTCGTGGTATGCAAGGGTTGAAAGGAGAAAGGGTGATGCACAGGATCAGAGATAGCAGAGAGGTCCACACGAATTTGGAAGGGGAGAGTTTTGTAGGGAGACCAAACACCAGAAAGTTGGAGACATCAGCAAGAGCAGATTTTGTACAGTGTCAGCTGCAGTATCCGGACTGTGTATCCTGATTGCAACTCCTGCTACAAGGATGGATGTTGCCAAAATTAGCGTTCAGGCAGACTCCCCCCAAGAAGCAGAAGTAGAGGTACGCAGCAAGGAAGTATCACTGCTGCCGCTGTCCCCTCGGCTCCACAGGGCACTAAACTTCAGTGATGGGCTGCAACACTGATCACCGGTGGGGGGAAAGCTATTCTTGTTCAGCAAAGAGTGGTCAGAGACCACGCCCGATGCTTGGGCCGTACAGGTCATCGATCAAGGATACTGCATCCCTTTTCTACAGTGCCCATGAGACCACGGTCCATGAGCCACTCCTCTCTCTCCGGCCCCCGTCCTTCTGGATGAGGTCCATCAGCTGCTGGCGAAGAATGCTATTGAACTAGTTCCACATTCAGAATGAGGGAGAGAGTGGTATTCCACCAATTTTCTGGTGCCAAAGAAGGACGGAGGCTTGCATCCCATTCTAGATCTGCAGCTACTGAACTTGTTCCTTCACAACAACACGTTCAGGATGGTCACTCAAGCTCAGATTTTGCAAGCCCTCAATCTGCTGGACTCGTTGGTTTCCCTGGATCTTCAGGATGTGCACTGATTTATCGGAAGGACAGGAAGTACCTGAGGTTTGTGGTGGGCCAACACCATTACCAATTCAGAGTCCTGCTGTTCATTCTTTCATCAGCACCCAGGGTTTTCACCAAACTGCTGGAAGTGGTAGCGTCTTGACTCAGGAGGGAGGGAATCTGTGTCTTTCCCTACCTGGATGACTGGCTCATCCGAGCTCGCTCACCGGACCTAGTTTTTGAACATCTACTCTGTGCATGTACTTGCTTGCACAGTTTGGACTTTTACCTGAAATTCAAAAAGTCCTACCGTCCTATTCTCTCTGATTTATCGTGGCAGTCTTGGACACTTGCCTGGGCAGGGCTTTCCCATCCGGGGATTGAGTGGTGAACATTTTCCGGATGGTCAATGTCCTCCAATCACAGACACCGGACCTCTAGGCCTTATGACCTCCTGCATCCTAGTGCTGTCAGAGGCAAGGGTGCGCATGAGATCACTTCAGTGGCTTCTTCCTTGCCAATGGTTGCAGTTCCAGGGCCAGACGTTGGACCTTCTGGAGGTCTCTAATCGGGTGGCCCAGTGGGCCAGGAGGGACAGCTTGCTGAAGGGTGCATTGTTTCGACAACCAAGGCCCTAGGTGATGGTGGTCACTGATGCATCTCTGACTGGCTGAGGTGCTCACTTGTCAGATCTTACAGTGAGCAGTCTGTGATCTCCTGTGGAGCCTCGGGAGCACATCAACTTGCTGGAGCTGACCCTGACGGATAATATCGTGCCCATGCACTACTTCAACAAATGAGGTTGAGTGGTATTCTTACCTTTGTGCAGAGAAGCAATGAGATTGTGGTCTTGGACTCTGGACAACAACCTATCCCTGATGGTGGCCCATCTCACCAGATGAAAGGACGACACAGCGTATGCAATGAGCAGACATACCTCTTCCTCCCACGAGTGAGAGCTCTGTCAGGAAGTTCTGGAGGAGATCTTCTCTCTTTGACGGACTCCTCGAGTGAAACTCTTCACCTCCAGTGCCAACAGGAAGTGCTATTTGTTCTGCTCCAGTGAATATCCTCGCCAGGGAGCTCTGAGGATGCATTAATAGTCGAGCAGACCTTCAAACTCCTTTCTGTGTTCCTGCCGATCCCTGTCAATCCGCTGGTCCTCAGGAGACTGTGTCTGGTCAGAACCACACTAATTCTAATCAGTGTGGGCTGGGCACAGAGAACTTGGAATCTGGAGTTGCTGGAAATGTCCATCTTCCCTCCCTAGCGCCTCCTGAGGAGAGTCTAGTAGCTGTCCCAGTTGGAGGAGCGGGACCTCCACCCTAACCTCAGCAGCCTGAACCTTCATGCTTGGCTACTGAGAGGAAGAGATGCAAGGAGTGGGACTTGCCGATGTGCTCTTTTCAGCTCTGAGACCAGCAACAAAATCAATTTATTTCCCAACCGGTGGTGTGAAATGTCTATTTATTGCCGGGAGAGGGACCTCGATACTTTATCCTCTCCTCTGTATCCTGTATTGGATTTGCTGCTTTCTTTAGCCCAAGCAGGCCTGCCGATTGGCACTGTGAGGATTACCTTGCTGCTATTTCTGTGTTCAGGAGTTTTCCTTAGCAGGGCTCGTTTTTCACAATCCCCACTGTTATGTAGTTCTTGCAGGGTTTGTGTAACCAGTTTCCTCCATGCCAGAGGCATGCGATTAGTATTTAGTGTTCACATTTCTGTTTGGCTCTTTGCTTGAACCCCTTTATTCCTATCGTAGTAAATTGTTCAACATTATGGTGAGTTTCCTGGTTCCCGTTACTTCCATGAGACATGTGAGTGAGCTCCCGGTTTTGTCTGTTTTACCTCCCACATTTTCTTTTCCAAAGAGAAGGTGACTTTGAGAGTGAGACCCTCCTTTCTGCTGAAAGTGGCCTCAGATTTCCATCTCTCTGAGAAGTGCTATACTCCTGTGTTCTTCCCTCCGCCTCAAACTTCCAAGGTGTAGGAAGAATCTCATCGACTGGACCCAGCATTGGCCTGTTATGGAGAATTCTCAGTTTAGTGCTAAATTCCTCCCACCTTAGATACCCCCAGCTCTTACCTAGATTTGAGCTTTTAATTCTATGTGTTGTCTTTGTTTCTTTTGGTTGTGGAGACTGACAAACTCCCTAGGCATTGTCTTTTACATTCTGTCACACAGCACCTTCAGTGCAGTGACACAGGGAAGTCTCTCAGATTTCCCAAAGGTTTAAATACCTTCTGTTGGATAAACTACTGTTTCCAAGAGCAGTGAAATGAAATTGACTTTACTTACATTTGTAACTTTCTAGACCCAGCACACACCATCTTACAATAGGGTGCTGGAGGGGTTACCTAGTATCCCCTTTGTCTAGCTTCTCATGTATCATTTTAAGGTTACCCTTTCCTCGATGAACGGCTGGTGGCAGTGGTTTACTTTTAACTACTGTGGTGTGCATTTAACATGGGCTGCGTTCGCAGCTGCAGAAAAGCACCTGTTAGGGAGATTTCTCACACAAGTGCTAAATTCCCTCTAATTTAGAGCCCTCCAGCTCTTTTGCTATATTTTTGGGCTTTGAACTTTTCATTTTCAATGTGTTTTACTTTTGCTCACGGACTATGGAGTCTAACCCATCCCATTGGCATCATCGTTTTACTGTGTGTCACACAGCACCTTTAGTGCAGTGAGACAGGGTTGTCTTTTCTGACTCCCCACTTTAAACTCCATTTTCTGGGACTGACTACTGTCTCCCAGAACATGTAAAGTTGCCATTGACTTTACTAGTCTTTTTTAATTCACAGACCCAGTACACACTACCTTCCAATAGAGTACTGGAGGGGTTAATAGTTATCCCCTTTTGTCTGATTCTCATGGAACATTAGTATGTTCCCCTTTCCCTAAGATTTGGCTGGTGGCAGTGGTATCTACCATTTGTATTCTACCGTAATTTATCAAAATAGCCTCGGTACCATTAGAGGCTATGGGGGTAGCCTCACACTGAAACCCGGTAATACACTTTTAAATTTTACTTGGTTCTGGTCGAGTTGTTTTGCCATATCTTTTTGTAAAGGTCTTTCTAGTGTTTTACTCTGAGCGCCAAACCAGGTTTGGTTCCTTTGTTTGATGTCCTTTGGCGGGCTTCTGCACAGAAGCACTCCTTAGGTGCCAGAGTGTCTTGGTGGGCAGGATGTGAGGGAGGGGTTTGAAGCCCCCTGCACAGCGTCTCCTTGGAGACCCAAGTCGCACTCTTGTTTGGTTGGTTAGGTGGCTGTCCTGCCAGGACAACCACCCTGCTGTGTGATTGACAGCCAGGCTGTGTGAATGAGGGATTTGGTGCATAAAAAGCCAGTCTCTGGGACTGGAAGGCAGAGTCACCACTTGAACAAGAGTTGAAGGAAGACGACTACTGCAACTACTGGACTCCCGGTGAAGCCCTGCTGCAGGTCCCAATCGCCTTAAACTTCAACGACAGAGCAGAACTTCAAGGAATCTTCTCCCCTTGAGCTTGGTGGAAACAACCGGCTCACCAAACACCAGACACCAGTTCTCATCCTGGTGGAATCTACTGTGTATCGCTGCAGTAGATCGGATAGCCAGTGGGAAGAGAACCAGTTTGGGTGTTAGGGGGCGCACCTTTTAGTCGTTGTTCTGCTCTGCTGCTGGCTTCATCCCTGGGCAGTGCAGGACCCTCCAGCTGTCCTCCTTCTTGTCACCATGACTGAAGCTTCAGGAACCATAAGCCTGCAGGAACTGCCAGGAACAACTGCCTATGCTACAGCATTCTTCTTCTTTTAAGGTACTGTGCAAATGTGGCCGTTCGCTCCGTCCGACTGCGGTGAAAGTTCTTGAAATCTTTCGCCTCTCTAAACGCTTATCCTTCTCTTCTCCTTTGAATACATTTTCCCCCGACCAACTTTGTTTTGAACCCTTGGCAAAGACTTAACCGCAAACTACTTTGAACTGTGTGATCCTCGGCAAAGACTCTGAACCATTAATATTGGCCCAGATCTATTGACTTGAATCATAGTTGTAGTAGCCTTTTCTAGATTGCCCTGCCTATAACTTGTTGGTGCTGTTGATTTTGAATAACCTTGTATTTTTCTCCCTTTTAAATTGCTGGAGTGCCATTTTGCTCACACTTCATTTTGAGCTTAACTTGTACAGAATTGATTGGGTGTTGTAGTATATTAAGACTGTGATTTTCTGCTGCCTTATGATAGTGAACTGTTTTATAACTGATGGTGTAAATAAATGTATATTCTTTTACTCAGAAATCTTGAATCAGTGTTTGTTTGAATCATAGTAATTGTTGTCCTTTTTGTAAACTCTTGTACTGCTCACTTTACTCTTGAGATAAGTCTGGCTGCTCAGCCATTGCTACCACTTTACTGTGTAGTACAGGCTTGTACCAAAGGTGAATTTGTACTTACACTTGTAGTCTTAATTATGTGTGGTGTTCCCAAAGGGTACTGCATATGATTCTTCCTAACAGCATCCAATTGTGCCATTTTAGTCAAAATATCCCGGTCTTCTTTTTTCGCCATTTCTTTTTGGAAAGGTCCTTCTTGAGATTCACTCTACGTGCCAAACTAGGTTTGGTCCCTTTGTTCGCTTTGCCTTTGGCGGGATTCAAGCGTGAAGCCCGCCTCTGGCTCCAGAGTGTCTGGTGGGGTCAGGAAGTGAGGGAGGTGCCCGAAACTCCCTGTGCTTAATCTCCTAGGAGTCCCAAATGCACTCTGTGATGATTGGCCGGCTGACTATCCGGCAAGAACAGCCACCCTGCTGTGTGTCTGACTGCTAGGCTGGAATGAATGGGAGAGAACTGAATAAAAGGCAAGGCTTTTTGCTTGGAAAGGCAGAGTTGACCACTGGACGAAGGAACCAAAGAGGAACTTGAGGAGGACGCCTGCTGCAACTCCTGGACTGTTGGTTTGCCTGGTGAAGCCCTGCTGCTGTGCTCTTATCGACAGAGAAGCCCCTGCAAGGACGACTTCTCCCTTTGAGTTGGTGGGACCAATCAACTCCAAAGTAAGCCACCTGGACATTCTCTCAGAGCTGGTTGCATTTCCATAGAGTTGCTGCTGGAAACCGAAACGCCAGGGAGAGGAACACCAGATTGTGTGCGTTGCTTTTAAGTTGGCCAAGAGCTCCAGGAAGATCCTCCGGACTCCCAGGAAGCAGGACTGTCCGAGCTTGAGCCCCCTCAACAGAGTGCAGGACCACAGAAGCAAGGAAAGTCCATCTCGACGGCCAGAAACCACAATGCTGCTATTTGCGGTAGTCATGAGGAGCTGAAATGCCGAAGTGCCACTTGTTTGAAGTTTGCCGGTTGCAAGCAGTGACCGTCCCATTGCAGTGCAGGAGTCCCTAGAAGTCCTCCCTCTTGTCCCCATGACTGAGGCCCAGGAACAGTGTGATCTGCAGGGCTGCACAGGAACAGAAGTCATCTGCTGCACTGTTTCTTCAATCCAAATGTACTGTAAAGTCTGAGAGAATGTACCTTTTATTGTAGAGTTGCTTGCATCTTCTACTACTCACAAGCCTAAACAGCTTGTGGCCCTACATTGATTCTTCTTTTCTTCAAAAACGTCTAAAACATTGTGCAAAGACTTTTTCTTCTTACCTACCAGAAGTGCTTCAGCTCATATAGACTTTTGCCCATTGACTTTGGCTTAACCAGTTATACTGAATGACTCTGCTTAGGGCATTTGAAAGTATGTGCCTGCTTAAGAATTTTTGTGGTCTTTTGCTTGTTCTAATAACCTTTTCCTTTGACCAAGTTCTAAGAGCATTCTAAATCCAATAGTAAGATATTAATGTCCCCAGCACCCTAGCTATTAAAGTCACCTCAGGGTGTAGGTTGTGACTGTGGGCCATCCCAAAAGGGTCTTTACTGATTTAGAAACTAAGAGTGTGTCGTTTTAGAGTGCATTTGTGTGTTACTTCTATATTGCTCCCTTCTGAAGAAGACTTATTCTAACTGACTGATACATAAATTAATAATTGTTTATTCAAGAAACCTTGTGTGTAAGTGTTTATTTGAATACTTGTCACTGAGAAACTCTGTGTAACTCCCCTACAGCTCACATTGACCGCTCTTGAGAGAACCCTGGCTGCTCAACACACTACCAACCTGTGTAGTACAAGCTTATACCAAAGGTTGGGTTCCAATTGCCAGGAGGTCAGGTTTAGTGCAGTGCACCCAAAGGGTACTGCATACAATCTTGCCTAACAGGGCCCTTGAGTTCTACGTCTCTCATACTAGAGAGGCGAGGAAGGAGGGCCAGCTTTGTGTTAGTTACTGTGGGCTAGTCCATGCCCCAGCTGGCCCCAATCCACCAACTGGTTTCAGTGTGTCTAGAGTGTATGCAGGGGTTTGCCCACATTTGTCCTTGATTGGACCACTACTGGGGTGTGTGTGTTGGTCAGATCTTCTATTGGTTCAGCTGAGTTTTGGAGCTCACCTGATTTTAGTACAAGAAGAGGGGCCCTGCATTCATGTTCCAGAGATCTGAAGAGGAGCCAAGTATCTTGTGAAGCTGTGAAGATGAAGGAACACCCACGGGCAGAACCTGAAGAGGTCTGCCCACCACACCTTACTGCAATGCTGGTGGAGCCCTGTATGACTACTAACCTCAGAAGACCCTTGCTGGTGCTTTGCCCCCTTGGATTGGTTGGAACAACCAGTCTCAATATCTGCTTGTGCCACTGCAAGTTGTAGAAGCGGTAGAAGCATTAGAAGCGCTGTCATTCTGTGTTTCTACTCAGAACTTCAGGGGTCTTCAATGTGTCCTGCAAGTATCCTTCCTGCAAACTTTCTGCATCCCAACATCAAAGGGTCCGGAGATAGGAGGCTTTATTTGACTGTGGCATCTGTGACACCTGCTGTCACCATGCATCGGCAACTGTCACTGAACTGCCGTTCTCCCATCTGTTCAAGTATCTAGAAGAGACCTGCATCGATGCCTGCTGCATTTCTCCGCTAGATACGGTTGCACGCTGCTTCTGGACCCGACCAGAACTTTGCTTGCACCTGCAGCTCCTGAGCATCTTTGACTGGAACAAATGGCAGGACAACCTACCTCCAGAGACCTGCCAAGTCTCATGAAAAATCAGTATAGGTGGTGAGTAGTAACAATACTTACCAGTGCCCCTATCTCTAACCTTTAAATGATTTTGAAGAACTTTGATAAATTTTACAACTCTAGACTTTGGCAACACTTGTTCCAAAAGCCCTCCAAAAGATAGTACAGCATTTTACTCATCAGTAAACTCCTTGAACAATCTTCTGTACCAATTTAGACCCCCCCAGAATTCCTTTCCCATCTCGTAAAACTATTCAGAACTTTGTGAACGTTTGGGCACAGGGCCCCATTCAACTTAGGGTTGGACTTTATAAATTAGGATCGTAATTCCTGAGGACTGTTGGTGCAATTATTAAGTTCCCTTTCAGGTATTAGGGGTGCAGGGGGTGAACTGTTTATTTTGCATTGACTAAAAGTGACTGCATGTATGTTTTATATTATGAGTATTGAGTGATAGTATCACCTGTTTGATTCATTTTCTTAATGTGTGTTTTGGCCAATAATAAATATAGTATTGTTATAACTACTTGTCTAAGTGTAATCCTTGATTGCTCGCAGCATGGACTCATTCTGGACCCTTGCCCCCACTCACCTCTCCTGAGACCTTGCCTTGACCACTCTCCATGCTACTTGAATGGTTTGGCTATAGCTCCCAGGGTTTCCCCTGTTCACTATAACTAGAGTGGCCTCCTAGACATCTGTCCACCAGGCCAGAGTTTAGAAATCCATCTTAACGGGCAGAGCTTCCCATGTGGTGGGTGATGGTCTGGGAGGTGTTGGCAGCTGAATGAATCATTGCCACATTGGAGGACTGACTTGATGTATATTTTAAGAATTGGTCGCCACTGATAGAATGTTGCAATGATAACCAGGCATCAGTGTATAAACCTGATGTTGTTGCATCATTTCACATTGACACAAGGGGGGGTTGTACTTTGGAGGTTCGTACTTGGAATTGTGGGGTCCCGAGGCTGTGGAGTGGTGTAATGTGTTCTTCCACTGCTGAATGCTGTTGGGATATCCAAGATGGTCTGTATCTTGGTACATGATTTTTACATAAATCCAGTGATGAGGATTCCCCAGACCAAATGACAGGGGACCTTCCTCCAGTGGGCGATGCCCCAGAGCAAGCGAGAGGGGCCTTCTTCCATGGGGGGATGCCCCAGACCAAGTCACAGGGGACCTTCCAGTGATGGGATGCTCCAGACCAAGTGACGGGACTTCTTCCAGTGATGGGATGTCCCAGACTAACAGGGGGCCTTCTTCCAGAGGGGGGATGTCCTAGACCAAGTGAAAGCGGACCTTCTTCCAGTGATGGGATGCTCCAGACCAAGTGACAGGGGATCTTCTTCCAGTGATGGGATGCCCCAGAGCAAGTGACAGGGGACCTTCTTCCAGTGGTGGGATGCCCAAGACCAATTGACAGGGGCATTCCTCCAGTGGGAGAATGTTCTTGACTAAGTGTGAGGGCCTTTTCCCAGTGCGGTCGGGGGACCCAGGCCAAGTGCCAGAAGACCTTCATCCAGTGATGGGATGCTCCAGAGCAAGTGACAGGGGACCTTCTTCCAGTGAGGGGATGCCCCAGATCAAGTGACAGGGGACCTTCTTCCAGTGAGGGGATGCCCCAGACCAAGTGACAGGGGGCCTTCTTCCAGAGGGACATATCCTAGACCAAGTGAGAGTGGACCTTCTACCAGTGAAGTGAAGTGAGGGGATACCCCAGACCAAATGACAGGGGACTTTCTTCCAGTGAGGAGAAGCACTGGACCATATGACAGGCAGTCTTGTTCCAGTGGTGGGATGCCGCAGACCAAGCAAGAGAACACATTCCTCCATTGGGGGGATTCTACATCCTTCTAATTACTCTGTAACCCTTGCTCTACTTGAGCAGGTCTGTCTCAGGTTGGGTATGCTGACAGTGAAGCCAGACCTACAGATGGCCCATGATGTGCCCGAAGGCAAGTGACGTTCAAGCTTGGGGTTGGGTTTCTCAGTCCTTCCTCCATAGCTTCCATTTGTTTTTGCCCTGATCCTCTTGATCTCTTACTCAGCATGATGCTGAAGAAAGGATATGGAGGGCAGGAATTATGATTGTGACAAGAGCGGGTCTCAGTGTAATGAAGGTTAGAGGTAAGCAGTGAGGACTATCGCCATGGCTGTCACTGATGTACACATGATGACTACCTTGGATTCCTTATATTCAAGATAATTCTATGTCTCTTTTCTTCTTGGCAGTTACATCGTCACATGCGGAGCGTCCATTTCAAAACTACCAGTGGTGACATGTCCTTCAATGCTCAGGGGGACCCGCCGATGCGTTTTGACATTGTGAACTGGCTTTACTTCTCTAAAGGAAACACTACATTTACCAAGGTGGGAAACATCATTATCGACTCTACAGGGCAAATGCAGTTTATCCTCAATGACCGTGACATTTATTGGCACCCTGGATTTACACAGGTAAGACCTCTATGAGGAACCTGAGGGCATCCCCCCACCTACTCCCCTTTGATCTTCCTCTCAGGTGGCCAGGGAAAGGCCATCGCTTTTGGATCCTGACCCTGGGGATGGCTATGCGAGGGAGGATCACCGGGGTGGAGGGACCTCGGAAAGTAGGAGGAGGCTGTCTTCAGGTGAGACATGGTATCCCCCTTTACGCATGACAATGAGTCCTACCCGCCCCTGCCTTGACAGGTTTTTACAAGTCTTTGGGCCTCATTACCAGTTGGGCGTTATCCTGGCAGTAAAGCTGCCGGAATAACGTCCAAATGAATTACCGTTACGACCACATGTTCCGGCGGAATTTCTGCCTGATTACAAATGGTGGTGGCGGTGCAATTCCCCATTTATTTTGAATCCATTGAACACAATGGGGCTTTTTTGGAGGAAATTCTGCCAATTCTGCTGATTTTTAATTACCAAAAGGATTTTCCTGGAGGCAAATCCTCCACTCCAGGCCCAAACTCGTAATTTGACTTAGTGGTAAAGTTGGCGGTAACATAGTTAACGCCAACTTTACCACTTACCGCCAAACTCGTAATGAGGTGGTTTATGACTTCCACACACACCCACTGGCCCACAATCCTATGCCTGTAAGACTGGGACAAGGAAGAGGCAAATTAGGAGTAATGCACAGTTCTAGTCAATTTCACCACTGGTATGAGGAAGGTAACTATGGAGGGTAAGGCATGTCCAGCTAATTGGTACAATTGTGGCCAGGCAAAGGACTTGCACCTGCAACCCATTGAAAGGCCACAGGTGCTTCAAAGGAGAGTCGGGGATCGGCAGAAGGAGAACCTGACTGAGAGAAGACTGCAGCTGTGAGGTGAGGAGCAGGCTGGAGAGGAGCTGGTAGAGAGGAAGCTGTGCGCTGCAGATGGGTGAGAGAGGCACTGAGACCTGGACGGGCCATGAGAAGGTCGGAGCCCCTACACGCCCCTTTGCCGCGTGTTCCCAGCTGGAGCTGAGGAACATAGAAGACTCAGAAGAACCGTGTGCTGCAGCCGCAAGGTTTGCAGGTGCAAGCTCTGCTTGCTGAAGCTCACAACGCATACCATGGAGTGAAGTGGAAGTTGGAGAACAGAAGGTGGGTGCCCGGAGGAGCGGACAAGCACTGGTTAGTGCGAGACAGGGAATACTCGCACCAGGGCACTCAAGGGGTGGGATTGGACATTGGCTATTAACGATCGAACTGAAATTTATAAGAATGGGGTTTGGAACCCGAAAGAGAGAACATTGAATCATGAGCAAGTTGACAAGTATTGTGTGATATACAAGAACGCATATTTAATACCAAACTAAAGATATGTAAATAATGTGAAATTATAGCACAATTGGAAAGCGAATGATGTGCTATTGTGGAAGTAGTGAAAACCGCTGAGAAGCATTTTGAACCAAGAGGAAAACAAGTGCAAAAGACAAGTCGAATACCTATGAATTAAGTTAAGAGCAAGTTTGAAAGACAAGTTGTTGAACTGGATGGACAATGTGAAAGCAAGCTGGTGGAAAACGAAAGCAAGCTGGTGCAAGGCGATATACACCACAGAATGAAGTTAATACAAGTTGCTGAACTTGGATGGACAGTGTGAAAGCAAGCTGGTGGAAGGCGATATACACCACAGAATGAAGTGAATACAAGTTGCTGAACTTGGATGGACAGTGTGAAAGCAAGCTGGTGGAAGGCGATATACACCACAGAATGAAGTGAATACAAGTTGCTGAACTTGGATGGACAGTGTGAAAGCAAGCTGGTGGAAGGCGATATACACCACAGAATGAAGTGAATACAAGTTGCCGAACTTGGATGGGCAGTGTGAAAGCAAGCTGGTGGAAGGCGATATGCACCACAGAATGAAGTGAATACAAATTGCTGAACTTGGATGGACAGTGTGAAAGCAAGCTGGTGGAAGGCGATATACACCACAGAATGAAGTGAATACAAGTTGCTGAACTTGGATGGTCAAGCTGTGACAAAACCAAAAACGAACTATCTATAAGTTGTGGCAAAGCCCAAAGGCTGCCGGGGTGAATAATACAGTTAACATGGATTACTGACACAGAGTCAAGGAAAAGAAGTCTGTGTGGGACAAAGGCTTGAAACAGGATCTGTAAGATGCATTATACCAAAGCCAAACAAGAAGACTAATAAATGAACTGGCATTAAGTGGAGTCATCTGATACAGGTTGACAGAGAAGATATACAAATTAATAGCCAAGTATCATGGTTTGTATGACCTGTAATGGGTGAACCGTGTTGTTCAACAACTGCAGCTAAACTGAGTAACTCGCTCACATATTTTGGAAAGAACCAAAGGAAAACCAAGAGCATCAGAAGGTGCCAAGGGTTATCGGTTGCATGACCTGTAATGGATGGACCATGTCTGACAACTGCACCATGATTCAGAAGCCTGACTTAGGAAAGAGTCAAGAGAAGTCAAGAAACAAAGGATGTGTGGTATAAGTGCAGAGGTGGAAGAAAGCAGTTGTTTGAACTGTTATCAAGAATTATCAAGAGAAAGTACAAGTATTGTTGAAAGTCAAGTGACTGGAACTGTGTGGAAGGGAAACCTGAGGTATCCTAGAATTGTCTTGTACTTGGGGAAAGAGACCCCAAAGCCTTTGTTTTTGTGGAACTATTTGAGCTTGGGGCAAAGGGAGCCCTGAGATATCTTGGAACTGTGTTGAACTCGGGGAAGGGAACCCCAAGGTATCCTTGAATTGTGTTGAACATGGGGAAGGAAACACAAGCCTTTTGTGGAACTATTTGAACTTGGGGGAGGGGAAGTTGAACTGCCCAGAGCTGGGGGAAGCTCAGAACTTTATCCTGAACACTGTTTCTTTTGGTGCTGACATCCCTACACATTGTATATCTTTAGTTATGAGGGCAAGTAAAGGTTTTGGCACAGAGATACCTTTGAGTTGAACTTACTGACCCAGACTATCCTTTGTTTCCTTAGGTAAGGAAATCCAACCTTAGTATGGGGAAAATTAGGCCTGAATGCATCCTGACATTTAAAAATAAAATACTTTTGTTAAGAAAAGTGAATCTGATGTCTGTGTCTTGCTTCATGATGCCTTCACTCCTCCCAGGCGAGTTTTTGTAAAATGTGGTCCGTAATAGACAGATTAAAAATAAAATGGTTTCCAATTGCCAAGTGGATCAATGCAATATTCAATGAATGGGAATATGAGTGTGAGGAAGAGGAGTCTATCAGGTTTACACTTGAGGTAAAATCTGGGAGCAATTAATATTTTAATTTTAATAAAGGATCGTCGTCAGCAGCTTCACTATCCATGTACAATCTGGGAACCATTGCTTTAATGCCTAGGCCCAGGGCAGCTGCCTGTTGTGTGGCTGTCTCTGGGGAAAGGGTGTTACCTACCCTCATAAAGGGATTGAAGAAGAGTCATGGCAATTCAGGTTCCTGCCCTGTCATTGGGCTGGTCCAGCCGTTCTAGCCACAACACACATCACCTTCCACAGTTGAGATGGCTCACAGGAGTTGTCACATTTGTGATATTACATTGGATGTGGCTGCAATGATTATAAGGTGTTGCCATGCCTTAACTCAGACATAGATGTATCTTTAGAGCTTACCCTGCCACCTTGCCGGCTACTCATGATCATCATGGTTTTGGTACAGGGGTCCGTTAGTACAGCATAATGGTGAAATAGAGGGTACAGTAAGCAGGTAAACAGAAAACGATTCCTATTTGTCAAACAGCCAGGTTTTCATTACATTTTTAAAAATAGAGAAGGATTGTTCATTGTGCATATGAGCGGGTGGAGTATTCCAGAGGGTGGGTGCAGTGACCATGAAGCTGGCACTCTGGCTCTTTTTCTCAAAGCGTGGCATGAGACATGAGATCCCAGAGTTGGATCTAAGCGCACGTGTTGGGGTAGTGACAGTGATACATTTTATCATCTACTGTGGGGGGTCTTTGTGAACACAATGGTGGGTGATGGACACTGTTTTGAATTCTATCCGGGCTTTCATGGGCATCCAGTGGGCCTTGCGTCTCACCACAGAGATATGGTCCAATTTTTGGAAGACCGCGGGCTGCAAGCAGTGCTTTATTCTGGAGAAGTTGGAGTTTTAGCAGGCTAAATTTGGAGGTGTTCATGAGCAGGACATTGCAGTAATCGAGTTTGGAGAGGATTACCGTGTGTGCTAGGATGATGCAGTTGCTATGGGAGAGGAACTGCCTGCACAGGGAGATAAGTCTGGCTGTGTAGGCCGTGGAGGAGACAAGGGCCTTGATTTGTCTGTTCATGTTTAGGTCAGCTTCGAGGTGGACCCCTAAGGTTTATATGTACTTAGAAACTGGAATGGGGGTGCCGTCAATGTAAAATGAAGAGAAGGAGGAGTCAAGGTGTCTGATCCTGTGGGGGGATCCAATGACAAGGAGCTCAGGTTTGTCGTCATTCAAGCATAAGTTATTGGTGGCCATCCAGTTTTGGATGATGCTATAGATTTCGTTAATTTTGAGGGAGTCACTGTCACACTTACCTGAGAGCGGGATGAGAGTTTGAGTGTCATCCGCAAAGTTGGTGTAGATGATACCAATGGTGTCAAGGAGGTCAAACAGGGGCTTAGTATAGATATTATGAAGTGTGGGTGAGAGGCAGGAACCTTGTGGAACACCCAGCCGTGCTGGAATGGCATCAGGAGCTGAGTCCCCTATGTACTAAGGAAGGATTTGATTCAGGCAGTAGCTTCCGGCGAGAAGTGGAAAAGTTGGTTGAGGTGCTGGAAAAGAATATTATGATCAACCAATTGAAAGGATACAGAGATATGGAGAATGAGGAGGATCGCTAGGTTGCCTGAGTCCGAGTCTGTGATGGAATCCATTTGTATTTTGAGATCGAGAACAGCAGACTCTGAACTGTGCCTGGGGCGGAAGCCAGATTGTCTTTTATTGAGTATGTGATTGCTTTCTAGAAATTGTTGGACTTGCAGGTATGCAGGCAGTCCAACATTTTAAGAAGGAAAGGGATGGTCGTGATGGGGCAGTAGTTATTTATTTATTTATTTATTGTTTACTTGTTAGGCACTTATACAGGAATCAAGTACTGTTTCAAAGCGCCCACAGGGCAACAAGGAGGAGACAGAGGATGATAGAAAATGCAATTACAACAATAATAAATAATTAAGTTAATTAAATAAACAAAGAATATAACTGGGGAGGGGAGGACAAACGTGCTATGCCTTGGCAGTGTTCAGAACGTGCAACTGCAGAGGGGAGAGGGCATGAGATAGGTGTTGTGGTGCTCATGGTAAGCAGCAGGTGAAGTACTATGAAGAAAAGCCTATGTGCATCCTCTAAGGGGAGGGTGAGCCAAGACAAGTGCAGAGGATGGACAGCAGCGGAGATGATAAGAAGTGGGAGGTCGGCGCCCTGAGGATACATAAGGGCCCTGCACTTCAGTCAAGCTACTGTGTGATTAGCAGGGGCGAGAGGGAGAGAAGGAAGAAGTGAAGAGGAAGGTCTTGAGGCTTTTCTGAAACATAAGGAGGTCCTACTAAAGACTAAGAGGGAGGGGGAAGCTTTTCCAAAGAAGGGAGCCCGCTCAGGAAAGCGATCGACCACCTGCTCTCTATTTAGCAAACCGCTTCACACGCAGGGAGTTGGTGCCAATGGAACGCAGGTGTCTAGAGGGGGAGTATTTGGTCAGAAAGAGTTGCAGACAGAGTGGTCCCCGGCCCCAGACATCCTTGTGGATGATGCAGAGGAATTTGAATTTAATCAGTGCTGCGATCAGGAGCCAGTGGATACTTTTTAGGGCAGGAGAGATATGGTCCCTGAGCTTGAGGCCAAGGTTAAGTCTTGCTGCTCTATTCTGGATTAGCTGGAAGGGTAACAGAGTGGACAAAGAGAGATTAAGGAGGAGGATGTTGCAATAGTCAAGCCTAGAGAGAACTAGAGCCCGGTTAACAATGAGTCTCTGGGGGAAGGTGAGGAAAGGTAGAATTCCTTTCAGAAGGAAAAGATGAAAGTGGGACTTCTTGACAGTGTCCTGAGTATAAGGGAGGAAGGAGGAGGGAGCATGGAGGAAGGCCAGAGAGAATGGAAGAATTAGGGTGTGGGGGCCCAATAGGGAAATCTCAGTTCTGCTGGCATTGAGGCAGAGATCATTAGAAGTGCACCAGGCCTGGATGGCATAGAGGTAGTCGGGGATGAAGGAGGGTGCAAGGGAATCTGTAGGAAGTTTGAAGAAGAGTTGTGTGTCATTAGCATAGCACTGGAGTTAGGGGAGAAGGAGGAAATGCATGCACGCAGAGTAAGGTAGATTTTAAAGAGCCAAGGTAAAAGAATGGAGCCCTGGGGGATGCCACCGGTGGAGGAGGAAGAAGGGGAGGAGAAGGAGCCCAGTATGACTTTGGACGTGCGATCGGTTAAGAAGGAGGTAAGTCAGTCCAGTGCCTTCTCCGAGATACCAAGAGTGTCATGGAGCCTTTTTATGAGGATGGAGTGGTTCACTGTGTCAAATGCGGAAGAGAGATCAAGGAGAATGAGGACAGCAGGGGAGTTGGAGTCAAGGGATGCAAGCAATTCTTTTTGGGTGTTTAGAAGAGCAGTTTCCGTTCCTCTGGATGCTCTGAATCCAGACTGAAGGTCATGAAGACTGTCTACAAGGTCAGTGTGGGAGGTAAGTTCGGGGAGGGACAACTTCTCAAGCAGTTTCTCCAGGTTTGGGGTCATGGTTTTTTTAAGGAGGTGCGCACAAGGGAGTGCTTGAGGGAGGATGGAAAAGAACCAGTGGAAAAGGAGTGGTTACAGAGATTGGCGAGAGCAGGGGCGAGAGAGGAATTGTTATCCTTGATGGTTCTAGTTGACCCCTCTTTTGACTTCTTCCAGAGAGACAGGGGCAAAGGAGGACAGGGAGGAAAGAGGAGGGTGAGTGGGTAGGGCAGGCAGGGGGGAAGGATGGGTTGGGAGAGTGCGTGACAAGGTTGATCAGTATATCCTAGGTTTTGGAAGTGAAATGAGTGGCGAGTGCATTGCAAAGGGCCTGGGATGGAGTAGGGGCAGAGGTTACTGCTGACGGATTGGCAAGTTCCCTGCAGCTTTTGAAGAGTTCAGCCATGTTGTTGGAAGCGCCAGATGGTAGTCAGTCAAAATCTCGAAACCAAAATATCGAATACAAAAAGACCGAAAAAAAAAATATCGAAAAAAAAAATATCGAATTTTTTATTTATTTATTTATATATGTTTTTGGGGTCAGGTAAGTAAAAAAAAGGGGTAAAATAAAAAAAAAATGAAAAAAAGGGGGGTTGGGGGGGGAACCCCCCCATTTAAAAAAAAAACACATTGAAAAAAAAATTCGATATTTTATTTTTCGGCCTTTTGTATTCGAGATTTTGGTTTTCGAGATTTTGGTTTTCGATATTATCACTATGAACCGCGCCAGATACTTGTTCCTGAATGTGGACTCTTTTTTATGCACAGATAGAGAGTCTGTAGTGCCTTTGAAACAGGTGGCAGGCCAGTTTGTCAGAGGGTGAACCTGAAGTTTTCCACTTCCGTTCTGCAGCCCTGCACTTAAGTTTTTGGTCTGCAAGTTCGGAGTCGTACCAGATGTTAAGCTTGTAGGCAGATTTCAGGTGGATCATCATGACTGGTGCAAGGATGTCGAGGGTGATGGTAATGGACAGATAGAGGTTGCTGAGGGCAGAATCAGTGGTAGAATCTCTCTTGGTTGGGCAGGGGGGACTGAAGGTGGAAGTGGAAGTTAGAATGGCAGGGTCCAGGGAGTTTCTTTTTAGTAGGGGGTGTCCCAATGCCGATTTAATCGAGGACAGAAATGTGGTAGTTGTGAAGGATGCGTTGGCAAAGTCAGTGATGATGGGCACGAGTGAGGGGACACAAAGCTTCATGATATGGGCAGTCTGCATTACAATCAGAAGGTTTGAGAGGACTAATGGTAGCCGCAACATGTTCCAGAGAGACTTGGCTAAATGCGAACAGGGTGGTGTTCAAAACGCAGTCATTGCAAGGTAGGGTGTTCTGGTCAATTCCATGGCATTTGCCGGTGAGCATAGCTTTTTTAGTGTTAATCTTGGTTAGTAGTGAGTTGATTTTGTGGGTAAGGGCATTTTGTATAGTAGTGCACCTATCGTTATCAGTTTGTTTGCTGCCTGTGGGGAGGATGGGGGTTTCGAGCTCATGGAGGATTGCAAAAAGTTCTTTGCTGGTGGAGCTGGCATTGGCAATTCTGTCATTATAGCTATTTGATTTACATGAGAGAAGAGCCTTTTCATATTTGCTGGCTAGTGTAGCAGGGGACTGGTATTGCGTGGGAGAAGGTTTTTTTTCTGCACAGGTGTTTGAGGGATCTTTTTTCTCTGCATAATTCAACAAATTCATCAGAGAACCAGCAGGTGTTGGTTTTGTGAGGTTTAGGTACTTTGGATTTAAGAAGGGTGTGAGCATCTATGGTTTGGAGCAGACAGTGATGATATGAGGTAGCCAGATCATGAGTGGTATGGTTGGGATCTGGTGCATTGGTACTGAGTGCTGTGACGAGGGCTGGTTTGTGGTCTTCATGAGTCAGCTTCCGTGTGTTGTGGACCAACATGGGGCTCAGGGTCTCAGCAGACGTTTGTGGAACCTGGCAAGGGAGATGGTGAATTGTATAAGAAAGTGATCCGACCAAGGAACCAGGTCAATGGTTGAGATGTAAGAGTGGACGTTGGCGTGAGCATCCAGTCAAGGATTCGTCCTTTGTCATGGGTGGGTGTGAAAATAAGTTGGGTGAAGCACATATCGCTGAGGGCAACTGATAGTGCAGTAGCTTTGGAGTCGTTGACATCAGTGAACGCAAGTTTGAAGCCCCCTAGTATAATACATTTGGTTGTGGGTTTCATTAGAGGGGTGATCAGGAGTGGAATATCCAGTTCTGGGGAACTGGGTCCATTGGGCTGTCTATGTAGTAGGTGCAAGTTATTGGTAGTTTATGGATAGGTCATCAGTTTCAAGAGGAGCATTTCATATCCTTCTGTGTGGGGTTGGGGCGGGTTCTGATTTGAAGCAAGGGCCATATTGCCTAATTAACACCCAACATGTTGATCCATGTCCTTGCTGTGATGGTATTATGTCCTGTGTCATCCACCCTCGCTGCATCATGTCCTGTGTCACCCACGTCAGACCCCTCGCTGTGTTATCACCTGTGTCTTGACACTTCTTTGGACCCCACTACTGTGTTATGAAATGGGTCTGCTCCATCTTCAGTCTTCTCAGCGTTTTATTATACACCTTTTCCTCCATCTTTTCCTCTTAAGACCCCACACTCTGTGGCATTATAAGCTTCATCCCCTATGCCCCTGCCTTATACCACTAGCTCTTTGTTATCATCACCTGGGCCCCCTATCTTCTCCTCCTCAGTCGTGTCTCTCTGCGCTATTGATATCTGTGTCCTTCATCACTTCCACCTCAGACCACTCACTCTTTGGTATTATCACCTGTGTCCTGTGTCAGTCACTTCACTGTATGTGTTTTCCTCTATGTTCTTAATCTTCTCTGCAGATTTCTCACTCACTCACTCACTCACTGTTATCACATGAGTCCTCCAACCTTTCCTCACATATGTTTTGCTGTGTGTTACCATCAACTGATTATCTCATTGCTTTCTCCTCAGACCACTGCTCTGTGTTAATATCAGCGGTGCCCTCTTTAGTTCCCTCCTCATATTACTTGCTCTGTTATTATCATATGTCTGCATCACCCCTACACTGATTCCTGTTTGTTTGTCACCTCTGTCTCAATTTTTCCACCTCACATTTCTGTGTCTATCAGATTTATCCCCATCTCCTATTCCACAGATTCCTGGCTCTGTGTTATTATAACATGTGCTCCACCTTCTCCTCCTTACGCCCCTCATGTTATCATTATCACCTGTGTTCTCCATCTTCTCCTCCTCAGACACCTCACAGTATTATCATCTCCTGTGTTCACCATCCTCTCCTACTCAGACCACTCGCTCTGTGTTTATCATCACTTGTGTCCTCCTTCTTCTCCTCCTCAGACACCTCACAGTATTATCATCTCCTGTGTTCACCATCCTCTCCTACTCAGACCACTGGCTCTGTTTTTATCATCACTTGTGTCCTCCTTCTTCTCCTCCTCAGACACCTCACAGTATTATTATCTCCTGTGTCCTTCATCCTCCCACACAGACCACCCGCTCTATGTTTATCATCACTTGTGTCCTTCATCTTCTCTCCTCAGATTCCCCGCTCTGTGTGCAGTGAGAGCTGTCCTCCTGGATACCGCAAGGTCCTTCAGAAGGATCGGCCAATCTGCTGCTATGACTGCACCCCATGCCCTGATGGAGAAATTACCCACTTAAGTGGTAGGTGAGAACATTCCATACACTGAATAATATGAACAAGTGGAAAATACAGCTCCTGTGTCCTGGAGAATATGCATTTGTGTGGACTAAAAAATTAGAACATGATTAAATGTTTAAGAATGTATTCCTTCAGGCACTGATATGTTGCACTCGTTCCTCTTCCTGCTGATCCATGTCCTATAATCAATCACTTCTTAATTCTGCAGATGTCTGTTAATAGAATCACATCCCTCACACGCCCAATATGTCCTGACTCTTTATTTATCAAAAAGCCAAAGTTGCATCACTTGCTGGAAAGAGCGTATTATTTTATCCTGTTCAACACATGCACTTTAGTCTTAGTTGAATTTATTGCCTTAATCATTAATCACCAGATTTAAGTAACTTCAACATTTATTTTAATTTTATTTATTAACATTTATAAAGCACACACAACGGCTCTTGGGCATTGTGGCACTATTGCAGTAGGCTTACTTAGTTATGAGAGGAGTACAGAGTAATGACAATGAAGACACATAACTACAGAGAGAGTTGCAAGTTACATGGTGGGGTTTGCCAGGTGTTCCTTGGTTACAGTGAAACCAGTTTGTGGTGGCTTATGCTGTGGAGAAGACTACAATGCAAGAGGGGAAAATGGAAACAAGACAGTAGAATAGTGTGGGGCATGATGGGTCCGTGGTTATAAGGGAACCAAATCACTGGCACATGCAGTTCTTAGAAAAAAATCTAACTACACTTCCAGTGGGGTGCCGGGGGGTCAAGCGCACATGTATTAGTTGAAGAGTTTTGGTCTTAAGAGCTTTCCAGAAGACGGTGTATGAGGCTTCATTTCTGAGTGATGTGGGCAAGGCATTCCAGTTTTTGGGTGCTAGATGTTGGACACTGGAGTGAAAGTGGGGATGTAGATCTGGTTGGAGTGGTGTGCTCGAATGGGTCTGGAGTAGGTGACCGGAATAATTCTTTCGGATAAGTAAGAGGGTTGGGGGTTCTGCGGGAGAGGCACTTGTATGATGGCCATGGTTTTAAATAGAATGGGCTCTTTGATTGGCAGCCAGTGCACATCTCTTCTCGCCTGTGAGACATGTTCCCTTTTAGGGATGCTCAGGGGAGCTCTGTGGGCCTTGTTTCGAGTGTCTTATAACCTGTTGATGTTTTTAGTGGAAGTTCCCAGGAACAGGGCATTACAATAGTCAAATTTGGCCCCAATGGTTGCACTGACTATTGCGAGGCAGTTTTTAGGTGACAAGTAGGGTTTGATTGCATTGATGATTTTGGCGGTGAGTGCTGCAGAGGACGCAATGGCACTGACTTGGTGCGTCATGGACAGAGAGAAATCAATCAAGACCCCTAGTGTTTTGACTGCTGATAACACAGTGATAGGCGTGTTATCAATGTTGAAGGGCCGGTATTTAGGGTCAAGTTTGTTGAGCGTGTCTTTGGTGCCTACCAGTAGGATCTCTGTTTTATCTCTGTTGAGACATAGGCCATTTGCTGCCATCCATGTCTAAATAGCTGCGTATATGTTGGCTAGAGAAGTTGCGTCCTGTTCATAAGACCCTGTAAGCAGGAGTAGGACTTGAGTGACGTCGACATAGTTTGTGTACTCTATGTCACAATCATCTAAGTCATTGAAAAGAGGTAGGGTAAAAATATTGTATAGAGTCGGTGCAGTACAGGATCATTGCGGGACACCACAGTGTATGGTGGTGGGTGCTTCGCATGCAAGGTCTGAAAAAACTCCAAAAAGATCCAAGATGTGGCTTCAGGAGAGAAGTGGACAGCATTTTTGAGTTGTTTACATAAGGTATCATGATCAACGAGATCAAACGCAGCCGACAGATCTAGTAGGAGGAGAAGTGCCGGCTTGCCTTTGTCCATTATGTCACTGAGTTATATCTTGAGATCCAGTAGGGCAGACTCTGTCCCATTGCCCGGGCGGAATCCCGATTGCCTCTTGCCCAGGATGCTGTTTGCTTCCAAAAACTGCTGGATTTGATTATAGGCAACTTTGTCCAGAATTTTCAGAAGAAATGGGACCATGGTGATAGGTCTGTAATTGTTGGTTGTCTCCGGGTCTGAGGAAGGCTTTTTTAGTAGTGGGTGAACCCACGCCTCTTTAAGGCATGCAGGGCTGGTGCTGGAGTTCAAGGAAGCATTAATGAAGGTGTTGAGGGGCGGGCTAGGGTGTCCACACACTCTTTGACAAGACTGGCTGGGCAGACATCGCCTTTGCATTTGGACGGTTTGATTTTCCGAATGATGTCCAGGACCTCTGTCTCAGTTCCTTCCCTGAATGAGAAAAGTGTTTTCTCTTTGGTATCTGTGCTGATCGTATAGGACGCAGGCACATAGTCTTTGGAAACGGGTTTGTGGTGGGCATTAATCTTATTCTGTAGGAGATCAATTTTATTAATCATGGATGTTTGGCCACTAGTGAACCAGGATTCGTCTTTCACAACTTCCTGTGTGCTTGCGATCGGCATGGCCAATTCTTTAAAGATGGCAAACAACTCTTTTGATTCCGATGTAGGGTTAGAGATCCTGTTGTTATATGCTGCAGATTAAGCTAGTACGGTGGCTTTTTTGCGTTGTGCCACCAGTGTTTTGGACGCTGTTAGTGTGGAATCCTGTGGGGTGAGCTTAAGTGCACGTAGTCCATTGAGCTCAGTAGAGAACATGGACCAGCATATCCAAGCACACCTGCTTCACACATGCTGCACGCGTGCTGCAACAGGGAAAGCATGAGGCTTTGCACCCCGATACTAACAGAATCATTGCTCCTGGGGGCTGGAGCAGCATGATATAAATGCTGCCTCCTTGCTAATGCTGTCAGTGCTGACATTAGGAAGCATGAAAAGCTCAGCGGCTATTCACAGAGGGTAGAGCTCATCCTCGTGAATGGTGAGACTGGTTTGCTCTGTAGCAATGCAGCCTTCCTGTTGCTTGTCACACTGAATACACAAGACATGTGATAGAGTGTAGAAAGAGGACACACAAAGTAACAACTGAAGTCCCTCCCTGTGATCATTCATGAGCTATGACCCTAAATAGGTAGGGCAAAGCCAGAGACCAAGTAGCTGGTCCAGTCATACTCACAAACGGTTATAAATGGAGACATCTTGTTTTTCTTCTGTACTCTATATTTTAAACTAACATTTTAAAAGAGTGATAGGAAGACTATATTTGTGAAAGGCTGAGTTTCTTTACCAGATCTGAACCTGTGATCTGAAAGTGGTACGTGGATGCCTGCCACATGTATGCAGAGAGATTTGTTGTGATTCAAGGACAGTTTGATTTGTTCTCGAACCCTGTTGAAGGTCCTCAAGTCTCAGGAAGAATGTTTGAAGAGACCCTGAACTAACACACTAAACTATTGCATTCTGTTGTGTGTTTGCAGAGCTGTTTTCTAATCTTACATGTGTTGTCTTGTATGTGCCTCTTTATGCCCTGGCCCCGCGGGTCGCACTACTGCATAGGAGGTGCTGTTTGTATCTGGGCATTTGATGCAGCTGGAATCTCTTGCAAGGGTGACAGGTCAGGGGTAATGAAGAAGGCAACATTATTCCTGGTCTCAAGCACCGGGTCCCAGGAGTAAGTGGAAAGCTGGAGAATACATTGGAAGGTGTTAGGCAGAATCACCAGCAGTACCCTTTGGGAACACTACAGGCAATTAGGACTACAAGTGTAAGCACAATTTCACCTTTGGTACAAGCTTATAATACACAGTAAAGTGGTAGCGATGGCTGAGCAGCCAGACTTATCTCAAGAATTTAAGTGAGCAGTAGAACAAGTTACACAAAAGACCAACCAATACAGTGATTCAGGTAAACACTTACTCAATGTTTCTTGGTAAAAGAATATACATTTATTTACTCAGTCAGTTGTAAAACATTACTCTAGCACAAGCAGCTGAATATCACACACTAATACAACACAAAAATCCAACCGGCAAGTAAATGAACAAGTTTAGCTCCAAAATGAAGTGGGAGCAAAATGGCACTTCAGATACTTAATAAAGGAGGGAAAAAACAACATTATAAGAATAGACAGCCCAAATACATTCAAAGGCATGGCAAAGGGATTCAGTTAAATACAACCAGCATTTCTTCTCAATAGGCCTGGGCCAAAGTCAATGGTTCAGCGCCTTGGTATAGGATATTACAGTTCTGGAATATAATGGTTAGTCTTTGCCACAGATTTTTAAAGGATTTGGCTAGGGGAAAAGTGTGATGAATGTTTAGGGAAGGACAAGCCTTTGTAGTTAAGGAAAGTTTCACACACTTTCTTGATGGGTGAAAAGATTTCCGGACCGCGTTTGCACAGTACCTTGTCAATGAAGAAGAGCTGTAGCTGATGCATTTGTTCCTTGCAGTTCGAGCAGATCTCACTGTTCCTGAGCTTATTACCTTCAGGTGCAGGATCAGCAGCGGCACACGCATGCAGGAATATTCCATCACTTACCTTGGGGTGCAGGATCAGCAGCGGCACACGCATGAAAAAATAATCCATCACTTACATTGGGGTGCAGGATCAGCAGTGGCACATGCATGAAGAAATAATCCATCACTTACCTTGGGGTGCAGGAAGGACAGTGGCACATGCAGGAAGAAATAATCCATCATTTACCTTGGGGTGCAGGATCAGCAGTGGCCCATGCAGGAAGAAATAAACCATCACTTACCTTGGGGTGCAGGATCAGCAGTGGCACATGCATGAAGAAATAATCCATCATTTACCTTGGGGTGCAGGATCAGCAGTGGCACGTGCATGAAGAAATAATCCATCACTTACCTTGGGGTCCAGGAAGGACAGTGGCACATGCATGAAGAAATAATCCATCACTTACCTTGGGGTGCAGGAAGGACAGTGGCCCATGCAGGAAGAAATAAACCATCACTTACCTTGGGGTGCAGGAAGGACAGTGGCACATGCACGAAGAAATAATCCAGCACTTACCTTGGGGTGCAGGATCAGCAGTGTCACATGCATGAAGAAATAATCCATCACTCACATGCATGAAGAAATAATCCATCATTTACCTTGGGGTGCAGGATCAGCAGTGGCACATGCATGAAGAACTAATCCATCATTTACCTTGGGGTGCAGGATCAGCAGTGGCACATGCATGAAGAAATAATCCATCATTTATCTTGGGGTGCAGGATCAGCAGTGGCACATGCATGAAGAAATAATCCATCATTTACCTTGGGGTGCAGGATCAGCAGTGTCACATGCATGAAGAAATAATCCATCACTTACCTTGGGGTCCAGGAAGGACAGTGGCACATGCATGAAGAAATAATCCATCACTTACCTTGGGGTGCAGGAAGGACAGTGGCCCATGCAGGAAGAAATAAACCATCACTTACCTTGGGGTGCAGGAAGGACAGTGGCACATGCACGAAGAAATAATCCAGCACTTACCTTGGGGTGCAGGAAGGACAGTGGCACATGCACGAAGAAATAATCCAGCACTTACCTTGGGGTGCAGGATCAGCAGTGTCACATGCATGAAGAAATAATCCATCACTTACCTTGGGGTGCAGGAAGGACAGTGGCCCATGCAGGAAGAAATAAACCATCACTTACCTTGGGGTGCAGGAAGGACAGTGGCACATGCATGAATAAATAATCCATCACTTACCTTGGGGTGCAGGATCAGCAGTGTCACATGCATGAAGAAATAATCCATCACTTACCTTGGGGTGCAGGATCAGCAGTGTCACATGCATGAAGAAATAATCCATCACTTACCTTGGGGTGCAGGAAGGACAGTGGCCCATGCAGGAAGAAATAAACCATCACTTACCTTGGGGTGCAGGAAGGACAGTGGCACATGCATGAAGAAATAATCCATCACTTACCTTGGGGTGCAGGATCAGCAGTGTCACACACATGAAAAAATAATCCATCACTTACCTTGGGGTGCAGGAAGGGCAGTGGCACATGCATGAAGAAATAATCCATTACTTACCTTGGAGTGCAGCATAAACTGTGTTACATGCATGCAGAAATAATCCATCACTTACCTTGGAGTGCAGGGTCAGCTGTGTCATATGCATGCAGAAATAATCCATCACTTACCTTGGGGTGCAGGATCGGCTGTGTCACATGCATGCAGAAATAATCCATCACTTACCTTGGGGTGCAGCCCCCCCGCCTGATTAAGCAAGTGCTGTGCAGGTTCTAGGGTAGCCACTCCACAGCATCCCCTGAGTAATGAAGTGCTGTGCAGTTTCTAGGGTGGCCTCTTCACAGACTTCCCTGAGTAAGCAAGTGCTGTGCAGTTTCTAAGATGGCACCTCCACAGCCCCCCCCCCACTCCGACTAAGCAAGTGCTGTGCAGTTTCTAGGGTGGCTACTCCACAGCCTCACCTGAGTAAGCAAATGCTGTGCAGTTTCTAGGGTGGCCTCTCCACAGCCCCCCTTAGTAAGCAAGTGCTGTTCAGTTTCTAGGGTGGCCTCTCCATAGCCTTCCCATAGAAAGCAACTGCTGTGCAGTTTCCAGGGTGGCCTCTCCACAGCCTCCCCTGAGTAAGCAAATGTTGTGCAGTTTCTAGGATGCCCTCTCCACAGCCTCCCCTGAGTAGGCAAGTGTTGTGCAGTTTCTAGGGTGGACTCTCCACAGTCTCCCCTGAGTAAGCAAGTGCTGTGCAGTTTCTAGGGTGGCCTCTCCACAGCCTCCCCTGAGTAAGCAAGTGCTGTGCAATTTCTAGGGCAGTCTCTCCACAGCCCCCCTGAGTAAGCAAGTGCTGTGCAGTTTCCAGGGTGGCCTCTCCACAGTCCCCCTAAGTAAGCAAGAGCTGTGCAGTTTCCAGGGTGGCCTCTCCACAGTCCCCCTGAGTAAGCAAGTGCTGTGCAGTTTCCAGGGTGGCCTCTCCACAGTCTCCTCTACAAATTCTCTTACTTGTCGGGATGCCAATCCAGGCCCCCATTATCTTGATAGAAGAAAGAAGATTGCATCTCAAATACATTAGGAACCTACATAGTTTGTCATGTGGAAACTATTGTGTGTATGTGATGGGACTTAGAAAATGAGTTATAGCATTAGTGTCATAGGGCCTCATTACGACCCTGGCGGAAATCGAAAAACGATGGCGGAAATGCAATACCGCCATCGAATAGCGCTCGGTGCGACTATGACCCGTCACCGCAAAGTACGAAGCCATTAGCGACACCGTAGTGAACGCCAACGCGAACTGCACCAAGTATGCGCGCGCGCGCCATGCCAAACCGTAATTAGCACCATGGCGCAAGGGTACGCGAATTCCGACCCTAGCGGACATGTACCTAACGCCATCAAGCATGGCGGAAAGTACCATTCCGCCATGGTGAGAAGTACGGCATCGCGAATCAACCGTAAATGGCCCCACTGAGTGCCTGTACACCGCTCCCGGCCCACAAAGTACAACTCCCCGTAGGTGCAATGAAGTCACAATGCAACCAGTGAAATGTACAAGTCACCCATGCATGCCAACGAACAAAAGAATCACAAGAGGGGCCAATGGGAGCTGCAGGGCACAGATGGCACGAATACAGAAGCCATTCCAATGGACATGACCACAGTCCCCCCCCCCAGAAACGCACGCAAACACAGGCACCTGTGACCAGCAATATTCCGAAAATCACATCATTCCACCAGTCCACCTGGCTGACCGGCATCTGTTACACAAAACCCAATCCCCCGCCCCTGAGCATGACAACATTCAAACAGTCATATTGGCAGCCCCCATCCCTGACCTCACTGGGCTTCGTAGGCAAACGCGCCCAGCACAGTACCACGCAACTAAACTCCGAAGCTGGAACCCAATGCAGATCTCCTCACAATACATCGCTCCCCAAATAGGAATATGCCACATCACTCGCAAAGAAGAACGCTACACGGCCCATATAAGAATAGAAATTTAATGCACAACAAAATCACCAAGCCCAAACAGCCATTAGGCCATGAACTCCAAAACACATTTCACCATTGTGGGCTGCATCCGCAAGAAATGACCAGCTACTACTTGTGTGACGCCCTGTTCCATCATGGTACACAGAGCCACATTCACGTACGAAAAGGCAACATGGAAGCGCATAGAACCGCAGGGCCGTCCCAATGGGGAGGCACTAGTCCAGCTGAAAGGCCGAAATGTTGCTCCGAGCCACTAGTACTGCGTAGGGCATGTGGCCCATTGGCGATCGTCCCATAAGATCGTAATGCTGCTCCACTGATTAACACGAAGCAGCAGGTGTCGGGAGTAAAAGCCATCTGCAGGAGTGGCATACAGATGGCAGTGGCAAAAGGGGAGGAGATACCTGTCAACCAAAAGAAAAGAAAAAGAACAGAATGGCCATCAGAACTACATTCGAACAACTCACTTCAATGATCACACTAAATCCACAGCCATATGCATGCTAGCCCACTCCAAAGGATCATCACCACCCCAAAACCACTTGCGACTCATAACCATCTATATCGAGGTGTAAACACCATCACAAACGAGTGTACCTGTGCATGCGTCTGTGAAAACAGAATCCATCTGATGGGATTGTTAACGTGCATGGACACAAGTGTCTGAAGGCGCGTCGAGACAGGGAGGGCTCAACAAGGCCAGATAGACGATGGTCCCACTATGGCAGCCCTGCATCACATAGCGCAGGGGAGGCGGATAGATTCCAAGAAGCCCTGTACATGGCAAACTCTGTATCAAATCACCTGCCCATGCATCCATTCATCATTCCCTCATCCCGGTATAAAAACGCCTGAATATTTACTCACATAACATTAGAAATATCCATTGAGTCTGTGCGTTATGCAGCCTGCAAAATCCACAGTGCCCCAGCCCGTAATTCCAGTGTTGTGAAGTAACATGTATTTGGGAACGTCCGGCCTCATCGCCCACGTCGCTATTGCGCATCCCAAACTATTCATATCAATCATTGCATCCTCGCCATGGCCCCTGTCTCAAGGACATTGAACAATAGAACGTTATATTTGCAGTCAGACCTGTGGGCATCTCCTCGCCGCTAGCTGAAAACCGAAAGCGCCGCCCTCCGAATTCCTCATTTGCAACATCACGTCGAAAAGGCATCTGTGGCCGTTTGAAATCACAAATTAATCCATCTAGTGCGGCTGTGTGTGAAAATGGCAACTGCCTTCACCCACAAATGGGACGCCCCGCCCGTCGGTGCAACTCGGTACAGTGATGCATGAGGGCCCACCGTTACTCGAGTACTACGTTCCACTGACCCATCACAAGTCTGTTCGCGACTGCAAAGATTGTATGTGAAACAATGGGACCATAGCCGAATGTACATATCAACAAATGTTACACGGCCATCGGGTACAAATACATGATTGCAATAGCAAGATGCCATTCCTCGAATTGCAGCGTTGTGTGCGGGACGTGCTCGGCCAAAGGGGAGAGCAGCTTGCACAGGTCGAATGAATCACCACAGGTGGAGGCCATACAGCCTGAAAACACATAAATTGCACACCCAGTCTCCTCCCACAACCACACCCACTCCGAAATGCTACCGGCAGGACTCGCGATGTTGGCCCTGGGGGACCTGATAGCACTGCAAGTACTCCAACTCCAAGAAGAAGACGAACACCAACTACAACCGGCCGCACGGAGGAGACGCAGGAGGAGGAGGAGGCCAAGGCAGGGCCAGCAAGGGCCGCCAGCACAGCCACTACCACCACGCAGGCAGCCCGCAATCCCACGCCTCCGAGCACATCCGTTCAACCTCACTGATGAGCAGATCCACACCCTCTACCGTTTGGACTGGGACACCATAGCCGCCATTGTGGACATGACACAGGCTGACCTTGTCAGCATGATAGATAGCCCAACCGCCATCCCACCCCTACTGAAGGTGGTGTCTGTACTCTACTTCCTGGCCACAGGCACCTACCAGCACACAGTCGGACAGTTGCATGGCATTTCTCAGCCACTGTTCTCACGGACACTATTGCAAGTGCTCGATGCCCTCCTGCAGCACGCAGACGACTACATCTCTCTACCACGCTCGGAGCAGGAAATTACCAACACAAAAGTGGGATTCCATGCACTTGCCGGCATACCGGATTGCATTGGTGCCATCGACTGCACCCATGTGGAATTGGTCGTCCCACATGCCATGGAGGCCCAGTACCGCAACCGAAAACAATTTAATTCCCTGAATGTACAAATGGTGTGTGACTCCAACAGGATCATTACACATTGTTGTGCCAGATTCCCTGGATCAACCCATGATTCTATGGTCTTGAGGAACTCTACTATACCACGCTACATGGAGCGACACGCAGGGAACAGATCCTGGCTACTCGGTGAGTCTCATTACATGCATGATAATGTGGGGTATGTGATTCGGCAATGACCTGGCAGGAAGGGGGGGGGGGTGTGCGTACGTAGCAATGGCATTCCACATCATACGTTTATCGTCCACATACAGGTGATGCTGGGTATCCACTGAAGAGATGGCTCCTCACACCAGTCCGGAACCCACGGGACCAGCATGAGGAGGACTACAACCATGCCCACTCACGTACCCGTGTAGTCATTGAACAGGCATTCGGCCTACTGAAGACTCGTTTCCGCTGCCTCAGCAGGTCTGGCGGGGCACTCCTGTACCGCGATGAGAAGGTTGCAAAGATGGTCATGGCATGTGTCATGCTCCACAACATGTGCGTACGTAGAAATGTGCCCATGCCCCCTGACGCAGAACTGCAAGCACCTGATGATGGTCATGATGAGGGTGGGGATGTGGCAGCACCTCAAGGAGTCTGCGAGGCACCGGAGGGCCGTGACATTCGTCAGCATCTCATTGATGCATGCTTCTAGCACTCACGCCTGGTGGCTGATACATGGACACGGGACTCGTGGCACTGTGTGTGTCTGGTACATGCACAATATGGACTGTACGCCTATGATGGCCTAGTACACAAAGATCATTGTCCACACATCTCATTGGTTGATCGTGCACTGTTTATGGCATATGTGATATCATGTTGAACACCCTATCGACCCGCCACCCAAGTGAGCCCAACACACCCCCTCCACCCTCCTACCTCCCCCCCGAACACCAGTGTCCAAAGATGCTCATTGTCAGTGGGCTGTCGCTATTGCAAGCCCCCTCTGCGGGTATCAGGGGCACCCCTGCCTGTGGAGCGCAGGTTCCTCCCAGATCTACGTTGGGGGCTGCCCTGGACGGAACTTGCAACGGATGATGTCTCTGCCTGCTCACGTCCATGCATGTCCCTAAGGGTTTGTGAGAGCTCAGTGAGCACACGGCGCACTGCGGCAAGTTCGGCACATACGTCTTTGGACGTCGCATGCAGTTCCCCCCTCAGGCTCTCGGTGCTTCTCTCCATTTGGACTCTCAGGCTCTCGGTGCCACTCTCCATTTGTACTCTCAGGCTCTCGGTGCTACTCTCCATTTGTGCCCTTAGTGTCTCTGTACTTCTCTCCATTTCTGCTCTAAGTGTCTCAGTTGATGTTTCTATGTCTGCCTTAGTGCCCCCACATTCATCGGCATGGTCCTTGAGGAGCGTGGCCAGTTGCTGCTGTTGCACGATTAACTGGTCGAGGGACTGTTGCCTCTGCTGGGCCATGGCCATTTGCGGGGGTGTCACAGAGGGGCTGTTGACCTCATGTTGCCTTGCCACAGGGCTTGTGGGGGATGGCCAGTCGTCGTCTTGTGGGTGCCCCTGCGTGGTATCCTCATGTTGTACGGGATGGGACAGACAGGGGGATTGGGACAGGTCATGGATGGATCTGACTTCGACATCCCCGTCTTCTGTGTCGGAGCATGCTGCCATCAATGGGGTGTCACCTATGGTGCTGCTGCCACCAGAGGCAGTGCCTTCTGTGGCATCCGTTGGGGGGACCTGTGGTGGTGGTGTTGTGGGCATGCTGGCTGCTGGGGTGCCTGTTGATGTTCCCTCCTCTGTGCTGCCACCTGATTTGTGCTGCTGCCGTGTCTTGATGCGTGCAGCTGAGGTGGAGGGTCTTTGGCCGTTGGTCTTGGCCCTCTTTGCAGGTGTGCTGGTAGGGGTGTCCTGATGCTCGTCGTTTGGATCGGACCCTGTGGTGGAGTAAAGGAGGGCGAGGGTTATTAATGGGTCTGTGGGTATTGGAATGGCATTGTATCACATGCATTGGGGTGGTACCTGAGGGTGATTTGGGTCGGGGCCTTGGAGGTGCTTTCATTTGTGTGTGGAGTGAGGGTGCAGTTGTTTGGCAGCCTGCAGTTAGGGTGTGCCTGCTGCACGTGTAGTGGGTGTTTTAGGGGTTTTTAATTATTTATGTATTTATTGTGAGTTTTAAAGTGCGCTATCAGGCCGATGTGTGTGGACGTTCTCCTGGACATGTGTTTCTGTTGCACTATGTGGACACATGGTACTTCACATGATTGGACATTGTGGATTTAGCATTGTTTTATCTGGCCCACCTACCTGAATCTTCGGATGTCTGCACTCCTTTCTCCATCCCTCCGACTCCCTCTATGCTCTCCATTCCGATGGTGGAGGCACAGATTTCTTCCCAGGGGGTCAACTTGATGGGTGATTCAGGACCTCCCCCGGTGGCTGTGGCAATGTTGCGGTTGGCAGAGAGTATGCTGCGGACGCGTATCCGCAGGTCGTCCCATCGCTTTCTGCATTGCTGTGGGTTGCGGGGTGCGGTCCCCACCGCACTTACCCACTGTGCCACCAGAGCCCATATGGCCTTCTTGTTCGCAAGTGCCGTCCTGGTCATTTGCGTGGAGAAGACGACGGCAGCATTCTCCTGGAGGGTCTCTGTTAGCACGGTGAGTTCCTCACGGGAGAAGTGGACCTGCCGCTTGCGGTCGCACGCTTTCTTCGCTACTTTTCCCATTTTTCTTGGTTTCGCTAGGGTGGATGACGGGTTGGGGTGTGTCTCAGGGTAGTGTTTTTAGTGGTTGTGTGGTTTTTGTGGTTTTATAGGTGTACGGCGGGATGTTTCCCGTTCCGGGCCCATGTTTTCACTTCTGTTTCCGTATATTTACGGTCACCGTACTTTCCGGTAGGCGCACACTGCGGTGTCCGCTGTGATGGGTGGTGGTATTGCACCTAGGGCGCCGTACGGCGGCGGTGTGGGCCGTTTTGGGGTCATTTCCGCCATCGCGGACTTTGCACTTCCGCCATGCCGTGGTGCTCGTGCCCGATGGGTCGGAATGGGCCGCACTTTGCTCCATCATGCAATGGCGGAAACGCTATTTACGCTGTGGCGGTCCGGTCAGTCACTTTCCGCCAGGGTCGTAATGAGGGCCATAGTGTTTTGTTGTCTCCAGATGTTGAACATTCATACTTCAATCCCGCTGACGAGACTTCCTTTGAAGCTCTCGTTGAAGACTATAGTAATCAAGGGACCAATCAGGAGTCCAATCTATTTTACATACATTACAAATAAGATTAACTTGTCTTTCCCAAATCCGGTCTCCAAAAAGGCCTGTTAATGTATCAGTTGGGTTCTGCCTCATTCTAATATAAACCAGAGACTGTCTGATTTCTGCTTCTCTTTCCAGCAAGGTTAAACCTAACTCCAAACGAATCGCCTATATGGGAACACACTGGGGTAATTCTAAACTAGTTCTGCACATTTTCCCTTTTGTGGTCTCCAACCATGCACGTTTTATTCTAAAGTGTGTTTCTAGACCTTAAATCACGGTGGTTATCACTGTAGAGGTACACTTTCCTGATGCCTTCCAAGGAAACACCAGCTGAGAATGTGGTAAAGCTCTTTATGAAAGATGGTCACTCTAGGGTTGTAGATGTAACGTAGGGTTGAATTCTTGTTCAGCTCTATTATTGGTGACCAAAACACCAAGGCATTTGATTTAATTAACTTTATGAATTGTGGAGTTACCTAGTGTTCATATTCAGGGGCTGATATTATAGATATTCTATTTCCAAACACAATGATTTTGCAGTTGTCAATATTGATAAAACGCACGTTGCAGTGAGCATAATCAATAAGTGCTACTATGGCTCATCTGAGATGAACCTGAGACGAACCTGTGTTTGATCCGCAACTATTACATCATTGGTGTGACCAGAAAACATAATTTCCTGCTTTCAAGCTTAGGAAGGTAATGTCGGGCTGCTTGGATAACATTGGGCAGATCCGCTTAATATCGATTACATTTTAACAGGGCCAGAATGCAGCCTAGCTTTAGCCCCTGACTGGGGTGGACAATATATGAATATTTCCACAGATGATTAAGGCGTATCCTAAGCGCGGCCTCAGGGTATAATTGCTGTGTTAGATGCAGAAGATGTAAGGGGATGCCCAAGCTCATTACTTTGCTTCAGAGCAGGTCTCGATTAATAGTATAGCATGCCTCTCTGAAGTCAAAAAAGACAATCTGTAAAAGTGCGGCATCCCTGTGCTAGCCTGTGATAGCCTGTGCTAGCCTGTGCTTGCCTGTTGCATTAAGTATTGTAGTGTAATAAGATGATCAAGAGTTTGAATATCCAGCTCGTAATCCTTCCTGGAATCTAGTATATTGTTTGTGTTCCCCCATAATGTCAGCTCAGAGAGTATAAAGGAGGCCAATATCCTGCTGCTGGCATCCAGCATCGCTACTGCACACATAACAGGAAAGATTTTAAGGGAGCAAAGGGCAGCAAGGACGTTGCACTCTTCATTCTACAAGACAATAGTATTGCATTATTCGAAATTCAAGGGCGCTGAGTGCTATTTCATCCTGATGAACAATTCATCACCTGGGAAACCTCGAACACTTAGATATAGGGTAAGTGCAATACACTCTCAAGAGGGAGACATTCCTTCTGCCAAAACATATGTGGGTATTTGCTGTGAAACGACTTTTCTTTGAAGTATTTTGGGCAAGTGGGATGAAGCATGAGATTAACAAATATTAGCACCTGGGGTGGGGGGGGCAGCCAATCAGGTTGCTTGGATTGCAGGCTGAATCCCACTATCCAAGCCTGCATTCCAAGCAACCCCACCCGCCATACCCCCCCCTTCCTCTCTGGTCTCTTGTCCCTTCCCACCTCCTACCCTACTTACCTGATTCCTTCGGCAGTGGCGCACCCGCCACCACCACTGCTGCCGTTCTCTATACCCATCAGTCGCCATGGAAACGGTAGAGGGAATTAGCAGGGGGACACCCCTTTCAGCTCCACTCAACAGCCGTCAACTTAAGAAAGTATTTGTTTGTATGAATGGGCCTGCAAAGGCCTATATATGGGGCTGTTACTATCAGAGTGGTGTTATTACTATAATAGGAAAACATTTCATTTTGTGATAAATGTAATCTTTATACATATTCTAATTCATAAATACATCTGGGATGAAGGAATCTACCCCCCAAAAAACCATGCATATTACCTGGTCTATATAAAGAAACTCTGTGACCTGGGAATCCTCGGGGTCACGTGATATGGAGAATTCATACACAGTAAAGTATCGGTGAATCGATGTAACAGTGTGTAGATAAGCAAGTCCCTGGGAGGGGAATTGTACGGGAAAAAGCAAGCAGATTACCTGGTGTATATAATGAAATTCTGTGAGCTAGGAACCCTCAGGGTTGCATAATATGGAGATTTCTTATGCAGTAAAGTCTGGGCGAGCAGATCTCACAGTGTGTAAGACAAGCAGGACCCGAGGAAGGGAAATATACCGGAAAAAAACAAAGCAGTCCTTGGAAAAAACAATGCACACTTTGTTCTTTTTTCTGGGTGTTCCGGGCTCTCGCATCATTACCAGTAACTTAGGGTCGGAAAATGAAGCACAGACACATTACATCCAGCAATGGGGACTGGAAGGGGCTGCTTTAGTTTATTGCACCTAGAACAGAATGTTGCAATTTAAAATAAAATAAAAATAATAAACAGATGCAGGTGGAATTATTCACAGTTGAAAACTGTGCAATTGTTACAGAGACCCATGACATCTTTTTATTTTATTTTATTTTATTTAGTGCATATGGTTAAGTTAACCTTTCACACTCCACATGAACATAAAAAAAGAGAAAACCTTATAAAATACATATTGCATACACAGAATATTACTTCCAAACAATTCATCATATACGTTGTGCATAAGAGGAACACCAGTAACATGAATGCTCGCTACATAGCCTGGTGTTCCCATGTTTCCAGGTATGATACGCCGCAGCAGTAAGAACAAGGGATTCAGCCCCGCACATTAGGCTGCACAATTGATATGATCTTATATTTCGATGTTTAACATATCCCTTGTCGTATGTAGATTGAAATCTAGAACAGTGGGTCAGGATGTGCCGTTCTCATCTCTCGAGGCATTCCTGTCCAGGCCCCGGTATAAGCCAAGGCTGTGGGATGTCAAACCTTAGGTAAAGTACATAATGTATCAGTCCAGCAGAATGATACTTGGTAGTATAGCTACACGACCTATCCCCAGGCAAGCCTTGCTGGGTATTACATGGCCACGGTAGTGGACATGTAGTTATGGTCAAGTTGCTGTTTCCATAGGAAGAGCACTTTTTGGGTTGCTTATAACTCCGCTCCCCCTGGACGAATCCTCACCAAACTTTGCAAAAAAAAGTATATGGCCCACTCTGATTTGTTTTGCAAAGTTTGGTGAGGATTGGTCCAGGGGGGTCCCAAAACTTTTTTTTCCCATAGACTGAATGGGGAAAAAATGTGCTCATGCCTACAGCCCAAACCGCTGGACGGATTTTCAATAAATTTGGACCAGGAGTAGCGGCTTTGGTGAAAATCCGTCCAGTAGTTTTTTTAAAAAATTACCAAAAAGTAGGTAATTAAAAATTAGTGATATTTGGGTTCGGTCCGCGGACAGACTTCCCTGTTCGCTCCGCGGACAGTGTCCTGATTGGCCAATCGGCTTGCGTGATGTCCGCAGACATGCAACGTGTTCACTGATTGGACAGCGTGGAGCGTGGAGCATGAATTAAGTAAATGAAGTAAATCTGATTTACGGTAGCGCCCGCCATCTTGGATTCGGGAACGTCCGCAGACAGCGCGGTGAAACTTGGTATAAAATGTGCATTTGGTAGGGTGTTTTGGTGTGTAAGAGTGTTTGGGGAAGGTGGGAGAGTATGAGATAGAATACATGTTTTTTTTATGTGGTAGACGCTCTTGTTGTGTTCGATTTGTCCGCGGACAAAACGGCTGTTCTGAAATGTTCTAAATAAACTAAATGGGGGGGTGTTCTGAGGACGCAATATGTGTCAGTTTTGTTCGCAAGCAAGCTGAAACTGTTCTAAGAACACTCGCTGTGTGCTGAAATGTTCGTAGGCGTGTCCTGAAGACGCTGTCCGTATTGTTCTCTGGCAAGTTGAATGTGTTCTAAAAACACTGGTGGTGTTCTGAAATGATCGTAAATAAACAAAATGGGGTTCGTAGGGGTTGTCCTGAAGATGCTCTCCGTATTGTTCTCTGGCAAGTTGAATGTGTTCTAAGAACACTGGTGGTGTTCTGAAATGTTCGTAAATAAACAAAATGGGGGGTGTCCTGAAGACGCTGTCCGTATTGTTCGATGGGAAGTTCAATGTGTTCTAAGACCACTCGTGGTGTCCTGAAATGTTCATAAATAAACAAAATGGGGGTGTCCTGAGGACGCTGTCCGCATTGTTCATTGTCAAGTTTAAATTGTTCTAAGAACACTCGCGGTGTCCTGAAATGTTCGTAGGGGGTGTCCTGAAGACGCTGTCGATATTGTTCTCTGATAAGTTGAATGTGTTCTAAGAACACTAATGGTGTCCTGAAATGTTCCTAAATAAACAAAATGGAGGTGTCCTGAGGACGTTGTCCGTATTGTTCGATGGCAAGTTGAATGTGTTCCAAGAACACTCGCGGTGTCCTGAAATGTTCGCAAATAAGCAAAATGGGGGTGTTCTGAGGACGCCGTCCGTATTGTTCATTGTCAAGTTTAAAGTGGTCTATGAACACTCGCGGTGTCCTGAAATGTTTTTAGGGGGTGTCCTGAAGACGATGTCCGTATTGTTCTCTGACAAGTTGAATGTGTTCTAAGAACACTCGTGGTGTCCTGACATGTTTGTAAATAAACAAAATGGGGGTGTCCTGAGGACGCTGTCCGTATTGTTCGTTGTCAAGTTGAAAGTGTTCTAAGAACTATCGCAGTGTCCTGATATGTTCGTAGGGGGTGTCCTGAGGATGCTGTCCGTTTTGTTCGATGGGAAGTTGAATGTGTTCTAAGAACACTCGTGGTGTCCTGAAATGTTTGTAAATAAACAAAATGGGGGTGTCCTGAGAACGCTGTCCGTATTGTTCGATGGGAAGTTGAATGTGTTCTAAGAACACTCGCGGTGTCCTGAAATGTTCGTAAATAAACAAAAACAGGGGTGTCCTGAGGACGCTGTCCGTATTGTTCTCTGGCAAGTTGAATGTGTTCTAAGAACACTTGCGGTGTCCTGAAATGTTTGTAAATAAACAAAATGGGGGTTTCCTGAGGACGCTGTCCGTATCGTTCTCTGGCAAGTTGAATGTGTTCTAAGAACACTCGTGGTGTTCTGAAATGTTCGTAGGGGTTGTCCTGAAGATGCTGTCCGTATTGTTCTCTGGCAAGTTGAATGTGTTCTAAGAACACTGGTGGTGTTCTGAAATGTTCGTAAATAAACAAAATGGGGGTGTCCTGAGGACGCTGTCCGTATTGTTCGATGGGAAGTTGAATGTGTTCTAAGAACACTCGCAGTGTTTGAAATGTTTGTAAATAAACAAAATTGGGGTGTCCTGAGGACGCTCTCCGTATTGTTTGTTGTCAAGTTTAAAGTGTTCTAAGAACACTTGCCGTGTCCTGAAATGTTCGTAGGGGGTGTCCTGAAGACGCTGTCCGTATTGCCCTCTGGTAAGTTGAATGTTTTCTAAGAACACTTGTGGTGTTCTGAAATGTTCGTAGGGGGTGTCCTGAAGACGCTGTCCGTATTGTTCTCTGGCAAGTTGAATGTGTTCTAAGAACACTGGTGGTGTTCTGAAATGTTCGTAAATAAACAAAATGGGGGTGTCCTGAGGACGCTCTCCGTATTGTTCTCTGGCAAGTTGAATGTGTTCTAAGAACACTGGTGGTGTTCTGAAATGTTCGTAAATAAACAAAATGGGGGTATCCTGAGGACGCTGTCCGTATTGTTCGATGGGAAGTTGAATGTGTTCTAAGAACACTTGTGGTGTCCTGAAATGTTCGTAAATAAACAAAATGGGGGTGTCCTGAGGACGTTGTCCATATTGTTCGATAGGAAGTTGAATGTGTTCTAAGAACACTCGCAGTGTCCTGAAATGTTCGTAAATAAACAAAATGGGGGTGTCCTGAGGGCGCTGTCCGTATTGTTCGATGTCAAGTTTAAAGTGTTCTAAGAACACTCGCGGTGTCCTGAAAAGTTCGTAGCGGGTGTCCTGAAGACGCTCTCCGTATTGTTCTCTGGCAAGTTGAATGTGTTCTAAGAACACTCGTAGTGTTCTGAAATGTTCGTATGGGGTGTCCTGAAGACGCTGTCCGTATTGTTCTCTGGCAAGTTGAATGTGTTCTAAGACCACTGGTGGTGTTCTAAAATGTTCGCAAATAAACAAAATGGCGGGTGTCCTGATGACACTGTCCGTATTGTTCGATGGGAAGTTCAATGTGTTCTAAGACCACTCGTGGTGTCCTGAAATGTTTATAAATAAACAAAATGGGGGTGTCCTGAGGACGCTGTCTGTATTGTTCTTTGTCAAGATTAAAGTGTTCTAGGAAAACTCGTGGTGTCCTGAAATGTTCGTAGGGGGTGTCCTGAAGACGCTGTCCATATTGTTCTCTGGCAAGTTGAATGTGTTCTAAGAACACTGGCGGTGTCCTGAAATGTTCGAAAATAAACAAAATGGGGGTGTCCTGAGGACGCTGGCCCTATTGTTCGTTGTCAAGTTTAAAGTGTTTTAAGAACACTTGCGGTGTCCTGAAATGTTCAGAGGGGGTGTCCTGAGGACGCTGTCCGTATTGTTCGATGGCAAGTTGAATGTTTTCTAAGAACACTCGCGCTGTCCTGAAATGTTCGCAAATAAGCAAAATGGGCGTGTTCTGAGGACGCTGTCCGGATTGTTCGTTGTCAAGTTGAAAGTGTTCTAAGAACTGTCTCTGTGTCCTGAAATGTTCGTAGCAGGTGTCCTGAAGACGCTGTCCATATTATTTGCTGACAAGTTGAATATGTTCTAAGAACATTTGCGGTGTCCTGACATGTTCGCCAATAAAAAAATGTGGGTGTTCTGAGGACATTGTCCGTATTGTTCGCTGGCAAGTTGAAAGTGTTCTAAGAACACTCATAATGTCCGCGGATATTAAAAGTTTCCATACTCCATAGTTGAAATGTTTGACTCTACGGGTGTGATATGCTGCGGTGGTTGTGGCCAGGGTATAGAGTGTTGGGTGCATGGCCATTTGGCCATGCACCCAAGACTCTATACCCTGGTCACAACCACCGCAGCATATCACACTTACAGTTGCTTATAACTTTGAGTCAAAAAGAAATTTATAAGGAACAAAGTTATAAGCCATCATGGGTGTGATATGTTGCGATGGTTGTACTTATTATGATATACTTACTGTTTGGTTTAGTAACTGGAGTACATGTATTTTTTGTTAATTTCTGTGATAAAAGAAAATAGTATGTTAGTATTAGTGTTTTGTAATGACTTATTACATTGTATAATCAACATTTTTTTTATGGACCCTCATATTTAGTAGATTACAAATCAGAGTACTGTGCAATTTGCTCAGTTTCTGTGTTTGTTGATAAAATCATTGGGTCTGTGGGAGAAAAAATAAATCCATGTTGGATTTAAAAAAAAACGTTTTCTGTTATGCTACAGTTTATTTGTTTGTTTGTTTTCAGTGTTCACTTGTTGTTTCTGGCTAATGCTTTATACTTTGGCTTGTTGCAGTTTTTTGGAGCAGTAACATATTATTTATTTGTTTGGATATTATAAAATTTTGGAGCAGTTAGATACCAGTAGGCGTATTCTAACTGTCTATTTTTTTATATATTTTAGTGGTTTTGATTTATATGTTTGGATATTGTTAAATTTTGGAACAGTTAGATACCAATTGGCATATTATAACTGTCTATTTATTTGCTCTAATTTAGAGGTATTCATTTATCTGATTAGTTGTTGTGGAATCTTTGGTCAGTTAGATAGCTTTTGGAATATTTTAACAGTTTATATTTCTTTTACTACAAGTGTACTTAAGGTTTAAGTACAGTTTAGTTATCAAATGTTGGTTTTAAGAACATTAAATAAGCGTTCGTAAGATTTGCTGGTAATCTCGGCTTTAGAGTAATGGTACTATCATTACATTCAAACCATCCACATTTTTTTTTGTATATGCAGTGTAGTGCCCTGAATTGGTTGTGTCTCCTGCGTGGTAGATTATACCTATTGTTGTGAAGGTTTTCTTACCAAGTGGTATTTAACCATGTGTGAATCCAGTCAGCTTGCAGTTGTTTTTGGTACCAACTATGTGTTTGTATTACTAACGTGGAGCGATTATCCGAATTGCAGGTAGTACATAATCTACCATGGTTTGCATTTTGTACAAGTTGCTGAAATGGAATTGATTCACAATTAGGCATCGATATATATATATACGAAGCGTTCATTGGGGATTTCCTCTTGTGTCACATTGTTGCAGAGAGTGCATGTATGTTTCCACATGTATGAAATCTGGAAGATTTTATTTATAGGTATGTTTTTGTTTTCCAGTACTTGTAGTAAGTACATTAGAAATTCTTGTGGATCTTCCTGTGAGTTTATAGTGAATTTAACCATTCCAGCACATTAGTTCAATTGTTGTCTTATTCCATAAACACTATACGTGTTATCAGGATTGTTTGTTGCATTTTTGTGAAGTACTAACATTTGCAAACACAATTGGTCTGTACTGTGTAAGTAAATGTTGTCAGCAATTGGTAGTAATTGAAATAGAATATTCATTGCTACGTTTGCATAGCAATTTACTCCAAATATATTTGAGAGTTTAAATGGACCAGGTAGTTCTGTATCTGATTGATTTTTTTTTGTTTGTCTTCCTTCTTTGATGAAGTACCTGGTTTACTTTCACTAATGGGTTATTTTATGTTTGTGGTACTTGATGAAGTTTTAGTTTCTTTTACTCTCTTTGGAGGATTTGCAGTGACATCCTGTTGCATTTCTATTTGATTTATTTTTCTTTTAGAACGTTTTACTTTGTGTGGTACAGAATATGTGTTTAGATGGGGGTGTATAGTGAGCGAAGTCTATTGTATTCTAAAATGCAAGGAATGTCAGCGTTTACTTTACTTGCATCAAAGTTGATTAGAAATAGACCGTCAAGTGTACGTAAGCGTGATAGTGCTACGTAGCTCATGCCTTCTTTAAAGACTGTGTTACCAATGTCTATCATTGCTTTGTCTAGGGTAAGACCTTGTGATTTATGAATGGTGACTGCGTATGCAAGAGTTAGAGAAAATTGTTCTCCGCGTACATACATGTCTTTGAAGAGAAGGAATCGAGCTGTTGAGCATCCTATCCTTTTTACTTCTGACAGTTTGTCAAAGAGAATATTGACAAACTGAATTTTGTTGTCATGTGGGTATGTTTGAAAGCCAACAACTGTACCCAGTGCTCCATTAACTAGTCCTTGGTCCACATCAGGGTTACGTTTAAGCATTACTCTGCAATTTAAGGATCATTTTAATATCTATTCCAAGCCTGCTGTGTTTGAGATTGATTTTTCTAAACTATTTAGTCTTGTTGTGGCTTGCTCATACATGGGTAGTGGCATACCATGTACATCTAGTTTGTCTGTGGTGCTAATTTCCATTATTGGTTGCATTTCTTTACCTAACATTATTTCATTGAATTTTAAACAGCTTGTAAGAGTTGCATTAAGGCCATACAATTGACATTTTTGTGGGCTAATTGTTCCATAACATCTGTAGCACATGCATTATCACCATAAAGTGCATGAATGTGTCGGGTTTTCAATATTGCTTCTGCTTCTTTAGAAAGTATACCAACTCTGATACTTTTTAAGATGTTGGTATACGTGAGATCTGTAGATTGCCGCATGTTTTCTGTTCATTCTCTGTATTGGAAATGTTGCCAAAGGTTGACATTTCCAATGCTGCCAACAGTTTTAAGACAGAGTTTGTGTCGTAATGTTTTAAAAATAGACTCACCTTTTACTGGTGTCAATTGAAGAAGATCTCCGAAAACAATAATGTGTTTTCCTGCAAAGAGCTCTTCATAGTTTGTTTTGAGTACTTCTTGTAATCTGAGGTGAATCAAAGCCAACATTAGGTTGGACACCATGCTCACTTCATCTATTAGTAGCATTTTCATTTGTTTCAATACTCTGCGTAGTTCCATTGCAGTTTCTGTAGAAAGTTTGTAATAGTCTAATTTGTTTTGGTGTTCTACTGGCAGGAGTAGTAATCAGTGTAAAGTGACACCACCTATGTTGTAGGCAGCTAAACCTGTGGGGGCAGTGACAACAGCTGACAGTTTGTTGTTTGTCAATTGTTGAAGGAACTTACTGATGGTTTTGATTAGGAATGTTTTGCCAGAACCTGCTTCACCACTGACGTACAATAGTATAGGTTTGTAATTTTGGCAGGTGCATTCTTTGTTTTCATGTTGTACACCATGTGGAATTTCTTTTGTTACTTCTTGAAAAATGCTACGTTTCTCATTGTTTAGTTTTGATCGTAGTATAGTTAAGTCTTCTTTATCTTCATATTGACATATGGTGTTTTCTACTTCCATCATAGCTAATTCTGCCTCATTTGCTATTACTGGCTCTTCCAGTGGTTCTTGGCTTCCTGTTACAGAAGGTTGACTACTGACAGGAGTGTCCTTATCTAGTTAGGCCTGGAGTTCTTTTTCGTGTTGCTGTTCATTGTGCAACATTGTTTTGTACTGTGTAAAGTTTACATCAATTATAGTGCTTTCATTTACTTTGAAATCGTCTTCATATGAGTCATAGTTAACTAGTATTTCTTCTTCTTTTCTCCATGGTTTAAAGAGTTGTAGCAGGGACATGTAATATACTTCTTTATGTTGAGGGGTCTTTAATGAAAATTTGATATGATTCATTAAATTTGGTTTGGTGAGTTTTACTAAGCTGCCTTCACAGTTTGTCACTCTGTATTTACCATTTTTTTCATCAGGTTTTATGTTATTTTTGTATGTGTAGTTTTGGGCTATGTGGTACAGACACATGGTTTCCAAAGTGGTACTCCTGTTTGGGTAGTATGTGTCCAATAAATTGTTTTTTAAAATGTCTTGGCTGTTGGGATCATGTTTGGCTATTGTTTCTATATCTTCGTATGATTTTAGAACTCTTTTTCTAGATTTAGCTGGACCAAGACTTAGCCATACTATATTTTCAGATTTACCATAGAGTGCAGTACCAGTTAAACGATCAGCTGCTTCATAGGATCCACATTCTCTATGGGTGAGCATTTTTATGCCCAAACTGTATAATTTTTGAGATACTGTTTTATCTGATGACACGTCATTCCAGAGGTCTTGCAACTCTGTCTTTTCTGCTTTGGTTAAGTATGCTGTGACATATCGTGCAACTGCAGTAGAATTTTCTGCAATGTACTGCACATCTATGTTTGCATTCCATAAGTGGGCAATGATTGCATTGTAATCATTGATATATTTTTCTTCTTCTTTTCTTTTTATGTAATATGTATTTTTAGTTGACTTACCTTTAATACTATGTCTAACTGAAGACATGAGGTTGTTCACTTGACCTGTATTTGTAACTGGTCTAGGGAAACCAAATCGGCATTTGGTGTAGTATTTCCCTTTGTTTTTGTATTTGCGACGACAATATTTGCCACATTTGTGTCTTTGAAATTGTAAAATTTGTGCATGAAGATCACTATTTGTGGATTCTGATGGAATTTCACAAGTGACATATTTTTCAATAAACTGTAAAACAGTGGCATCACTGTCTTGACCAAATTTAGGAGCATCTTTAATCCATAAAAGCATGTGGATATGTGGTGATCCTCTGGCTTGGTATTTTTTTCTCCAAAAGAAGTGTTGCACTTCTCCAAGGGGAGGAACAGTTTTATTACAAATAAAATGTAGCATAGCAATGAAGCGATGATGAAAATATCTTGAAACATTAACAGGATCCAGAGAACAAAGTTCTCCTGGTGTTAGTATATCTATGTTTGTTTTGTTTTTGTTTGATATGCGTAGGAAAGCATGTAAATCTTCCCATGCATATTCTGCAAAACTTAATGTAACAAACCAAGTGGGTGGCCCAAAGTTTCTGATCATACAACGTAGTTCTCCATGATGTTGAAACCAGTACTCTTTAGTACCACGCATATTTGCTAATAGATTTGTAATATTTGATTGTAAAACTTCATCTTTTTGTTGCACTTTTTGTAATAATTGTGTAGCTGTCATATTTTGAAAGTGTGATCCTGATTTTAATGTGTGTGCAACTCCGTAACATAAAGTTTCTAGTTCACTTTCAAAGAGTAGGTGGAATATGTATTCCACATTTTGTCTAAATCTGGGATCTTCAGAATACATCCGTAATGAGCGGTATTCTGATGCTGATATTTGAATAGGTCTATCATCGTACCTTCCTCCTTTGCCAGTTGGAAAGAGTAGAGGAAAAGCATGTGTTTCTATACTTTTATCCCATATGCTGATTGGTGATCCTTTTGTTTGACGCATTTGGTAAGTTTCCAGTACATCTTGTACGGTGTCATTACAGTGCAACGGATGAATTGTATAATGGTCTAAAGTGTTTGATATTGTAGCAGGATCTAGTAGCTCAAATTGACCAGCTTCTTGTGTCTCTTGAATTATTTCAGTTGTATCCTTCAAGTTTTCTTCAATATTAATTTCTTTGTAATATTCATTATTCTCTTTAAGATATTGCAAGACTTCTCTAACTTTATGTAAATCTACCAGCTGTTGCCAAATTTGTTTGTCTTTTGTAGTTACTCCATTTACCAAGATAATTAAAGATTGTTGCATTGGACGTTGCACTCCGAGAGTGTGCACATTTTCTTTTAGATCTAATGGTGAATACACTACTTTTCCACAAATACCTTTCACTAATTCAGAGGGAGGTAATTTTGCAGTTTTTGGTTGAAGGCGTATTATTGCTTGAAATGGGTGCACTGTTTGAATTGTGATGCTCTCATATAAATTAAGTTGTTGAAGGGGTTGTGGTAGTGGATATAATTCCAAATTATTTGTCATAGTACGTGAAGGAGTTTGGTTGTTGTCAAGTTTTGTAGTGCCGTAACTACAAAGTATCACGGGGTCAGTTATTTCGTATTTGTTTTCTGCTATAATGTAGAGAGCTAATTCAAACCATTTAGAATCTTCATTGTCTTCTATTTTGTATGATAGGTCTACAGTTTTTGTGCTACTTTTATAAAAAGTTCTGCGGCTACATACACTCACATGGTTTGGTACTTCAGCTGATGTGCTTTTACATTTTAGTATTTATTTTTTGTATGTGTGTAGTAAAAGGTTTTCATGTGTAGAATTGTTACTAATTTGGTTTACAGCTATTTCATTCTGTAAGTGGGTTTCACTTCCAAAATATTTTTTCTGAATATAGTCGATTTCTTCTAGTAGGTCTTTTGCTGTACCATGTAGAATAATGTTATTTAATTTGGCTAGTGTTAAAGCAGGACTTTTAGCATAGTACAGTTTATAAACTAGATTTCTTATAGTTGAATGATGTGTTGATATCCTTTTGATATCATGGAAGGTGGTTTTGCAAGTAGGTCCTGTAATGCAGGCAAATGAATGTCCTTGTAGTCCTGTGTACTTGCCTACTGGACAGGTATCCATATTTTGCAGTAGTTTAATTTTGATTTTGTCTTTGCTTTTCACATATTGATTAAAGAATTGGTGTAAAGACTTGAAAAATTGTTTGGGAATGTTACACATTGACGTGCATGGCCATTTGTACACTAAAATTTCTGATTCAGTTGAATGGAGGGGTAATTCTAAGTTTTCAGGACATATTTTTGTAAGGAGTACTTCTTGTTCCATTATGGTATTATTAACTTTTTCATAACCTCGACCACTGCTATGTATGTCAATTGTATTTGTTTGCTTTTGTTTGTACGCTTCTTCATTAAAGTGTGGTTCTGTGCTCGTAGTGTGACTCCATTCACCTACTTAAGAAGTTCTTTCTGTTGACATTTCGTTTATTGAGAAGTTTTTTTGTAATTTAGTTATTAGATTTGTTAGTGGTTTCATTTTGTTTAGGACTAAAATAAATAACTTTCTTTTGAGAAGAATTGCACTGTCTATTAACGCTTCTAAGATTAATTTCCTACGATAGGTTTTAAGCGTTGAACCTGGTTTATCTCCTGTTTTTATAAGATTTTGAAGGGCTTTGTGACGGAACATTTTGGCTAAAATACTTTTCTTGGTATGATAACTTGGAACTATATCAAGATTTAAAGAAGCAGTTTTATCTGTAGTGATAGCTGATCTTCTGTTAATTGTTTTTTGGTTTGGTTTACATTTTGATAGAGGAGGCAAAGTTTTTGTACTTGAAACTTCTTTTGTTTCACTAAATGACTGTATTAGATGTTTTGTTTCAACTTTTTTTACATATTGTGCTAGAGATGGATGCTTATGTTGGACACTTTTAGTTTCATTTGCTCTACTTCTGCATTACTTTCTACGGACTTGATTTTTGGTAGGAATTCTTTAGGATCTGTTGAGGTGTTCTGCAATGTATGTGTGCTGTGTGCATGAGTGTTTGAGTAAGATGATAAAGATCTATGTAATGGTGTGTGATTGTGCATTGGAAACTACAACTAGTAGGCATGGGTATTATTTAATTAATGTGTTACTAAACTGGGGTTCAGAGGACAGAAAAAAGTAAGTTAGTGGTGTGGAGAAGTATAAATAGTATATCTAATGCTATACAATTAAAACAGTTGTTTGTTCACTAACTTCTAAATTCTAGCGGTTGAGTTGGGTAATTTGTGTGTCAAAAAATAGGAATTTGTGGGCCATTCTGACTGTAAAACGCTGTTTAAGACATGGCGATTTGTGGACAGAATGGTGCAGAATCTCTATTTTTAGGCACAGAAATAACATGAATTAACCTTACAGTATGTTTGAGTAATAATACAAATATTATGGTGATATTCTACTTACTTTTTTTCTAAAATGAGCAGTTTAATTCTTAGTTCTTCTTTGTTCTTGAAATTCGGTTGCTTCTTTTCAGGAGAATGGTCTTCACTGCAATTGTAAAAGAAACAAATTGGTAATTTTGTTTGTACATAGCACTGTTTTTAATTTTTAATTGGTATCCTCAGCGCCTTTCTCAAAACCATTAAAACTATCTTATTTACATAAGGTACGTCGCACCAGTTGAATACATATGATATGTTCTTAATGAACAAATTGTATTGCAATTACTAACTGTAGCAAACAAAATATCTTTACTATGTCTTGTGAAATTTATAATGTAGCACTGAATACCATTATTCCTGTAACTAAGCTCTTACAAGTAATAGTGCCTCAATGTAATGAGCTGCTTGTCCTACATAAATGTAAGTAATTAAATACATAAATAAATAAAAAAATATATGTAATTGTAAAAGTATTATTATTTGAGATTTGAATATAGAGTGTGCATGCAATTTTGTTTGACTATATGTAGTCTATATATTTAATTTCAAAAATGTTAGTTTAACATGATTTGAATGTGTGTGTGTATAACAAAATTAAATAGTATAAAAGTTTGTAAGTGACAGTTGATTTTAGGAGATTGAAAAAAATACAGTAAATTCATTTTACAGATTACACAAGCTAAAAGTCAGTTAGAAAATGTGTTCATGTACTGGTCAGAAAATATGCATACCTGTAGTTTGTGTTCATGCATATGGATATGCATGGAGCTGCAAGTAGAAATCTTGGAGACTTGTACAGTATTTCTGGTAGATGCTGCTTGCCAATGATATGACTCTTGTACTCTGAGAGATTCAGAGTACATTTGCAGTGCTGATCTATGATGATGCAGTTAGATGTAGAGGTCTTGAATGTGTTTGGTGGATGGTCATGTGACTTCTTAGCTACATCCAATGAGGGAATGGCATAGAGAGTGAAGTGGAAATTGTAGAAGGGATGTTCATGTTACGATATGTCCGCAGACATGGCGGTAGTTAACGGACTTCGGGTGTTACATCCGGGGATTTTTGGGTTCAAAAGTTATGCAAATGAGAATGAGCACTGAAAGCGATTGGTCAGGGAAGTTTAGTGGGTGTGTTGTGCCAGGAGAGAGTATCTCAGATACTCTTTTTGCTGAGAGAAGAACAGATAGATATGGCTGTGTGTTTCAGAAAACAGATTGTTTGGATTTTGGGAGACTCGTGGATACATTGGTTGAAGGTGTATGCAGAACCTGTGGAGTAGCTGTAGATCTTGGATTCCCACATGTGGAAGTACACTGGCATGGAGTACGTGGAATGAAGTGGTTGGACTTGTTACCTCTCTGTGCTACTTTGGAGACAGAGCACCATCCAGATATAATTATAATTCATTGTGGAGGCAACAGTTTAGGACATGTGTCTGGAATTTATTTGCAATTTGCAATGAAAGAAGGACTAGGGAAGGTCATAGACATGTTTCCAAATTCTCAAGTAATTTTTTCACGGATTGCGCAGAGACAAATGTGGCTTCACATGTTAAATGGACATTATGGTAATAAGAATCCCTTATACACATATTTCATGAAAAGTACATACACATGTGATGTCATCAGTGATGTCATCAATGAAATTTGTGATGCCATCTTTGATGTCATGGGTGTTAGTCTTAGCAGTGCATGGTGGTGGCACGAGTTATGGTTGCTTAGCTTACCATAACTGGCAAATTTCAGGGGTTTTTCGGTTTTACTTGGAACCATAATGCCCCTTTAACATGTTTTTTTCACTGAATTTCATAGGTTTTTAGTAGCGCAACTTAACCATAGCGTCCCTTTAACAAAGTTTTTTTCACTGAATATTGTATATAACTAGGTCGTAGAGCCAATTGATCGGTAGCCAGCACACAATCATAATCTCACGTTTTATCCGCAATTTTAGCTAGATGGAATTCAATCATTCACTTGGGGGCTGCACGGAGTCCAATGACCAAAAAACGAGACAGAACAGTTTTTTTCATCACACAAAACCACCTACTCCTAGTCACCCTCCGTGAATGTTCTACTGTGTGGTTCAAGTGATTTTACTCATGAAAGGCTTCCAAGGTAATCTTAGCCCACCGCCTACAAACAGCAAGTTTCCACAAAGAGGTCAATGACTGCCGTCCAAGTTTAAGCCTTACTGCCTGTACGGGAACCAAACAAGGTAGGCCCAGCAAAGAGCAAAGTATGTTCGCCTCTAGCCATTCCAGCCAACTGACAGCTCTTTACGGGAGTACCTCCAGTGCATACATTATCCCAGGCATAATTGATTGCTTATAAACACTCAGCTTGGCCTCAATGGACCCTCCCCCCCGACAGTCTATTGACAATTACCCTAAGAGCAAGCCATTTTGTTCAATCCTTGCTGAAGGCAATCTCTTCCACATGGGACAGGTCTTTTGAAGCATTAACTGTCATACCCAAGTACTTATATTCAGCAACTTGTCCCAGGGGTTGGTCATCTATTTTCCAGACAAAAGTCAGGGCACCATACGCTCACTTCCCGATAGTCATAGTTTTTGTCTTGATGACATTTACCTTAAAGCCATTTTCCCTCGCATAGACAGTGCATCCAAAGAACACTGAAGCCCCATAGCTGCACGGTCAAAGATGGCAGTGTCATTGGCATAAGTGAGGCAATGAATGGCAGCACAGCCAAATCTGAGGGGGGTGGGGGGTGATTATTCACTGATCATAAGCATGGTTAAAAATCGGATACATAGAGATTATATAGAGTAGGGGCAAGCACACAGCCCTGCTTCAATCAATTGTTAGTAGGAATAGGATGTCCCAGGTTACCTGTTTGTGAAAGGCGAATCTGTACCTCAGTATGAGTATATAACTGCTTCAGGAAATACAGGACAGAATCGTCTACACCCCAACTCTCCAACTTAGACCAGCGTTTCCCCCCGATAAACACTGTCGAATGACGAGCTATAATCAACGAAGCACATATACAGTACTTTGTCCGGGGTTAATAGTGTATCTGAAATTAAGGAGAACAGAACCCACAAAGGGTGATTCGTAGAACAATGGCCCTCATTAGGACCCAGGCGTTAAGGGGTTTACGGCACCGTAAACGGCGCCAACCCTTAACGCCTGATTACAAGGCTCCCTTTGCGAGATGGCTTTTAACAGCTGCTTTTTGCAGCCGTTAAAATCCATGCCGCAAAGGGACCTTGGCGATAATTACGGCACCGTAATTTATGGTGCCGTAATTATCGCCTTTCCCCATTCCCATTATGCCCTATGGGGCAAAAATGGGAATGGGGAAGGGTAAAATGGGAAATGGGGATTTACCGCCCCACTCACCTTGGAATGGGGGGTAAATCCGCCAACCACCATGGCCATGGTGGTAAGGGTACGACCCAGGCGGTAACTTACCGCCTGGGTCGTAATGAGGCCCAATGTTTCCTAAATCCCATCTGAGTGATATTTAGAAAAGCACAGTTTACAATGCCTCCAATAACATCTTCACAAATATGTTGAATCCACTGTGCAGCATTGTTAGGGAGAATTCTCTGTTTAGGCTGAATTTCCTAGCCTAGTGAGTCCCCCTGCAGCTTTGCTGGATTTCTGGAGTTTGTTTTTTTTCCATCCTGCCAAGAGTGAGACTCTTTTTCTCCCACTCTTGGACATGAATGTGGATAATTCTTTTGAATGTCAATGTGTTCTATGGGCTATGGGGTCTTTTACTCCATAGGGTCTCGTATGTTTTGCTATGTGTGTTACACCGCACCCTCCATGCCGTAACACTGGGGCCTCCTAGAGGACCCCCACCATAGACTCCATACCCTGGGACTGACTACTGTCTCCCAGGGCATGTAAAGTCACCATTGGCTTTACTAGACCTAAATTTACTAACAGAACTAGTACAAACCATCCTATTGTGGACGTACTAGTAGGGGTCATTCGATTGCCCCAGGGTCTTTTATTCGAGGGGGTACTGTCCCGTCCCCCCCTCGTCGAGTTTTGGCTAGTGGCAGTGGAAACTACTTGTTATATTCGGCCCCGAATATAACTCTATGGGATTCTTCCCATTGTTGGAGGTTAATACTTTATCTTGTTAGTCTCTAACATACCGCCGGTTTATTTGTCTTAAATAAATCTACCGGTTGGTATTTTCTGCCAGAACTCGGTTTTTAAAATGGTGTCTGTGTTCGTCTCTGTAACTCCGAACCAAAGGTTGAGCCCTTTGTTCCCCTTTTGGCGGGCTTCTACACAGAAGCCCTCCAAAGTGGTGCCATTATTTCTGGGTACCACAGGGGGTGTGGGAGGGGGTTTAGGCACCCTGGACTGAGTTGCCTTGCCAACTCAAGTCGCACTCTGGTGTGATTGGCCCAAGTGGTGAGCCACCCCGCTCAGCACTTAGCGTGTTTTGATTGACAGCTAGGCTGAATGAATGGGGGTTTTCTGCATAAAAGCAGGGCTTTTGGGACTGGATCTTCAGAAGTCACCACAGGACCTAAGAATCCGACGAGGGTAAAGCTGAGCCGACCTGCAATGACGACACCTCCGGTGGAGCCCTGCTGAACCGACTCACCACTTCCCAACGACAGAGGAGATCTCCCCACCGGAGAGTCTTCTTCCCCTGACTGGTGGGCACAACCAGTCCCCTTTGCTTTTTCTTCGCTTCTAGGGCGTAGTGGTCGAATTGCCTGTGCTGAGCACCCCGGCAACCAGATAGCCACTAGCCCATACCGCGACCAAAAGGTGGTGCCTTGTGATGGAGCACTCCGCGGCTGGTCTCTTCCCTGGTGGTGCAACGATCTTCAACTTTCCTTCGACGACGAGATCATCTCTTCTCTTGGCAAAGCCTCGACTTGTATCCACCACCAGGAACAACTGCCCCCGCCGGAGCTGTCCCTCCACATACAAGGTACCGTGTCCGCCTGGCTTCCCTTGTGACGGTTAGCGTGAGGTGTCTTAATCCTTGCCTCTCCATTGGGTCGCCTCCAAGCCTTCTTAACTTTCTGTTCTGAACTAGTCCAATTTTTTTGTGACAATTTGCGACAAAGACTCAAAGTGCATTTCCACTGTGATACTTTTTGGGACATATCGCCTTGCCTCTCTCGGAGTGGGCCTGGCCTCTGAACTTTGCGATCTACAGTAGACCCTGCCTTACTTGCCTTGCATTTGTTCGTAAAAGTGTTGGTACCGAGTTGATTTCATACCCTGCCTTTTCTTTCCTGTCCTAACGAATACTAGAGTGCCATCTAGGTTAAAGCATTCACCTCTGTCTGCAAATAAGTGGTGCCATTGAACATAGACTTGTCGAACTATTGTTAGAGGGATTGATTTACTTATAGTAATTGTAATTGAAGTTGTTTGCCGTATTAGTGCCAGAGTGTTTTTCATAGATGTTTTGTTATAAATAAATACCTACATATCTTTACACCCATGCTCTGTTCCGTGTTTGCTTGTTCTACTGTGTAAATTGCCCTATTTTGTATACTGCACATACTGCCTAACTCTTCTTGAGGGAAGTCTGACTGCTCAGCCACAGCTACCAAGTGAATCTATGTGGTACAGACTGCTACCAAGTGGGTTTACTGCCAAACACCTGTAGTCCTAAATCTTTTTCAGTGGTCCAAGAGGGAACTGCACAGGTTTCCGCCTAACAAGCATTGCTAGTAGTCTGTAGTTCTCAGGCAAATGCCGAGGACCCTTCTTATAGACCGGGTTTATGATGGAATTTTGCTAGGACCTGGGAAAAATACCCATCTCACAAATATGTAGGAATATTTGCTGCAAAGCCACAGCCCAATATTCGGGTTTACTCTTAAAGATGATGTTACAAAGACCGGCTGGGCCAGGTGAGCAAGATGATGCTAATTTATTGATGATCAGGTACATATCAGGTTCCTAGACCAGCCTCCCTACCTCTGTATTGACCATAGAGTAGAAAAGAATCCGATTCCACCCAGTGATTTTCCAAGTGGAACCTATCTACGGCACAAACTTCATTGGCCCCAACCTCAGCCAAGTTATATCGTATTAGGTGCAGAATTTCCTAGAGTTTCTTTCTTGGATACGTTTATTCATAATTGTCCATGCAGCGCTGGCCTTGCTGTATCCATGATTTGTAAGTCAGCGTTTGTATATACCTTTCAAGGCAGAAATGTTTTGGTTTCTCACTTTGAGGCTAGTATAACAGTTTCACCAAGCGGATGGCCGCCCTTAACTCTCTTCCTACAAGCAATTAGTGCATCATAGGGGGGTCCCAGCTTTTTAGTTCCACACCTAGTAATGATAGACCAGTCATATTTTGGCACATACCTGGCAACCAGACTGTCTAACTTCCAGCTACAAGACTGTACAGATGAAATCCCCCTGGCTTCCGCCCGAATCAACCTAACATGTATTTCTTGAATATGTCTCAGAGTCAAACGGACTCTATTTCCCTGGACATTAACCATGGGATTGTATACTATCTGCTGAGAAATTTCAAGTCATATTCAGGATGGCGTCATCACTTATTGGTACTGGCATAATATTCAACAAGGGGGAGTGTTTACATAGTGATCCATTTAAAAAAATAGAATCAAGGCACTTTGGGGTGTTCCATTTGTCCATGTATAAAATACATAATTGGTTGGTGGATATTGTATCTGTAAATCAAATTCGCCCAACAAATCCCTCCATTTTGGACCTTGATTGTGGTATTTCGTTTCAGTTGCTATGTTTCCTGTGGGGATTGACAGCCCAGAGTCATAGTAATCCACATTAAAATCCTCTGCCGTCGTGATTCCTCCCCTTGGATGCCACAGTTGCCAAAACGGAGGATATTGAGGAGAGCCTTCATCAGCCGGGTGGTCTGAATACCTCCAGGTGGATCATACAAGGTGATCACCAACATGCACCCCCCCCCCAACCGACAGCCCAGTAATGTCCACCCAAAGTAAATATTCATTAAGGCCATCCGTTATAATCTCTTTTGCTAAATACGAGGTTTTTACTCCCTACATAAACCTCCCCCCAGGCAACCAGCTATGGAGTGGGGAGAAAACACAATACATAACCATCCAAGTCGAAACGGGAGGTGAGCCAGGTCTCTTGTAATAGTAATATGTCATTTGACATCCTATACTCTAATACAGCCCTATTGTTCATAAATGACGAGTGGCCTCTTGAATTCCAAGACATGACCTTAAAGGTGGACATTTCTACAGGTGTCCAGATTTCATCCTGGGATCTGGAAGGGAGCAAACCATGTGCCCTACTTCCTCACCTCCAAATGCACATAGTCAGCTTTCTGTAAATCTACTCCCGTCCGACCCGAAGTATCTTACAGGAAGCTTCAGGTATAGAAACTGCATTCTGGGTTGGGCAGAAAACCTAAATGTCAAAACCCATATGAGAGAATGCCCTAGAAAGCCTGCAGATAGATGAAACCACCAAGAGTGAGGCAAACGCAGCTAAGACCCAGTTTGACACACTATTAGAAGTGGGAAATTCCAGGCCCTCTATATCCTCTGATGTGACAGTAGTAAGGGCCAGGATTTGATGTAATAAAGAAAGTAACCAGGTCCCGGTCTAGGAAAGGGCTGTCACCCGTAGGGAGTCTTTCAACGATGTCTGTGTATTTTGACCCAGCAAAACACGCAGGTCCTGACAGTGATGTGACAAATGCTGATCCGACAACCCTAGAGGCCTTCACAAAGGCGAGCCAGTTGTCATGAGTCAAGGCCTGTGTGCTATATTGCTGACCCAAAGATTCTGAGCCCTCCGCTGGATCTTCACATTCTGTGATGAAGCAACAGGTAAGACAGAGTAATCCATCCTCTCGTGTCTCACAAGATCAATGGGGGGGGGGACTTCCGGCCTCACTATACACTTTAACTTGGCCCTTTTTTGGCAAGCTTGTTCCCAACATGACTGCTTTATTATTTTCCTGCTCAGGCTTCTGTACATGTGCAAAGGGACCTTTACAAGAAGAAGCCATAGTGGGAGGTTGTTTGGTCGCCATTTATCCAGAGGGCCATGCAGAAGTGCTTGCTGTACCGTGCCATCTACCACCTTATTAGTGATGGTCTAGCGACCCACTGGGGGTGGCGGGGAAAGCCCACTCTCTGAAATCAGGGGGCTGAGATTTCCTCTTACCCTTAGGAGGTTTCCTTCCACTTGTCCATGTATTTTCTTTTTCCAGGGGGGGGGGTCTGTTTCACACTGGGTTCTTTTCAGTCTACTCACTCAGAGAGTTTATAGTGATAAAGTCGAATGACATAATGTCAAAAGTCATAGGGCCTCATTACACGGAAGGCGGTGAGCCGTGGGGCTATTAGCGCCATGGCTCATGCCGGTAAAATACCGGCACCGCCTTGGCGGAAAGGGGATTTACTGCCCCATTCCAAGGTTGGAGGGGCGGTAAATCCCCCTTCCGCCATTGCCCTTCCCCATTCCCATTTCTGCCCCATAGGGCTCTATGGGAATGGGGAAGGCGCTAATTACGGCACCGCAATTTTGCAGTGCCGTAATTAGCTCCGAGGTCCCTTAGCGGGTTGGTTTTTAACGCCTGCAAATAGCAGGCGTTAAAGCACCAACCCGCTAAGGGACCTCGTAGTAAGGCGGTAATGGTTAACGGTCACCGTTAGCATTAAAGGTGGCCGTTAACCATTACCGCCTTCCGTGTAATGAGGCCCATAATGTCTAAAAAAAAAAAAGTCAAAAAACAAATGTTGAATTTCTTTTTTTGGTTGCTTTTTTTCAAAATGGGGGAGTTACCCCCCAAATCCCCTTTTTTGTAATTTTCTTTTTGTTTTAACCCTTTTTTTTACCTCCGGAACCCAAAAATAAAACATGTAAATAAAAAAAGAATATTTATACAAAAAGGAGGACAGGTGCATAACAATTAGTCTAATAAGTCTCTCATCTGTCTAGCGAAGACTGTTAATTATGATCTATAACCATTGGTCCTGAAAAAATGGACTAGTACACAATACATTCTTATAAATGTGATCATTTTAATTTTCCAAAATCAATAAAACACCACTAAAAAACTTGTTTAAAACTCATACAATATAACCCAAGATTTTAACCCACATGGTGGGTATAGTAACAACCTAATGTGATAAATTACATCACAATTGACAACATGTACATTTCAACAAACACATAACAATTACAATGCACTCTGTACTTAAACAAAGTGTCGATTCACAAACAACCATATACTGACATGTTTCAGTCCTTTATAGCTTCTCAATGCTTGAACTTTCTTCAGGGGAAAAAATGTGTTTTCACATAAGTTCTTCACCACCATGTAATCCCGGGTAGAGAGCACGGCGATCCCAAATGAGGGCACCTCTAAGTGTAGCTTTAGTAGTGCAAATGTCGATGTCAAAACCTTCAGACTTCTTCAGTCAAGTCTATATTATTATATGGGTTCTCAAGGTACCCCTTCTAATTCCAAGGTCTGCAACAACCAGGCTTCAAAGATGTTCACTTAGGAAACGCTTTAATGTAGATACCGAAGTATCACGTGTGAGTAGTCTTTCACGTACACTCAACTCTGATCGTACGGAACTTCAAAAGCTCTCTTGTAGCCGCGGCATGTACTTGCACGTGGGTTAAAATCTTGGGTTATATTGTATGTGTTTTAAACAAGTTGTTTTAGTACTGTTTTATTGATTTTGGAAAATTCAAATGATCAAATTTATAACAATGTATTGTGTACTAAGTCAATTTTTTCAGGACCAATGGCTATAGATCATAATTAACATTCTTCGCTAGACAGGTGAGAGACTTATTAGATTAATTGTTATGCACCTGTTCTCCTTTTGTATAAATATTGATGGTAAACCCCAAACCGTGGAGTTAGGTTCTCTTTGGGGGCGTTTTATCTAGCTTAAGTACAGTGAATAAAAAAATAAAACATTCTATTTTTTTGTTTTCAAAATTTTTTTTCTTCGACATTATGTCTTTCGACATGTTTTCAACTTATTCACTGGATAACCACTCAGAGACAAGGGACTATCCAGCATGGGCAATTGCACACACAATGCATCCAGAGTGTGGTCCTCTGTGGAAGCGATGATGTTCACAGTATCAAACTGATTTACTGAATGGCCCGAGGGGCGCAGTCAGTCTTATCATATCCCCACCCCCTCTGATCACCATGAGTTACCTTAGATAGCCCTTGGTTTAATTGATCACCAGACGTTGCATGCCAATCACATGCACAGTCAGCAGGCCCACGCAGCTTTTAATGGCAGACTGTGCCATTGCCAGGCTGGTACACAGTTGCAGCAGGGATTCGATCTTGGCTTCAATATGCTGCATGAAACCAGTAGTAATGGAGGGTAAGACATATGCTACCCCCCCCCCTTCAGCAATAGGTGAAGGCGTGTCTCCATCTTCACTATCCGTACTAGTGTAGGCCGAGAGATTAGTGGGGAAATCACAATTTACTATGTTAGCAGATGGACCCAAAGAGTTTCTTTTTAAAGAAAGGCAAAGGTTCAGAAGAGACTCGTTATTATCAATAGTGTTTGAGTGTTTGAGTTTCCAGGGCAACTGCTTGATCAATTTCCCACCACTTTGGTTTCCATTGGGGCGGAGAAGGCATCACGCCATTTGAGACGTTGGGAGCAAGTTTGTTGAAAAAACTAGTGATTTCAATTTACCCTTTTTCCTCTTATTTTCTGTCTTGGACACAGTGTGTTTCAATCTTCCAAGGGAGGCACTACGTGCTTTCAACCAGTCAAGAAGAGGTTAGGCAGTCACTCATGGAAAGCGTACCTTACAATGTAGCTGCGCTTTCCAGTAAGAGGAACACCTCTGACACAGAACTGCTCCATACTTTCCACCAACACCAGACGCCATTCGCCAAACACCAGACACACAAGCCGCACACTGTGCCGCGCTCCGCGCGCTCACAGTGAATTAGTCTGTTGTGGACTCTTCATCCAAACAATGAAACTGGGGGAAAGACTGCATGTTCCAAGGTTCCAATGCTCAGCCTCTCCTGCAGTCACTGCCAAACACACAAGCTGCACACTGTGCCGTGCTCTGTGCAGGCACAGTGAATTTGTGTGATGTGGACTCCTCCTCGAAACAATGAAACTGGGGAAAGACTGCAAGTTCCAAGGTTCCAATGCTCAGCCTCTCCTGTAGTCACTGCCAAACACACAGGCCACTCATGCCTTACTCCTTTGACTCGTATTACAGAAGCTTTGCTTGGGTACTAGTGCAATTTTGCACAGTGTAAGCACTAGGGCAGAAGTGTAGTAACTCTATTTGTTAATATATTTTTGCACAAGACCAAAAGGGTATTTTTTTCCCTAGAACTAATAGTGCAAAGTATCTATGCCATGAAATAACCAGTTTCCTGCACTCAAAAACCCTGTCTTACATTCAATTTCAAATCAATGTTATGCATTTTATGTAGTCTTTTGACCAAAAATATCAAATACACCAAATATGTGATTTAACTGCCATGGGTCCCCCCCCCCCCAGTGCCAAGGCCTTTTTTGGTCATTTCAGTATTTCACCATGCAAAGCCTTCTAACATTTTCTCCTTTATTAACCCCTTAAGTGCCAAGGACGAGCTATCTCGTCCTTGGCACTGGGGAGGTAATCCCAAGGACGAGATACCTCGTCCTTGGCACTTAAATGGGTGAAGTCTTTACTCGTCACACCATTAAAATCATAGACTTTCTCTCAAGTCTACATAAGATACATAACATTAATTTATGAAACAGAAGTTGAATGTGAGAGAGTTTGATTGAGTGTAGGACACCTGTTATTTCTATTTACCTTTGTGATTGAGAGCATAGTCCCCGTACCTTACTCACGCCGCAGTCCAATATAGAGCACTCGGCCTCTTACCATATGTCCAGCTGCCCAGTTGTATTTGCAAATCTATGATACGAGCCCTGGGCAAGCAGCGTCCGAGCAGAACTGGATTTTCCCACCATCATGCCACACAAAGCCAATATCGATCAACTCTGGTATGGTTAGATGACTTGTTAAATAAATGAAAACGAGCTACATAAATAGGAGAAATCAAATGTTTATTGAGAACTCTCAGATTTACTAAGTCACAAAGGACTGGGCCTGACTTTTGCAAATGTTAAAAGTCAGAGCGCACTTTAAAACTGCTCATCAAAGGGTTGTCTATGAATATTTAAGGGACGTGGTTCTTTCTCGAGGCTCTGAGCATGCTGGAACCAGGCACTTTCTATGTAGACATATTTACAGGCAATAACTAGATTCCAAGTCTAAGCTATTCACATTGGCTGAGGTGTCCTTGACAGACTGCCACAGAACATCTTAATTTTTTTCTATTTCAGCACTTGTTCTCTTCCTGTTTACCATACTCTTTATTTTAATAAGCTTGTGTGACACTGAACTGTATTATTTTCTATGTAGATATGGAAAACTGCATAACGTGCCCACGAGACCAGTGGTCCAATGAGAGATGAGATGCTTGTATTCCACGGATCACAGAGTTTCTGGCCTACGAGGATCCTCTGGGTTTGGTTTTTATCTTCCACGGCAAGTTTCTTCTTCATCCTCACTGCGGGTGTGCTGGGAATCTTTATTAAATACCGCAAGACCCCTTTTGTTAAAGCCAATAACCGGGATCTCAGCTACACTCTCCTCCTCTCCCTCATGCTGTGCTTCCTCTGCTCTCTTCTGTTTATTGGACCACCTTCAAAGACATCATGCCTTCTACAACAAACCTGCTTTGGCATAATATTTACAATTGCTCTATCTTCAGTTCTTGGAAAAACCGCCACCCTTATCATCGCCTTTAAAGCCACAAAGCCTGGCAGCAAGTTCAGGAAGTGGGTGGGCACCCGAGTGTCGAGCTGTCTGCTGCTGCTCTGCACGCTGGTGCAGGTGTTGATCTGCACCTTGTGGCTTGTTCACTCTTCCCCGTTCCCAGACATTGACACCACATCAGAGACTGGGAAGATGATCTTACAATGCAATGAAGGCTCCGTCATTGGGTTCTATTCTGTGGTTGGTGATATGGGATTTTTGGCTCTTCTGAGCTTTGTTGTTGCCTTCATTGCGAGAAAGTTACCAGATAGTTTTAACGAGGCCCAGCTTATCACCTTCAGCATGCTGCTGTTCTGCAGTGTCTGGATCGCCTTCATCCCAGCGTACATGAACACCAAGGGTAGGTACATGGTTGCCATAGAGATATTTGCCATCCTGAGTTCCACTGCTGGACTCCTAGGCTGTATCTTCATCCCCAAGTGCTACGTCATTATCCTGAGGCCTGAGCATTACACCAGACAGTACCTAATGTGGAAACACACAAAGAACTAATGTTTGTGGGAACCCCTCCTGATGCAGTCCAGCTAGTTCATGCTCAAGCACCATATTTAGAACAGAGCATCATTCGGCACGGCCACTTATTTCACTGCAGATTTCTTTTCTTTGGTTATTGCCCCTCAAAGGTTCTTTAGTGTTTCAGAAATACCTCAAAAAAGGTAGCAGGCGCTCCTCTCCAGAAAGAACATGGCATGATAAGCTGATCGAAGATGAGAGTTTGCAGCACACGCTTTTTCCTCACTGTACTTTTCACAGATGGGAAATATCCATTTTCATATCAGTCTTTGTCCTGCCCACATGGGCAGTCCAGCACCGAAATGCTATGGCAATTCCTCTCTGAACAAGAGTACCAAAAGCAACCCCATACACGTGTTTCAACCTTGCTGGGCCTCATCAGTGAGGTGAAGCTTTGTCTCTCTGAGCACAGTGAGCAGGGAGTCCACGTCTGGTTGCCCCCGGGTAACTCAGGGTGACCAACCCCATGTTCCTTTCAAATATATCAAAAAAGGTAGCAGGCGCTCCTCTCCAGAAAGAACATGGCATGATAACCTGTTCTGAGATGAGAGTTTGCAGCACACGCTTTTTGCTCACTGTACTTTTCACAGTTGGGAAATATCCATTTGCATATCAGTCTTTGTCCCGCCCACATGGAGAGGAGCGCCTGCTACCTTTTTTGAAACCTTTTTTGATGCTGTACCATCACCTGAATTACCTTTCTTTGCATTTCTACTGTATACGTGTCATACACTTCGTCTGGCGGTATCGATGATTCCGAGATCCATCGAACCGCATCTTTGGTACAAATTCGTACTTCCTCAGGTGCCGCTCTATGGCATGGAAGGAACCGTTTCTGTACATATATTCTATCGTCTTCATCATCCTCATCTCGTGATTTTTCAAAGTCTTTCCTAAACTCAAACAATCTTTCAACATGTCCATATACTTTCTGCTCTGTGTCCCTCGAAAGTGCCAAAGCATTCAGATCTCTCACCCCTTGTGGAAGATCCGAATTTTGTAATCTACCCCACATCACACACAAATGAGTCCCCAAACCTTCGATAAAAACATTTTTCTCGGGAAAACTATTCAAATTAGATAATGTAGAAAAAACATTATCTTGATCACCTTTCTCCATGCAATGCTTAGCCCATGCAAACAATTCCTGTTTCCTATCTGCAGAAACAGTACTACGAGTCACAATCTTTGACCCTGCACCTGGGTCGACTCCAATCAATACGGGGCCACTCGGGAGCGGAGGTATGGGTAAATTTAACAAAGGTGCAACTATCGGTGCAGGGGGAAGGGGTGGTGCGATAGGCGGAGGAGCAATAACCAAAGGACTAGGAACAATAGGCAGTACAGGGGGCACAGGAATAGCAACAGGAACAACAGCAGGAATGGGCAGAGCGCCCAAAACAGGAGCATACGGAGGTGGCGCTGAGGCATCGGGCCTGCGTTCATTTAATAATTTCTCAATAAATTCCTCAGAAACATGGAAATCTTTAGAGGGATAGATTTTCTGGATCCCGAGTAAAAAGGCTCTATCCATATTTTTAACTGATTCTGACCGCTTTTCTTTATCATATAATAATGCTTTTTCAGCGTTTGTTTTATGACGACGTGCATGTTTATCCCTGCTTTTAAGCTGCTGTAATGCTTCTTTCTTCCAATTCTGTAACACATCAAAAGCTGCTGGTCTAGCCTTTTTCTTTAACAAGATTGATTCTAAGTATTCAATACGGGGATCTCAAAACTACCATTGATTGGCCACTGCAATTCGGAGGCATGTCTGGTCTGTCTGTGCCAAATATCATTAAATACGATACTTCCAATGCCATACTTACAGTACATAGTACACGCCGGCGACCCCTCCTGTGGTGCCGGGCGGCTAAATTCCAAGGATTGTCGATCGCTGCGGAACAGAGCCCTAAAGCAGCTAGACAATTTCCCAGGCATTTCACAAAAAATTGGTGTTACCTGGTTCAATAATTGTGTCTGCAGATACAATACGCCAAATTCAAATTGTCAGGGTTAAATTAAGAGCCGGGTCACGACTGCACCTGACCAAACCTAAGGAGGACCGTACGGTTTACCAAAGAACTTACCTAACGAATTTTACCTTGTGTTTGGTGGTTTCGGCAAATCTGCCCGCCTCAAAATTGGACCCTCGTCAAGATGCCGTGTCAGACCACACGACTATCGTCCAAGGATCGGATCGTGCAGTGCTGCCGAGGTATCGCGTCTCGATCGGTTGGGCCCGCAGAATCACACCGTCTGATCCCGGTTCGATAGTCTGCGTCAACCTTCAATGAACCGGCATCAATCTTGAGGGTCCCTCTTCAGGCGCCAACTGTGGAAAAAGACAAATTGATATGAGGCCGGAAGTCCAAAGGAAACACACCAACACAGGTTACAAAGGACATACAAAGCGCTTTATTCAAAGATACAACAATTTACCAAAAGTCAATTGACATACGGATAGCTATTCGGCCCTCAGAGTAACAGAACGAACCATCAACGGTAGTTCGCCGTGTTAGTGTGAGAGAGCGAACATTGGGATACTCGGGTTTTTATACTTTTTTATCCAGCTCTGGCCAACCCCCTCGCAAGTTAACCATTCTCAGAACCAGACCTAGGGTTCGATGCCAGGTCAATCCCATAATGTATGCATTTTGATCAGTTCCGCTGATACAGTTGTTCATTTACACATAGGTCAGGGATAGGACAAGGTCTCAGTTCGCGACCCTAACAAGTGGCCTGCGGGCATATTACTTATTCATGTGTGCGGAGGTCACAACGGCCGGAATCCCACTCGAAATGTCATTCGGCCTCCATTTTGTTGTTCAGGGGGACTTCCACACTGCAAGAGAACCTAAAATGGCGGCTAAATCCAAGATGGCGATTTGCACAATACATTAAGGTCAAGACTGTGCCGCGGAATCTATGTACACAATGTTTTTAGACAACTTGGCGTAGGCCAACATACATTCAAACAATGCGATAGGAGGTACAATATTATTTCGATTTCCACACAGGGAGTAGGTGGTGGTGGAGCAGGAAGGAGGTGGTGGTGGAGGAGGAGGTGGTGGTGGAGCAAGAAGGAGGTGGTGGTGGTGGAGCAGGGAGGAGGTGGTGGAGGAGCAGGGAGGAGGTGGTGGTGGTGGTGGAGCAGGGAGGTGGTGGTGGAGGAGAAGGGAGGAGGTGGTGGTGGAGGAGCAGGGAGGAGGTGGTGGTGGTGGTGGATCAGGGAGGTGGTGGAGGAGCAGGGAGGAGGTGGTGGTGGAGCAGGGAGGAGGTGGTGGTGGTGGTGGAACAGGGAGGTGGTGGTGGAGGAGCAGGGAGGAGGTAGTGGTGGAGCAGTGATGAGGTAATGGTGGCGCAGGGTGGACTTTGAATACACTTCAGTCCATCTTTGTGATCTTGTTATGAGCTCTTACGTTCCATGTGGCAGAGAGAAGAGGGCTCTGCTAGGAGGAGGGGTTAATAGTACTGTGATGTTCAGCCATATGTATATTATGTTTCCTGTTCTCCATATAGAGGAAGGCTGCCAAGCTTCTGCTTGTACCAGCCAGATCTGCGATTGGGTGAGTATGCTATGTGAACAGAGCACCATCTCGATGCTTGGCTGATATTTTATGCTCTGTAATTGGTCAATCTAAGGCATGGAATATGTGTTAGGTTAGGCCACTACCGCAGTTCCATAGGTCACACCTCTGAAACACATTTCTTAATTATGTTATTCAGGTCATGTTGCCAAATACATATTCTTATATGGTTATTTAGAGACCCGACCTTAAGATTTGAATGAATGGCACCCATTTGTCTCTGCTTCGCCCATGTGACAGAATGGATAAACCAGACAGGTCCCATCTCCTCTCCTTCCTTTTCCTTACACTTGTCGTCCCAGACTTGTAGGTGGATACCAGCACCACAGAAGCCTTGTACAGACGGAATGATTACATGTAGTGTGGACAACAGGGACAGGAAGGGCTTTTACAGGGGTGATAATGACATACAGTGTGGACACCAGCATTATACAGTGGCCGTACTGGCCTATATTGTGGGCACAGTCACAATGAAGCTATGCTTTACAGTGGCAGTGCTGGCCTATATTGTGGGCCGAGGCAGCATGAAGATATGTTATAAAATGCTGTAATGTACTTTTGGTGGCCTCGCATTTTGGGGATTATTTTCAGATGTTACTACTCTACATAACTGGTTGTAAATCGTAAGGTGTTTTACCAATTTTATTTGCTAAACAGGTGCTGTGAAAAAACACAATTTTAACCGAATTTTAAAAGAAATATCTCTGCAGAGAGAATCTCCCCTAGACCCGTCTAACTTGGTTGGGCTCAGTCGTTCAGTCTTTCATGCGAAATATGTAAGCCCCACCATTAAGAAAGACCATCAGCTGCCATACTTATCACATCTATCTTCTGTAGCCTGACGCTATGGAACGCACACTGGTTCCATGTCTTAAAATTGCGGCAAAAATGGCCGTGGACACATATCGTGGCAAAAAGGCTGTGGTTTTGCAGCCGCAATTCATGTAAAGGATGCCGGGGACACCCCCGCAAGACCCGTACCTATTATACCATTTAAGGGGAGCAGGGGACACCCCCGCAACTCCTGCTCCCCTTAAATGGTGCAATGGGTACACCTTTAATGGGTCAAACCACGGCAGTTTTGCTGCAATTTGATTTTTACAGGCGCCATTTTTGCCGCGATTTTATCACTGCATACCCGCACACTGGCACTGAAATCTCACCGATCAATTCATCTTTTATTCAATTCATTTGTATTATATTGATAAGGTGCAATCACTGTTTTTGGAGCCAGGCAACCTTACTTAGTCTAGACTGCGACAGCAAAGCTTTTCTGTTATATCTCAGCAGTTATAATGTTGCCAATGTATTCTAGTTACATTGCTGAGCAGTGCAGGAATCACATGATTAATAAATCCTCGCGTGTGCATGCCACACGGAAATACGTGCGATGTGAGCATCTTGCATAATACATGGAGTCGCATTTCCACATAGACGAGTGCATGGGTGCAGTGGCTGGGCCTATCCTATTCATAGCAGAAATAGACTGGTTTCTGGTTACATTGAAGTTATACATGTCTGCAGTAGGAGCATACTCTAAAGTTAACATGCATCCTTCCATGGGTTCATCTAAACAAACTGCTCTATTGTGATACATTTTGCCCATGACTATGCGAGTGTGCAGTCTTACAGCTCTGGATTCATGGTGCACACACACACACACCTTCAAAAGACTTAATCTTTTCCACCACCACAGAGAAGATGCTGGCACAAGCCCTGACAATATGACCACCAACCCCACCTGAAATTGGGACAGACTTCTCATATCATCTGTTTGTTAGAGACTGCTTCTCATCTGTGCAAGGAGCATATGGAAGACATATGAGGAGTGTTTTGGTTAACAATTATTCACTGGTAAGGTGGCTATGTGTTAAGTGCTTGCCTTAGATATCTGTGTTCAGCCTGCAGGAGACAGATCCAAGCAGCTTCATGCCAGGCGTTCATGCTTTTGTGTTTGATAATTTGAGTACTGTATAAACCCATAACCCATATTATTAAAGCGCTTAGAATCAGGAGAGATCTAGAAAGAAGTGATGGAAACAAATGTCATTATTATTTTCAAATTGGATTAGTCATTTCAACTTAATTTCTTAGGAAGGGTATTTCTGAAATATTTCAAAAAAGGTAGAAGGCGCTCCTCTCCAGAAAGAACATAGCATGATAACCTGTTCTGAGATGAGAGTTTGCAGCACACACTTTTTGCTCACTGTACCTTTCACAGATGGGATATACCCATTTGCATATCAGTCTTTGTCCCGCCCACATGGCCAGTCCAGCACAAAAATACTACGGCAATTCCTCTCTGAAAAAGAGTACCAACAGCAACCCCATACACGTGTTTCAGCCTTGTTGGGCTGCAAGAGGAATGTGTAAGGAAGAGGGTTAGTTGCCCCATAGAATTATTGGGGATTTGTAAAAGGGTTTTTTCGCCCGACACTTCTACAGCTGCCTTAGCGCTCGACCTGACTCTATTGCTTAGTAAGCGGCCGGAGGTACCTATATCTCAGTTGCCTATGAGAGAGGTTCCTCCGACCTTTGTCCCAAAAGTTGAGATCCCCGCCAACGTGGCGACTGGTGCCCCCGCTGTGGATATCCCTGCACATTATGTATCGCAATTTGTTCACGTCCCGTTTTCACGACAGGAAGTGAACACAATTAGACAATCAGTTCCCGATATTAGGAAAAACCCGACGGGGTTTTACAAAGAAATAGAGTCCGTTTTACAGTCCTCTGTTTTCACCTTGAGTGACATTGACTTGTTATTCCCTGTACTCCTACCCGTAGATGTATGGAAACAGGTTCGGACAATAGATGGTGTGCCGGGGTTGGGAGATACGTGGGCAAATATGATTAGAATTGATGGAGAAAGACCAGCTGGTGAGAAACCGCCACAGGTAATACTTACTTTACCTGATAGGATTGTCGCAAAACTAAAAAGTATAATTCCAGAGAAAAGGATTATTTGGGACAAGCTTACGGCCTGTGTCCAAGGGAAAACTGAAGGCGCCACCAAATTTTTTAATAGATTCGAGCAGGTATTTTCTGACTTCAGTGGACAGGATTTAGATACAGAGTCGGGAAAGAGGTTGTTCGTGGACAAATTTGTACGTGGATTGTTACCTGACATCCAGTCACAAATTATGTCCTCAGAGAGCGCTTGGCAGGCAAAATCTCAATCTGAGTTTTTGCACATGGCTCAGTATTATGAGAACCGTGTTAATAATGAGAAGGAAAAAATTGAAAAGAGAAAGGGAGATTTGAAAACCAAAGTATTATTACAGCAAATTGTTAGAAACCCCAGAGGAGGTATGGCACAAACTAGAGGTCAGTACGTTCCAAAAGGGAATGCTCCTCTGGGTCCTGTAAATATTAATCAATGTGCTTATTGCCGCCAGGAAGGTCATTGGCGAGCACAGTGCCCTGTCCTTCGCCAGAGGTCAAGCAGTGCATTTGGGGGTATGGGTAGACGACCTAGGGGCCGCCCTGGAGCAGGGGGCCCTGACAGAGGTCAGCTTTTACAAGATTCTCAGCAACCTTTTTCACGGGAAAATCAGACCTCGAGTATGGACTCGAGAAACATATTTGATCACCCTTCTGCTGCCTACCTCTCTGAAGAGCTTCCTTCTGACGAGGCTCTGTTTTATTAGGATTGCCCGAAGCAGGGTTTGGAACCTTTTCCTATTCCCGTTAATCAAAAAGGCCCCTACGTTGAATTATTAGTGGGGAATAGGAAACACCAGTTTTTGATTGACACTGGAGCACAGAAGTGCTCCATTGATCATTCTACGGTTCCAAACATCCCACTTTCAGGGCAAACAAATGTTTCCGTAGGGTTTTCTGGTGTACCAACTGTCTGTCCAGTTTCTGCGCCGGTATTCGTTTCTTCGGGTCCCTTCACGGACCATTGCCCTTTTCTTCTCACTTCAAATTGTGGAGAGAATTTGCTGGGGTTGAATTTGTTAAAGAAATTGAACGCAGTAATTCATTGTTCTTCGGATGGAGTACGGCTAACGGTTTCACCACAGCAACTTCCTAATTCTCAGTTCTTGATTCGACCTTTACCTCCCGAGTTCAGCATTGTCCCGGAATGCTTGTGGGCGGTAGACGACAATGATGTCGGAGTGTTACATATTGAGCCCTTTAAAATAGTCCTGAAACATGGGGTGAAACTGCCACGCATCCTGCAGTATAAAATATCAGTCGAAGGTGAACGTGCTTTGAAATGCATTGTCTCCGATTTTGTACATCGTGGGGTGATCGAGGAGATTACAGGTAGTTTGTGTAACAGTCCGATCTTACCCGTATATAAGAAAGGCGACAATGCAATCCCATGCCGGTTTATAATTGATCTTTGTGCTGTTAACCGAGTGGTCGCCCCACAATTTCCAATTGTGCCCGATGTGACGACGATATTAACAATGATCCCTGCTACAGCTACGCACTTCAGCATTGTGGATCTAAAAAACGCTTTCTTTAGTATCCCTATACATAAAGAAAGCAGATATCTGTTTGCGTTCACCTTGGGGGGACGCTCATTTACATTTACAAGGGCACCTCAAGGGTATACTGAAAGTCCTAGTATTTATAGTAGAGCCTTGAAAGAGCAGCTCGACACCCTTCAATTGCCACCTACTTGCACGCTGCTTCAATATGTTGACGATTTGCTTTTGGCTGCAGATTCTGAGAATGCCTGTAAAGAAGGCACTATACTGTTGCTTGTTCATCTAGCTAAAAATGGTCACAAAGCTTCGCTTAAAAAATTTCAATATTGTTGTCAGGAGGTTGCCTATCTAGGCTACCTCCTGTCAAAGGAGGGGAGAAGATTGACACCCGAAAGAATAAAACACATTTCTGGCATGTCTGTTCCAAATACAGAGAAGGAAGTCAGAGCCCTGATAGGTATGGCTTCTTACTGTAGGTTGTGGATCCCGTATTTCGCACTAGTGATAAAACCGATGTTGGCTTTGACGAAGAAGGGCATTTCTCTGCCACTGCCATGGGAATCGGAACATCAACGATCATTTGAGCTTCTCAAAACCGCGCTATGTTCGGCACCGGTTCTGGGTACTCCAAATTATGACAAGGCCTTTGTGTTGTTTGTGCATGAATGTGATGGATGTGCTTTGGCTGTGTTAACACAGGAACACGGAGGGAAGAATAGGCCGTGCGGCTACTACTCCTCCGCCCTTGATCCTGTCGCATGCGCTTTGCCAAGATGTTTGCGCGCTGTCGCTGCTGCTGCCGCGTCTGTAAAACAGAGTGAGGGAATGGTCCTAGGTCATGATTTGATTTTGATGGTACCTCACTCTGTTGATATTTTATTGAACAAAACCCAAACACAACACCTCACCTCTGCACGGTTAACAAGGTATGAACTAATTCTGTTTGCCCCTCATATTCAAATTAAGAGGTGTTGTGTTCTTAATCCGGCTGAACTCTTACCTTTCCCGCAAAACACTGTTTGCGGTGACGAAGAATCACATGACTGCCTGTATACCACCGAACAAGAAACGAAGGGCAGGATAGATCTCATAGATACTCCTTTGGATAATGCAGAAGGGGAGCTGTTTTGCGATGGCTCCTGCTTCAAACTTTCGAATGGTACATCTACAGCTGCTTATGCAGTTACTACATTGAGCAAAATTGTCGAAACTAAGAGAATTTCTCATAACTCCGCGCAGGCCGCAGAGATTATAGCGTTGACCCGAGCTTGTGAACTTTCCCAAGGGCGAAGAGTGAATATATATACTGATAGCCAGTACACATTTGGGGTGGCTCACAACTTCGGAAATCTTTGGTCGGAAAGAGGGTTCCTGACCTCACATGGGACCAAGATTCAGCATGGCCCCTTGATAGTGCAATTACTTTCGGCACTCTCACTCCCTAAACAGTTAGCGATCATGAAATGTGCAGCACATCGTAAGGTCATAGATGATATAGGAAAAGGGAACACCTTTGCGGATTTGATAGCCAGACAAACGGCCACAGACCTTAGCACGGACATGTATGCTTCAAGGAAAATGAGAGATGCTTGTATAATGGATGAAGGTATTGGGTCTGTGCGAGATATTCAGACTGATGCCACGATGGAAGAATCTAGAAAGTGGGCTGAAGGAATGGGGAAACTGGATGGCGAAGGGTGTTGGGTGGATACATCCGAAGGGAAATGGTTGCTTCCTGATTCTTATGTATTGGCAATGGTTACAATGGCACACGGCCCTACGCATGTGTGTGCCCAGCAGATCACGAAAATGTTAGAGCAGGTTTGGGTGAATGACAAAATTCTGGAAACTGCAAAGAGGCACGTCCAGAACTGTATGATCTGCCTACAGCACAATGTGGGAAAAGGGACAGTGACTCCAAGGGGAAGTTTCTGGCCCCCCTCTGTCCCCTTTGAGGTCATCCACTTTGATTTTATTGAGATGGAACGATGTAATAATCTGAAATATGTTCTTGTCATTATTTGTGCATTGAGTAAGTGGGTCGAGGCTTTCCCCGTCAAAGATGCTACCGCCATGACCACCGCAAAGATTATGGTAAAAGAATTCTTTCCTCCATTTGGGCTACCGAGGATAATCTGGTCGGACAATGGTCCTCACTTTATCGCAGCAGTAATTTTGCAAATATGTGCAGCCCTATGTATTGAGAAACGATTTCATTCAGCTAGACATCCTCAAAGTGCTGGGTTGGTAGAAAGACACAACAGTATTTTAAAGAATAAACTTGCAAAAACATGTGCTGATACCAAACTGAAATGGCCAGATGCTTTGCCTATTGTGTTATTAGCTATGCGTACCACACCTCAGACTAGAACTGGGCTTTCTCCATTTGAAGTAGTAATGGGGAGACCTGCTAACATTTGGGGTCTCCCGAAACCTAAAGCCCTGAGGGAGGTGGAGAATGTATTGCTTGTAGACTACTATAACCAGTTAACTAAAAATCTGTATTTTATTTACCACCAGGTGAATTCTGCTTTACCTGTACGGTTCACGGGCCCAGGACACGATATACAGCCTGGAAGTTGGGTCCTCGTGAAGGCCTACGAGAGGTCTTCCTGTCTCGCGCCTCGCTGGCGGGGACTCCATCAGGTATTATTGGTCACCAGGACAGCAGTGCGGGTGGCTGGAAAGAAGAACTGGATTCACGCGACGCACGTCAAGAAACTTTCTCACCCGACGCCACACGTTACAGAAGAAGCAGAACCCCTTGCTGATGCTACAGTCTCTGATCTTGGAGTAGCAAACAGCGCTGTGAGTGCGTCGGAGAAGTTCTCTGAGCCTGAGGAGCTTGGGGAACAGTCCATTTCGTCTCCGCACTCTCTTGAAAAATCGACTTCCGGAAAACACTGTTTCGAGCTCTGTGACTTCCGTCGCCACCGACACGTCGCTTCCCTCAGGAAGTGACGATACTTTGCTTCTGGACCAGACAATTTCGGGTACCATCAGGTACAACCTTCGACCAAGGAAATAGAACTACGGCACGAGTTTCGTGCATCTGGGAAAAAAGGAAGTGTTTGGAAAATTGTCTTGTTATGAGAAAGTTTTGTTGAACAAAAAGGGATTCTGCTGGCTAGGGTTGGGAAGGACTAAGAAATCACGCGACCGTAGTGTCGCCAGCAACGAACATTGGGGCCGTCGATTGAGAAACTACGATGCCTGCCACCTTCACCGCTGCTCCCCGTACTGAACTTGTAAACAAGGGGGTGACCAAATCGAACAATGAGCAATGTGCCTGGGCCCCGAAAACGTACTGTTGTGTTTTGATTTCGATTATTGTTATTTTTGCAACTGCTGCTGTAGGACTTTGGTATTTTGAAGAAATCTATCCTTTGAAACCTTTATTACCGACCAAGATTGTACCAACTGTTTTGACTCCCTCTGTACACCTTCACACTCTGTCCCCTAGAGACTCCCAACATAGACAGAAGTATCATAATAACACTCTGATGATAGTAATGAATGCTACCCATGCCATTTTTAATAAGAGTAATTGTTGGATTTGTACTCACTTACCGCAACATGGGAACAAGGGACTGGGATGGTATATACATCCTCTACCTTTAACGACTTCTTGCTATGCCTCTCTTAGAGCACTATTCTTTGGCCGATGGAAGGATAGCATCTCAGGGAACTTTGACGGAACTAATTTAAATGATTTCGAGAAACGTGAATTGACTCCCCTGGGATGCTCGCTTTTCGCAAATAGAAGTAAACCTAACGTCGCTTCTATTAGGCCGTCTGACAAACTATCTCTTCCTTTTCAAACTCTGATTTCCTTTAAAATGGCTCCAATAGGCAATAAGGACGCTGTACCTCCTTCTTATTCTATAAATCGTAGTCCCGACTCGGTTCCCTTCAGTGTACAGAGAAATGGCACTAGACCAATGGGAGATTTTGAAACTTGTAAAAATATTGTAAATTTGACTGGGGAAAACTGGCCTCTGTATGTAGGAGGGCCTGTTTATTTTGTTTGTGGTAGTTTAGCATTTCCCTGGTTGCCCAAGGATTGGCAGGGAACCTGTTATCTAGGAATATTGTTACCCGGGGTATTTGTAGCTAGTACATTGGAGGTTTCTAAGGCTCGCCCACGGCGAGACAACAATGGAGATACCCCTGGGCAAGTATTGGGGGACATAGCTAAATCGGTTGTGCCCTTTTGGGGACAAATAGCAAACTCAGAGAACATTAGGGGATTAGCAAGGGTATTGGAGAGAACGATCAACCGGACCACGGACATACTCTACAATATGACCTTAGAGCAAAAGGCGATAAGATTGGTAGCACTTCAAAATCGGATGGCATTAGATGTCATCTTGGCGGAACGAGGTGGAGTATGCAAATTAGTGGGGTCCGCTAGTTGTGTTTTCGTACCAGACTCCTCACCAACAATTTTTAAAGCAATTCAGAACTTGCATACTCTCAGTTCTGAAGTCCATATCCCTGTAGGAGACTGGAACCTTAGTACTTGGTTTTGGGATTCTTTGCGATCTTAGGGTTGGAAGGTGCTTTCCGTTATTCTGGTTATTTTAGGGATTCTGTTATTCCTTTGTTGTTGTTTTCAATGCCTCCCAAGTATGTGTGGAATGATAGGGGGGTGTTGTGCTCAAGCAGTGAGCGCAATAGGGCATAAAATATATACACCAGATACAGCATTTAAAGAATTCATGTTACAAGAGGTTCTTATGAACGACCTTATGGCTATAGACATTACAGACAATGATGCAGAACCTATGGATGATAATACATGGAGTTATTTCCAAAAGTATTAGGGATGATGTTTAGCACTTGGCATAGGCCAAAAGGAGGGTCTGTGGAAATCGAAATAATATTGTACCTCCTATCGCATTGTTTGAATGTATGTTGGCCTACGCCAAGTTGTCTAAAAACATCATGTACATAGATTCCGCGGCACGGTCTTGACCTTAATGTATTGTGCAAATCGCCATCTTGGATTTAGCCGCCATTTTAGGTTCTCTTGCAGTGTGGAAGTCACCCTGAACAACAAAATGGAGGCTGAATGACATTTCGAGTGGGATTCTGGCCGTTGTGACCTCCGCACACATGAATAAGTAATATGCCCGCAGGCCACTTGTTAGGGTCGCGAACTGAGACCTTGTCCTATCCCTGACCTATGCGTAAATGAACAACTGTATCAGCGGAACTGATCAAAATGCATACATTATGGGATTGACCTGGCAACGAACCCTAGGTCTGGTTCTGAGAATGGTTAACTTGCGAGGGGGTTGGCCAGAGCTGGATAAAAAAGTATAAAAACCCGAGTATCCCAATGTTCGCTCTCTCACACTAACACGGCGAACAACCGTTGATGGTTCGTTCTGTTACTCTGAGGGCCGAATAGCTATCCGTATGTCAATTGACTTTTGGTAAATTGTTGTATCTTTGAATAAAGCGCTTTATATGTCCTTTGTAACCTGTGTTGGTGTGTTTCCTTTGGGCTTCCCGGCCTCATATCAATTTTTCTGTTTCCACACCTGCACCACCATTACCTCATCACTGCTCTGCCACTACATCCTCCCTGCTGCACCACCACCTCCTCCTCCACCACTACCTCCTCCCTGCTCCACCACCACCTCCTCCCTGCTCCTCCACCAAAACCTCCTCCCTGCTCCTCCACCACCTCCTCCCTGCTCCACCACCACCTCCTCCCTGTTCCACCACCACCTCCTCTCTGCTCCTCCACCACCACATCCCTGCTCCACCACCACCTCCTCCCTGCTCCACCACCAACTCCTCACTGCTCTACCACCACCTCCTCACTGCTCCACCACCACCTACTCCCTGCTACACCATTACCTAATCACTGCTCCACCACTACATCCTCCCTGCTCCACCACCACCTTCTCCCTGCTCCACCACTACCTCCTCACTGCTCAACCTCCTCCTCCACCCCTGCTCCACCACCACCTCCTCACTGCTCCTCCACCACAACCTCCCTGCTCCACCACCACCACCTCCTCCCTGCTCCACCACCACCTCCTCCCTGCTCCTCCACCACCTCCTCCCTGCTCCACCACCACCTCCACCCTGTCCCATGACCACCTCCTCCCTGTTCCTCCACCAACACATCCCTGCTCCACCACCACCTCCTCCCTGCTCTCCCACCACCTCCTCACTTCTCCACCACCACCTCCTCCCTGCTCCACCACTACCTCCTCCCTGCTCCACCACCACCTTCTCCTCCACCAGCTCCTCCTCCCTGCCCCACCCCCAACACCACCTTCCTGATCCACCACCACCTACTGCCTGCTCCACCATTACCTCATCACTGCTCCACCTCCTCCTCCCCCCTGCTCCTCCACCACAACCTCCCTGCTCCACCACCACCACTACCTCATCCCTGCTCCTCCACCACCTCCTCCCTGCTCCAACACCACCTACTCCCTGCCCCACCACCACCTCCTCCCTGCTCCTCGACCACCACCTCCCTGCTCCACCACCACCACCACCTCATCCCTGCTCCTCCACCACATCCTCCCTGCTCCACCACCACCTACTCCCTGCCCCACCACCACCTCCTCCCTGCTCCACCACCACCACCTCCTTCCTACTCCACCACCACCTACTCCCTGCTCCGCCATTACCTCATCACTGCTCCACCACTACCTCCTCCCTGCTCCACCACCACCTTCTCCCTGCTCCACCACCACCACTTCCTTCCTGCTCCATGACCACCTACTCCTTGCTCCACCATTACCTCATCACTGCTCCACGACTACCTCCTCCCTGCTCCACCACCACCTCCTCCCTGCTTCTCCACCACCACCTGCCTGCTCCACCACCACCACCACCTCCTCCCTGTTCCTCCACCACCTCCTCCAGGCTCCACCACCACCTCCTCCCTGACTGACCACCACCACAACCTCCTTCCTGATCCACCATCACCTACTGCCTGCTCCACCATTACCTCATCACTGCTCCACCTCGTCCTCCACCCCTGCTCCACCACCACCTCCTCCCTGCTCCTCCACCACTAACTTCCTGCTCCACCACCACCTCCCGGCTTCACCACCAACTCCTCCCTGCTCCACCTCCACCTCCTTCCTGCTCCACCACGACCTACTCCATGCTCCACCACCACCTCCTCCTTGCTCCACCACCACCTCCTCCTCCACCACCACCTCCTCCCTGCTCCACCACCACCACCTCCTTCCTGCTCCACCACCACCTACTCCCTGCTCCACCATTACCTCATCACTGCTCCACCACTACCTCCTCCCTGCTCCAACACCACCTCCTCCCTGCTCCACCACCACCACCTCCTTCCTGCTCCACCACCACCTACTCCTTGCTCCACCATTACCTCATCACTGCTCCACCACTACCTCCTCCCTGCGCCACCACCACCTCCTCCCTGCTCCTCCACCACCACCTCCCTGCTCCACCACCACCAACACCACCTCCTACCTGTTCCTCCACCACCTCCTCCCGGCTCCACCACCACCTCCTCCCTGCCCCACCACCACCTCCTCCCTGTTCCTCCACCACCTCCTCCCTGCCCCACCACCACCTCCTCCCTGCTCCTCCACCACCAAATCCCTGCTCCACCACCACCTCCTCCCTGCTCCTCCACCACCACCTCCCTGCTCCACCACCACCACCACCTCATCCTTGCTCCTCCACCACCTCCTCCCTGCTCCACCACCACCTACTCCCTGCCCCACCACCACCTCCTCCCTGCTCCACCTCCTCCTTCCTACTCCACCACCACCTACTCCCTGCTCTGCCATTACCTCATCACTGCTCCACCACTACCTCCTCCCTGCTCCACCACCACCTCCTCCCTGCTCCACCAACACCACCTCCTTCCTGCTCCACCACCACCTACTCCTTGCTCCACCATTACCTCATCACTGCTCCACCACTACCTCCTCCCTGCTCCACCACCACTTCCTCCCTGCTTCTCCACCACGACCTGCCTGCTCCACCACCACCACCACCTCCTCCCTGTTCCTCCACCACCTCCTCCCGGCTCCACCACCACCTCCTCCCTGACTCACCACCACCACAACCTCCTTCCTGATCCACCACCACCTACTGCCTGCTCCACCATTACCTCATCACTGCTCCTCCACCACCACCTTCCTGCTCCACCACCACCTCCCTGCTTCACCACCAACTCCTCCCTGCTCCACCACCACCTCCTTCCTGCTCCATCACCACCACCTTCCTGCTCCACCACCACCACCTCCCTGCTTCACCACCAACTCCTCCCTGCTCCACCACCACCTCCTTCCTGCTCCACCACGACCTACTCCATGCTCCACCACCACCTCCTCCCTGCTCCACCACCACCTCCTCCCTGCTCCACCAACACCACCTCCTTCCTGCTCCACCACCACCTACTCCTTGCTCCACCATTACCTCATCACTGCTCCACCACTACATCCTCCCTGCTCCACCACCACCTTCTCCCTGCTCCACCACTACCTCCTCACTGCTCAATCTCCTCCTCCACCCCTGCTCCACCACCACCTCCTCACTGCTCCTCCACCACAACCTCCCTGCTCCACCACCACCACCTCCTCCCTGCTCCACCACCACCTCCTCCCTGCTCCTCCACCACCTCCTCCCTGCTCCACCACCACCTCCACCCTGTCCCATGACCACCTCCTCCCTGTTCCTCCACCACCACATCCCTGCTCCACCACCACCTCCTCCCTGCTCTCCCACCACCTCCTCACTTCTCCACCACCACCTCCTCCCTGCTCCACCACTACCTCCTCCCTGCTCCACCACCACCTTCTCCTCCACCAGCTCCTCCTCCCTGCCCCACCCCCAACACCACCTTCCTGATCCACCACCACCTACTGCCTGCTCCACCATTACCTCATCACTGCTCCACCTCCTCCTCCCCCCTGCTCCTCCACCACAACCTCCCTGCTCCACCACCACCACTACCTCATCCCTGCTCCTCCACCACCTCCTCCCTGCTCCAACACCACCTACTCCCTGCCCCACCACCACCTCCTCCCTGCTCCTCGACCACCACCTCCCTGCTCCACCACCACCACCACCTCATCCCTGCTCCTCCACCACATCCTCCCTGCTCCACCACCACCTACTCCCTGCCCCACCACCACCTCCTCCCTGCTCCACCACCACCACCTCCTTCCTACTCCACCACCACCTACTCCCTGCTCCGCCATTACCTCATCACTGCTCCACCACTACCTCCTCCCTGCTCCACCACCACCTTCTCCCTGCTCCACCACCACCACTTCCTTCCTGCTCCATGACCACCTACTCCTTGCTCCACCATTACCTCATCACTGCTCCACGACTACCTCCTCCCTGCTCCACCACCACCTCCTCCCTGCTTCTCCACCACCACCTGCCTGCTCCACCACCACCACCACCTCCTCCCTGTTCCTCCACCACCTCCTCCAGGCTGCACCACCACCTCCTCCCTGACTGACCACCACCACAACCTCCTTCCTGATCCACCATCACCTACTGCCTGCTCCACCATTACCTCATCACTGCTCCACCTCGTCCTCCACCCCTGCTCCACCACCACCTCCTCCCTGCTCCTCCACCACCAACTTCCTGCTCCACCACCACCTCCCGGCTTCACCACCAACTCCTCCCTGCTCCACCTCCACCTCCTTCCTGCTCCACCACGACCTACTCCATGCTCCACCACCACCTCCTCCTTGCTTCACCACCACCTCCTCCTCCACCACCACCTCCTCCCTGCTCCACCACCACCACCTCCTTCCTGCTCCACCACCACCACCTCCTTCCTGCTCCACCACCACCTACTCCCTGCTCCACCATTACCTCATCACTGCTCCACCACTACCTCCTCCCTGCTCCACCACCACCTCCTCCCTGCTCCACCACCACCACCTCCTTCCTGCTCCACCACCACCTACTCTTTGCTCCACCATTACCTCATCACTGCTCCACCACTACCTCCTCCCTGCGCCACCACCACCTCCTCCCTGCTCCTCCACCACCACCTCCCTGCTCCACCACCACCAACACCACCTCCTACCTGTTCCTCCACCACCTCCTCCCGGCTCCACCACCACCTCCTCCCTGCCCCACCACCACCTCCTCCCTGTTCCTCCACCACCTCCTCCCTGCCCCACCACCACCTCCTCCCTGCTCCTCCACCACCAAATCCCTGCTCCACCACCACCTCCTCCCTGCTCCTCCACCACCACCTCCCTGCTCCACCACCACCACCACCTCATCCCTGCTCCTCCACCACCTCCTCCCTGCTCCACCACCACCTACTCCCTGCCCCACCACCACCTCCTCCCTGCTCCACCACCTCCTTCCTACTCCACCACCACCTACTCCTTGCTCCACCATTACCTCATCACTGCTCCACCACTACCTCCTCCCTGCTCCACCACCACTTCCTCCCTGCTTCTCCACCACGACCTGCCTGCTCCACCACCACCACCACCTCCTCCCTGTTCCTCCACCACCTCCTCCCGGCTCCACCACCACCTCCTCCCTGACTCACCACCACCACAACCTCCTTCCTGATCCACCACCACCTACTGCCTGCTCCACCATTACCTCATCACTGCTCCTCCACCACCACCTTCCTGCACCACCACCACCTCCCTGCTTCACCACCAACTCCTCCCTGCTCCACCACCACCTCCTTCCTGCTCCACCACCACCACCTTCCTGCTCCACCACCACCACCTCCCTGCTTCACCACCAACTCCTCCCTGCTCCACCACCACCTCCTTCCTGCTCCACCACGACCTACTCCATGCTCCACCACCACCTCCTCCTTGCTCCACCACCACCTCCTCCTCCACCACCACCTACTCCCTGCTCCACCATTACCTCATCACCGCTCCACCACAACACACTCCCTGCTCCACCACCACCTCATACCTGCTCCACCACCACCTCCTTCCTGCTCCATCACCACCTCCTCCCTGCTCCACCATTACCTCTTCCCTGCTCCACCACCACCTCCTCCCTGTCCCACCACCACCTCCTCCCTGCTCGTCCACCACCACATCCCTGCTCCCCCACCACCTCCTCCCTGCTCCACAACCAACTCCTCCCTGCTCTACCACCACCTCCTCCCTGCTCCACCACCACCACCTCCTTCCTGCTCCACCACCACCTACTCCCTGCTCCACCATTACCTCATCACTGCTCCACCACTACCTCCTCCCTGCTCCACCACCACCTCCTCCCTGCTCCACCAGCACCACCTCCTTCCTGCTCCACCACCACCTACTCCTTGCTCCACCATTACCTCATCACTGCTCCACCACTACCTCCTCCCTGCGCCACCACCACCTCCTCCCTGCTCCTCCACCACCACCTCCCTGCTCCACCATCACCACCACCACCTCCTCCCTGTTCCTCCACCTCCTCCCGGCTCCACCACCACCTCCTCCCTGCCCCACCACCACCTCCTCCCTGCTCCTCCACCACCACATCCCTGCTACACCACCACCTCCACCTTGCTCCACCACCAACTCCTTCCTGCTCCTCCACCACCACCTCCCTGCTCCACCACCACCACCACCTCCTCCCTGTTCCTCCACCACCTCCTCCCTGCCCCACCACCATCTCCTCCCTGCTCCTCCACCACCACATCCCTGCTACACCACCACCTCCTCCCTGCTCCACCACCAACTCCTCCCTGCTACACCATTACCTCATCACTGCACCACCACCTTCTTCTCCACCACCTCCTCCTCCCTGACTCACCACCACCACCACCACAACCTCCTTCCTGATCCACCACCACCTACTGCCTGCTCCAGCATTACCTCATCACTGCTCCACCTTGTCCTCCACCCCTGCTCCACCACCACCTCCTCCCTGCTCATCCACCACCACCTTCCTGCTCCACCACCACCACCTCCCTGCTTCACCACCAACTCCTCCCTGCTCCACCACCTCCTTCCTGCTCCACCATGACCTACTCCCTGCCCCACCACCACCTCCTCCCTGCTCCACCACCACCTCCTCCTCCACCACCACCTACTCCCTGCTCCACCACTACCTCCTCCCTGCTCTACCACCACCTCATACCTGCTCCACCACCACCTCCTTCCTGCTCCATCACCACCTCCTCCCTGCTTCACCACTACCTCTTCCCTGCTCCACCACCACCTCCTCCCTGTCCCACCACCACCTCCTCCCTGCTCCTCCACCACCACATTCCTGCTCCACCACCACCTCCTCCCTGCTCCACAACCAACTCCTCCCTGCTCTCCCACCACCTCCTCACTGCTCCACCACCACCTCCTCCCTGCTCCACCACTACCTCCTCCCTGCTCCACCACCACCTTCTCCTCCACCAGCTCCTTCTCCCTGCCCCACCACCACCACCACCACCTCCTTCCTGATCCACCACCACCTAATGCCTGCTCCACCATTACCTCATCACTGCTCCACCTCCTCCACCCCTGCTCCTCCACCACAACCTCCCTGCTCCACCACCACCACCTCCCTGCTCCACCACCAACTCCTCCCTGCTCCACCACCACCTCCTCCCTGCTGCACGATTACCTCATCCCTGCTCCACCACCACCTCCTCCCTGCTCCTCCACCACCTCCCTGCTCCACCACCACCTTATCCCTGCTCCTCCACCACCTCCTCCCTGCTCCACCACCACCTACTACCTGCCCCTCCACCACCTCCTCCCTGCTCCATCACCACCGCCTCTTTCCTGCTCCACCACCACCTACTCCCTGCTCCACCATTACTTCATCACTTCTCCACCACTACCTCCTCCCTGTTCCACCACCACCTCCTCCCTGCTCCACCACCACCACCACCACCTCCTTCCTGCTCCACCACTACCTCCTCCCTGCTCCACCATTACCTCCTCACTGCTCCACCACTACCTCCTCCCTGCTCCACCATTACCTCATCACTTCTCCACCACTACCTCCTCCCTGCTCCACCACCACCTCCTCCTCCACCACCACCTCCTTCATGCTCCACCTCCACCTACTCCCTGCACCACCATTACCTCATCACTGTTCTGCTGCTTCCTCCTCTCTGCTGCACCACCACCTCCTCTCTGCTCCACCACCACCTCCCCCCTGCTCCACCACCAATTCCTCCCTGCTCCACCACCACCTACTCCCTGCACCACCATTACCTCATCACTGCTCCACCACTACCTCCGCCCTGCTCCACCACCACCTCCTGCTCTACTCCTGCTCCACCACCACCTCCTCCCTGCCCCACTACCACCTCCTCCCTGCTCCACCACCACCTCCTCCCTGCTCCACCGACACCTCCTCCCTGCCCCACCACCACCTCCTCCCTGCTCCTCAACCATTACCTCCCTGCTCCACCACCACCTCCTCCACCTGCTCCACCACCACCTCCTCCTCCACCACCACCTCATCCTTGCTCCACCACCACCACCTCCTTCCTGCTCCATCACCACCTCCTCCCTGCTCCACCACTACCTCCTCCACCACTACCTCCTCACTGCTCCCCCTCCTCCCTGCTCCACCACTACCACCTCCCTGCTCCAACGCCATCTCTTCCCTGCTCCACCAGCACCTCCTCCCTGCTCCACCATTACCTCCTCACTGCTCCACCACTACCTCCTCCCTGCTCCACCTCTACCTCATCCCTGCTCCACCACCTCCTCGCTGCTCCACCACTACCTCCTCCCTGCTCCACCACCACCTCCTCCATGCTCCACCATTACCTACTCACTGCTCCACCACTACCTCCTCCCTGCTCCACCTCTACCTCCTCCTGCTCCACCACCACCTCCTCCTCCACCACCTCTTCCCTGCTCCACCACCAGCACCTCCTTCCTGCTCCATCACCACCTCCTCCCTGCTCCACCACCACCTCCTTCACCACTACCTCATCACTGCTCCACCTCTTCCCTCCTCCAGCACCACCTCTGCCCTGGTACATCACCACCTCCTCCCTACTCCACCACTACCTCCTCCACAACTTGATCCCTGCTCCACCACCTCCTTCCTGCTCTACCACCACCTCCTCCCTGCTACATCACCACCTCCTCCCTGCTCCACCATTAATTCCTCCCTGCTCCACCACCACCTCCTCCTTATCCTCCAATACCTCCTCCCTGCTCCACCACTTCCCCCTTCCTCCAGTACCTCCTCCCTCCACCACCACCTCCTTCTTGCTCCACCACCTCATCCTCTCTGCTCCACCACTACCTCCTCCCTGCCCCACCACCACCTCCTCCCCGTTCCACCACCACATCCTCCCTGCTCCACCACCACCTCCTCCCTCCTCCTCTACCACCACCTCCCTGCTCCACCACCACCTCCTCCACCACCACCTCCTCCCTGCTCCACCACCACCTTCTCCCTGCTCCTCTACCACCATCTCCCTGCTCCACCACCACCTCCTCCACCACCACATCCTCCCTGCTCCACCACCTCCTCCCTGCTCCACCACCAACTCCTCCCTGTTCCACCACCACCTCCTTCCTGCTCCACCACCACCTATTCCCTGCTCCACCATTACCTCCTGACTACTCCACCACTACCTCCTCCCTGCCCCGCCATTACCTCATCACTTCTCCACCACTACCTCCTCCCTGCTCCACCACCACCTCCTCCTCCACCACCACCTCCTCCCTGCTCCACCACCATCTCCTCCTCCACCACCACCTCCTTCCTGCTCCATCACCACCTACCCCCTGCACCACCATTACCTCAAAACTGCTCCGCCACTACCTCCTCCCTGCTGCACCACCACTTCCTCCCTGCACCACCACCAATTCCTCCCTGCTCCATCACTACCTACTCCCTGCACCACCATTACCTCATCACTGCTCTGTCACTACCTCATCCCTGCTCCACCACCACCTCCTCCTCCACCCCCACTCCACCACCACCTCCTCCCTGCCCCACCACCACCTCCATCCCTGCTCCACAACCACATCCTCCCTGCCCCACCACCACCTCTTCCCTGCTCCACCACCACCTCCTCCCTGCTCCACCAACACCTCCTCTCTGCCCCACCACCACCTCCTCCCTGCTCCTCAACCAATACCTCCCTGCTCCACAACCACCTCCTCCACCATCACCTGCTCCCTGCTCCACCACCACCTCCTCCCTGCCATACCACCACCTCCTCCCTGCTCCACCACCAACTCCTCCCTGCTCCACCACCAGCTCCTCCCTGCTCTACCACCATCTCCTCCCTGCTCCACCACCACCTACTCCCTGCTCTGCCACTACCTCCTCCCTGCTCCACCACCACCTCCTCCACCCCTGATCCACCACCACCTCCTCCCTGCTCCTCTACCACCACCTCCCTGCTCCACCACCACCTCCTCCCTGCTCCTCCACCACCTCCCCTGCTCCACCATCACCTCTGCCCTGCCAAACCACCACCTCCTTCCTGTTCCTCCACCACCACCTCCTCCCTGCTCCACCACCACCTCCTCCCTGATCCTCCACCACCTCCTCCTTGCTCTACTACCACCTACTCCCTGCTCCACCACCACCTCCTCCCTGCTCGTCCACCACCTCCTCCCATCTCCTCCACCACCTCCTCCCTGCTCCACCACCACTACCTCCTCCCTGCTCTACCACCTCCTCCTCCATGCTCCACCACCACCTCCTTCCTGTTCCTCCACCATCTCCCTGCTCCACCACCTACTCCACCACCACCTCCTCCCTGCTCCACCACCACCTCCTCCCTGCCCCACCACCACCTCCTCCACCACCAACTCCTCCCTACTCCACCACCACCTCCTCCCTGCTCCACCACCACCTCCTCCACCACCAACTCCTCCCTGCTCCACCACCACCTCCTCCCTGCTCCACCACCACCTCCGCCCTGCTCCACCACCTACTCCCTGCTCTGCCACTACCTCATCCCTGCTCCACCACCACCTCCTCCTCCACTCCTGCTCCACCACCACCTCCTCCCTGCTCCACCACCACCTCCTCCACCACCTCCCTGCTCCACCACCTCCTCACCACTTTTTAGAATTGTTTTGTAACTCTAGTATGCAAAGAGTCAACATGTACCTTTAAAAAAAACATCTAGTCTTTGCAGCACATTTAAATGTGCCATGTCAGAACGAGTATCCCATAGCCCATTTTGTTGCTGCAGCTCTAGATCCCGGATGGTAAGGGTAAGCTTGCAAAGAAGCCTGGGCAAGCAAATGTCTTTGGACAAGATCTTTGCATGAGAGAGTTCTATGCAACCCTACACTCACATTGTGGGAGGCATGCATACAAGGAGAGTGATTAATAGTGCTTTGTAATGTGCTTTCCTGGGATAAGCACTGGATATGCTTTGTGATACTCCCTGTCTATTGTTGGGGAGAGATAAGCAGTCTATGTTGGAAGGAACCTTTGCAGATGTTGAACAAGGCTCACTTGAAGCCCTGCATGATGTATTCGTTCTGGCTAGCTCCTTCGCAGACTTGACTGCTCTGTCCTGGGCAGCACTGAGCCAAGACTCATGCTGGTGCTCATGCTGTATTCAAACCCCAGTCATATAAATATGGAATTCCCCTATCTCACTTAATTTAGAAACAGGTTAAGCTGCGTTTTATTCTGTTCTAAGGAAACTGCCCATTTAAAGGGATGTAACTAGCAATGTACCCTGCAGCCGCTCCGGACCTATATGGACCTCTGCCACTCCCGCCCTATATTTACCTCTGGGTCAGAGAGCTGGCCTTAGGCAAATGCAATGCACACTGCAGCCACTCCTAACCTATATTTACCTCTGGGTCAGCGAGCTGGCCTTAGGCAAATTCAATGCACCCTGCAGCCTCTCCTAACCTATATTTACCTCTGGGTCAGAGAGCTGGCCTTAGCCACTACCAATGCACCCTGCAGCCACTCCTGACCTGTATTTACCTCTGGATCAGAGAGCTGAGCTTAAGCCACTAGCAATGCACCCTGCAGCCACTCCTTACCTATATTCACCACTGGATCAGAGAGCTGAGCCTTAGCCACTAGCAATGCACCCTGCAGCCTCTCCTGACCTATATTCACCACTGGATCAGAGGGCTGAGCCTCAGCCACTAGCAATGCACCCTGCAGCCTCTCCTAACCAATATTTACCTCTGGATCAGAGAGCTGGGCCTTAGCCACTAACAATGCACCCTGCAGCCACTCCTGACCTGTATTTACCTCTGGATCAGAGAGCTGAGCTTAAGCCACTAGCAATGCACCCTGCAGCCACTCCTGACCTATAATCACCACTGGATCATAGAGCTGGGACCTAGCCACTAGCAATGCACCCTGCAGCCACTCCTAACCTATATTCACCTCTGGATCAGAGAGCTGGACCTTAGCCACTAGCAATGCACCCTACAGCCAAGCCACCCCTGATCTATATTTACCTCTGGATCATGGAGCTGGGCCTTAGCCACTAGCAATGCGCCCTGCAGCCACTCCTAACCTATATAAACCACTGGATCAGAGAGCTGAGCCGTAGCCACTAGCAATGCACCCTGCAGCCACTCCTGACCTATATTAACCACTGGATCAGAGAGCTGAGCCTTAGCCACTAGCAATGCACCCTGCAGCCACTCCTGACCTATATTTACAACTGGATCATAGAGCTGGGCCTTAGCCACTAGCAATGCACCCAGTAGCCACTCCTAACCTATATTCACCACTGGATCAGAGGATCAGAGAGCTGAGCCTTAGCCACTAGCAATGCACCCTGCAGCCACTCCTGACCTATATTCACCACTGGATCAGAGGGTTGAGCCTCAGCCACTAGCAATGCACCCTGCAGCCACTCCTGACCTATATTTATAACTGGATCATAGAGCTGGGCCTTGGCCACTAGCAATACACCCTGCAACCACCCCTGACCTATATTTACCACTGGATCACAGAGGTGAGCCCTGGACACTAGCAATGCACCCTGCAGCCACTCCTGACCCATATTTACCTCTGGATCAGCGAGCTGAGCGTTGGTCACTAGCAATGCACCCTGCAGCCACTCCTGACCTACATTTACCTCTGCATCAGAGAGCTGAGACTTAGCCACTAGCAATGCACCCTGCAGCCACTCCTGACCTATATTTACCTCTGGATCATAGAGCTGGTTCTTAGTCACTAGCAATGCACCCTGCAGATACTCCTGACCTATATTTACAACTGGATCTGAGAGCTGAGCCTTAGCCACTAGCAATGCACCCTGCAGCCTCTCCTAACCTATATTTACCTCTGGATCATGGAGCTGGGCATTAACTACTAGCAATGCACCCTGCAAGCCACCCCTAACCTATATTTACCACTGGATCAGAGAGCTGAGGCATAGCCACTAGCAATGCACTCTGCAGCCACTCCTAACCTATATTCACCACTGGATCTGAGAGCTGCGCCTTAGCCACTAGCAATGCACTCTGCAGCCACTCCTGACGTATATTCATGGCTGGATCAGAGAGCTGGACCTTAGCCACTATCAATGCACCCTGCAGCCACTCCTAACCTATATTCACCTCTGGATCAGAGAGTTGGGCCTTGGCCACTAGCAATACACCCTACACACACTTCTGACCTATATTTACCACATGTAAGATGGTTTGTACTGGGTCTGTGGATTTAAAAGAGACTAGTAAAGTTAATGGCAACTTTACATGTTCTGCGGGACAGTAGGCAGCCCCAGAAAATAGAGTCTGAGTTGGGAGGTCTAAAAGACAACCCTGTGTCACTGCATTGAGGGTGCTGTGTAACACACAGTAAAAAGATGATGCCTGTGGAGTATGTGAGACTCCCCAGTCTATGAACACAAAAATGTTAAATACACACAGCAAAACACATGTAAGAGTGGGAAAAAGGCTCACACTCTGACCAGGTGAAAAAAATAAATCCCAGAAATCCAGCAAAGCTGCTGAGGGACTCACTAGGTAAGGGAAATTAGCCACACTTGAGAATTCACCCTAACACCAGTCTAACCACCGCATGTTGCACCTTCTGCAGTCGATGTATTTGTTTGGCAGAAACCCTGGCTAAAAGGCTGTTACAATAAACCAATTAAGAATTTTGCAGGGCTCCCACCACTGCTAACTGGTCCTTCTCAGGTACGAAGGAGAAGGCATACTGTAACAGGCGCAAGTTATAAAAGACAGGCTGTACTTTGGCCCCAATATGGCCTTCCCAACTAAGAGTGTACTGCCATATGCAGCATATGCAGCTGATGACTAGTGACCGTCCTGTTGTTCTCAACTCACCTTGCCATGGTAGTGCTACTGGTTATTACAGAGGTGGAGCTGCACCACTATCATGCAGGATTACTGGGACAGCAAAAGCTCACCCATCGGCTCACTGTTTTCAATGAAAATGGATATCTAACACTACCCAACCCACCTGAGTCATCAGATTCGTCAATAACCATGCATTTATTTATTTGACATTTGTTGAGCCTGTCCAGGATGCAGAGATCGTAGACATTGGACACTGTTGTTGCTTGTTGTGGAACTATGACTGACTGAAAGATGAAATAATAAAGTCGCCAAAAAACATCAGACTCAAAAATAAGTGCTGGGGCTCAGAAAGAAGTGCACGGATGAGCCCTGGCAAACACCCCCACAAATTAAGCACTGATCTGGAGCCAGGGGAAATCAGGAGAAGTTCATCAGACAACTGAAGATCTGGAGCCAGGGGAAATGAAGAGAAGATCAAGAGAAAAGTGAGGATCTGGAGCTAAGGGAAATAAAGAGCAGTTCAACAGACAACTGAAGATCTGGAGCCAGGGGAAATGAAGAGACTATCAAGAGACAAGTGAGGATCTGGAGCTAAGGGAAATAAAGAATAGTTCAACAGACAACTGAAGATCTGGAGCCAGGGGAAATGAAGAGAAGATCAAGAGACAAGTGAGGATCTGGAGCTAAGGGACATAAAGAGTAGTTCAACAGACAACTGAAGATCTGGAGCTAGGGATAATCAGGAGAAGTTCAACAGACAAGTGAAGATATGGAGCCAGGGAAAATCAAGAGAAGTTCAACAGACTAGTGAGAAACTAGATGATTCATGGGAAATCAAGAGAAGATCAAGCGATGAATGAAGATCTGGAGCCAGGAAAATCAAGAGAAGTTCAATAGACAGGTGAATATATGGAGCTAGGGGAAATAAAGAGTACTTCAACAGACAAATGAAGATCTGGAGCCGGGGGAAATAAAGAGTAGTTCAACAGACAAGTGAAGATCTGGAGCCAAGGGAAATCAATAGAAGATCAAGAGAAAAGTGAGGAACTAGAGCCAAGGGAAATAAAGTGTAAATCGACAGACAAATGAGGATCTGGAGTAGGGGAAATCAAGAGAAGATCAAGCAACAAGTGAAGATCTGGAGCCAGGGAAAATCAAGAGAAGATCAAGAGACAAGTGAGGAACTGGAGCCAAGTGAAAGAAAGAGTAGTTCAACAGACAAATGAGGATCTAGAGTCAGAGGAAATCAAGAGAAGATCAAGCGACAAGTGAAGATCTGGAGCCAGGGAAAATCAAGAGAAGATCAAGTGACAAGTGAGGAACTGGAGCCAAGGGAAAGAAAGAGTAGTTCAACAGACAAATGAGGATCTAGAGTCGGAGGAAATCAAGAGAAGATCAAGTGACAAGTGGTGATCTGGAGCCAGGGGAAATCAAGAGAAGTTCAATAGACACATGAAGATCTGGAGCTAGGGGAAATAAAGAGTAGTTCAACAGACAAGTGAAGATCTGGAGCCAGGGGAAATACAGAGTAGTTCAACAGACAAGTTAAGATCTGGAGCTAGGGATAATCAGGAGAAGTTCAACAGACAAGCAAGGATCTTGGGCCAGGGCAAATCAAGAGCAGTTCAATAGACATCTGATGATCTGGAGCCAGGGGAAATCAAGACAAGATAAACAGACAAGTGAAGATCTGGAGCCAGGGGAAATCAAGATAAGATCAAGAGACAAGTGAGGATCTGGAGCAATGGGATATCAAGAGAAGATGAAGAAACTAGTGAGGATCTGGAGCCAGGAGAATTCAAGAGAAGCTCAGGAAACAAGTGAGGATCTGGAGACAGGAACAATTGAGAGAACTTCAACAGACATCTGAGGATCTGGAGCCAGGTGAAATCAGATGCTTGGACATATAAATAGTGGGTTAGGAAATTACAGGAGCCAAGAGAAGCAGACCCCCAGGTGTAGATTAGGAGCATGGTAAACATCAGGGCCCTGGGTGAGATAAGGAGTTTGATAATGGTTGAATGGGATGTGCCTGCACTTGTGGGAGCGGACGCCATCACATTCCTTAAGGATATGACAGGGCCAGTGAACCAAATTCTGACACCCGAGACAACGGCCACTGACACAATGAATGCTGCAGGTTTTAATGCTTGTAGTGAGAAGCAGGTTGGTACCACTGTTGATCTCTACATGGTGACACAGTTTGCATTATACACAATCTCTGCTGGGTGGTTCTGTGACATGTGGGTGAATGAAGGCTGCAAATAAGACACACATCACTTGTGTACATCCAGAGGCACTCTGGGGAGTTCTCAGCCTCTGGCCCCACCTCCTGCCAGGCATGTGCTTTCCTCTGGTTAGTAAATAGTTTCTACATTGTTTTTCTACATGTGACACAAAATATATTGTATACAGTATAAGATGCCGTTGTGGCATCTGTTTTGTAGGTTATATCCACAAGAAAGGCATAAATACAGTGGAATGAACATCATGCAAATGTCTGGACCAACAATCAAAGATCAACGTGGCACACCACTTTGAAGAGGCCAGGCACAACATCGCGCATAAGCCTTTCCAGATTCTGTACATTACCTCCATGGTTAATGACGACGTGGTATGGTATGGTTGAGGATCATTAATGTCTGTAATGTTTTTAAGGTGTTTTTATGAAAATAATTAAAGAGATCATTATTTTGTATAAGTTGTATTGCTTTCACAATTTTTCCCAATAAGGTGACAACCTTGTTAATAAATTGAACAAGTCAACCTCCATCCTTACCTGTGACCCATACAGGAATAAAAGAGAGGGGTAGTCAATCTGTACTTCATATTTTTTCTCTCATTAACTCCATGTCCACTCTTCCTCATCTCAGCACCTATCAATGAGGTGTCCCACCTCCATACAGGAACCCTCTTTCTACTTCTAATTTCCACAGGCCTTGCCCCCTCCAACTCCCGCCTCTGGGCATAACAGCCCGCCTTCCCCAAGACCCAATGGTTTGTTTTATTCCTGCCTGTGGGTAGGGACTCTGTTTTCTTCTGTCCCCCCTCGGCATATAATCAGGGGGGAGGATTCATTGTTTTTTCATGCCACATTGAGGGTCCCTTGTGGAGCAGGGACCTGAACGGTTTGGTGGGCATTTTCCAGGGGGGTGGAGTGTGGGCAGGGTGTCCGGTCCCTTCTCCCGCTGCCGGTGTAGCCGGTGGTGGTGGTGGAGGTCACCTGCCCCTATTGGGGGCAGGGTCTGTGGGGCTTCTCGGAGTGGCTCGCCCTCTAGGTCTGCATGACCCGGGGTGGTCTTCACCCCGGGTGGAGGTAAGTGGGAGCGGGGGTTTGCTCTGTGCTAGTGATTGTGTGCACCTGGCCTCCTGGGATATGTTTGTGATTGCCTAGCAACCTGTTGTTTTACTGCTACAGTGATATATTTGTGTTCCAGGGCCTTGTGTTGCTTCTGTTGCCTTCCTCCTCTGTGGCTGCTCCTCTCTGCTTACAGGCCACAGCTTCTGGTTGTTGGTGCTGGCACCATGGGGTAGTGATCCTCCAAATCTCGCCATGTGGAGCCCTTCTCTCCTTCGCCTTCCTATTTGTATTCTTCCTGTTCCCCTCCCCCTCCTAAGAGGCAGAAGGGGTGTAGGGTGCCAGAGGACCGGCTCTGGTGTGTTTTTCGGAGAACCCTGCAGGAGGAGGGGATTCAGCCTCATCGTGGCAGTGGGCTGTCCCCATCCTCGTTCTCATACTCGGACAGCTCAGCCTCAGTGATTCCCAGAGATCGACTGATTTCAAGGGCACGTACTTGGACAAAGAAGCCATGGCAGATGTTCTTCTTCAGGTGTCCCAATAAAAGGGGTTTCCAGACTCTGCACCTCCCTCTGCTCTGGCTGGAGGGGTTCGGCCCCCTCCGCCCCAGTTTAAACACACTCTCAAGAAAGGTCTGCCGCTTTTCCCTGTAATGAAGACTGAGATTTTGAGGTAGTGGGTTGATCCGGACAAACCAGCGGTCCCCAGGTTCCTTGCCAAGCTGTATCCTTTGCATGGGGAAGATGTGGCCCTGCCACAGGTGGTTCTGGTGGATGACATCATTCCCAGTCTGGTGGAGAGGTTGTCCTTGGCCTCGGACGATTCTCTTCGGGACCCCACAGATCATAAAGTGGATGCCTCCTTGAGGAAGGCTTATGGTTGGGCTCAGTTGGCTTTGCGGGCTGCCACTTATGCCTCATACACGGTGGAAGCTGCCCATGGGAGTCTGAAGTCCACCCTGAAGATGGCAGGTGAGGGCTCGGATCCTGCACCCCTTCTGCAGGCCATCAAGTCTCAGGTGGAGTTTTTGTCTGACTTGGCGTGTGATGGTGTGAAGGCGGCCAGCATGTTCATGGGTTTCATTGTGGGGGGTCGTCTGCACGTTCTTACCAGTGATTGGAAGACGGATGCCCAACAGAAGTCTACTGCCATGTAAATTCCCTTTGAAGGATGGATGCTTTTTGGGCGTTCCCTGGAGAACAAGGTCTGTAAGGTCTTCAAGGCAGACAAACATGCTCGCCAGCTGCATAGGAAGTCTGCCCGTGCTGATAGGGGTTCTGCTGGGCTGGCTGCCCCTCCCCAGCAGGCTCACCCCCGCCTTTGGGGTCGGGCTCGGCCTGTGCCTGGGCGGAAGTAGCGCTCGGGTCTGGTCTCCCCCCTCACCAGCGGAAGTCCTGTCGGGGGCCGCCTGACATTCTTTTGGAAGCAAGTTCCGTAACTTGCCCTTTGGTCTGAAGTTGGCCTCCCGGGTCTTCACCAAGGTTCTGGGTCCAGTTGTCACCGCTCTGCACCTCCGGGGGATCCAGTTATTCCTGTACGTCGACGACTGGCTCCTAAAGGCTCAGTCGAGGGTTCTTCTGCTGCAACACCTGGAGTCTACTTGTGCTCTGCTGACCCCGCTGGGGTTTCTCATAAACCAGACAAAGTCTCATCTGCAGCCCTCACAGAATCTTCAGCTCATTGGGGCCAGATCTTGCGCTGCTGGGGGGCGTGTTCATCTTCCCCTTGTCAGATCTCAGAGACTGCAGGACTGCCTGGAGCAACTTCTGGCTCAGGAGTCGGCCCCGGCCAGGGAGTTTCTTCAGGATCAGAGTACATGTCAGCGGGTGTCTTCCTTGTTCCCTGGGCAAGACTTCACCTATGTCCCCTGTTGCGCCATATCCACAGGTTCTGGAAGAATTTGTCTCTGGACTTCGAGGCTTCTATCCCTGTGGGTACCTCCTTCAGGGTCCAGCTTTGTTGGTGGCTGCACCTGCCCAATCTGTTGTTGGGGTTATCGCTGTGTCCACCCTCTCTGATCATTGTTACCACAGATGCCAGCCTGGTGGGGTGGGGGTGGTGGCCCTTGGTCGGGAGCTGCAGGAGCTGTGGTCCCGGGAGAATGCAGCCAGGTCCTCCAACTGGAGGGAGCTCTTAGCGGCCTTCAAGGCTCTGAAGTCCTTTTGCCTGGTCTTGGTGGGGCAGGCTGTTCTCCTCCGCTGGGCCAATACTGCCACTGTAGCATGTATCAACCACCATTGAAGTTCTCGTTCTCAGTCTTTACGGTCTCTTGCTCTTCTCCTCTGTACTTGGGCGGAGTCTCATCTTCTGTCGCTGTCTGCTTGTCACGTCAGCGGCCGGGACAATGTGGTGGTGGATCGCCTCAGCCGTGTGTTCTCCTCACGGGAGTGGGTGCTGTGAGAGGTGGTCTTTCAGAGGGTCTGCAGGGTTCTGGGGTCTCCTTGGGTGGATTTGTTTGCCTCTCCCCTGTCTGCAAAGGCCCCCCAGTTTGTCTCCTGGTTCCCCTCTCAGTGGGTGTGGGGTGTGGATACTCTGACCTCCCTGTGGCTGCCGGGGCTCCTGTATGCCTTTCCACCCCTCCCTCTCATTCAGAAGGTGTTGCTGCCATCCGGGACTCTCGGGTGGTGCTGATCTTTGTTGCTCTGCTTTGGCCTCTAGGTGCTGGTTTCCCCTTCTTCTGGACTTGGCTGTGTCCCCCATGTTTCCTTTCGCTGGGAGTCTGGATCTAGGGGTGGGGTGTCCCAAGAAATTGGTCTAGGGCTTGGAAGCTGAAAGTGCACGCCTAGTTTCTGGGGGGCTCTCTGATGAGGTGGTTTCTCACATTCAGTGGGCCGGCGTCCTTCTACCTTGAGGCCCTATGAGAGGCACTGGGGATACTTCATGTCCTGGTGTCTGGGTCATGACGGTTCCCCCTCCTTGGGTTCTGGGGTTCCTGTGCTGCAGTTTCTTCAGGATGGGTTTAACTTGGGTCTCTCTGTCTTCACCCTGAGGGCTCAGTGGGCTGTGATTTGCACCTTTGGGGGTCCGGCTGTGGGTGGTATAGGAGATTTCTTGGGTTATATTTAGTATCTCATGATATTTTGCTGTATTTTTGGTATGGTGGTATTTTCTTAGCTCTTACATTTATTGGGGTATTTTAGATAGTGGCGTGACTATTTTCTGAATACTGACTAGTAATTATTTCACCAGGATCACTAATGGTAATCAATTACTGGACTTGGTCCACTCGTACCTGCTCACGGTATCTTATGTACAATACCACTTTTATGCCCTTATGGATGTGTCTCAAAATACATTGAAGATTTCACATCACAAACTAGTTGTACTCACACACACACAAAGCACTTCTGAAAAACTCAACTCCCACGAGCAATTTACCTTATGCTTTGCCACAAGTGGTAATGTGAATTACCGCCTTCAGTAAAATGAGTTTACCACCTGTTGGACCTCAGTCTATGTGCTAATACAATAATTCAGACATATAATAAGAACACTAAGGGCCTGATCACGACTTTGGCGGTAACCCTTAAATCTGGCGGTCGCGCTAATACCGCCGGATTTAAGAGTCCGTCAAATCAGGACTTCTGCGGATTTCGCCCCAGCTCTTAGCTGGGGGGAAATCCGCTGAAAATTTGCGCTATTACCACCGTCGGGAAATCCGCCGGCGGTAAGAGCGCAAATTTTCCCCATTGAGCCCAATGGGGAATGGGGCATTCCCGAATGGGCACAATGGGAAATGGGGAATTACATTACCGCCAAACTCGTGATCCGGCGCTATTAGCGCCGGGGAGTTCGGTGATAGGGCTAATACTGCCGGCGGTAATACCACCAGCATTACCGCCAGAGTCGTGATCAGGCCCACAATCAAACTTGTTTTTCCTTTTGCTGCTTTATAAAATGTTAAAATTCTGAAACTGACCAAACAGTTGCATTATGCTGTACTCCTTTTCAGTGGCTTATCTTTGAAAATGCATTTCATTAGAGAGCTCGTACACATTAAATAGCTTTTCTAATAATAAATTTCAATTACACATTTATTGCTGGCTGGTTAACGCACGGTCTGATGTAACCTTGAATGTTTCTCTCTCAATTTTTGGCAACATTGGGCCTCATTACACGGTAGGTGGTGAACCATGGCGCTATTAGCGCCATGGTTCATGCCGGTAAAATACCGGCACCGCCTTGGTGGAAAGGGGAATTACCGCCCCATTCCAAGGTTGGCGGGGCGGTAATTCCCCCTTCCACCATTGCCCTTCCCCATTCCCATTTTTGCCCCATAGGGCTCTATGGGAATGGGGAAGGTGCAAATTACGGTACCGCAAATTGCGGTATCGTAATTAGCTCCACTGGTCCCTTTGCGGGTTGGTTTTTAACGCCTGCAAAAAGCAGGCATTAAATTCCCCAACCCGTAAAGGGACCTCGTAGTAAGGCGGTAAGGATTTACTGTTACCGGTAAAATACCGGTACTGGTAAACCCTTACCGCCTACCGTGTAATGAGGCCCTAAGACTTTGCAGCTCTTCAAAGGAATGTCAACCCAGGAGAGAGACAGCGTCAGCCAACCAGACAGTCAGCCAAGGAACCAGCCTTCTGCTGCCTCAGTCAGTGAGTGCAAGAATGGCCAGCCCTCTCTGCCTCAAATCATTTTCACAAAACCCTCTGTCACTCAAAGAAAACACTTCCCTTGACAAGATCATCCCACTAAAATAGCATGTGATTTCCTCTGTGTCTTTCTCATTGTGAAAACTGCATTGCTGAAGATAAATCTGTACATCTAACCTGTGCATCCTGCCCCAAGACAATGCAATGTCTTTAGGAGAACGTATCTCACATTCCATGTCTTACAACACAGCACAGATTCAGCCTGCACGTTTAAAGGTTTCCATTTCCAAAGCTTCATGCATCTCCATCCGAATCCAGTTTATATAATGGATTGCTTTGCACTACATGTTATTAAGGGAATTATATGTTAAATGGGCATCCTCTTGAGTCCATTTATGAGTCTCACACCCTTGGCCCTAGTTAAAATTCAAACCTTAGTTAAAATGTGAATGATGAAATTTGGAGCTTACATTCTTCCTACAGTGGTCACTCCTTGGTGGGTTGCCTTCTCCAGAGTTTTTCTCTTACTCAGCCTGTCCATGTTTCTGGGTTGCTCCCCTGGGAAATCCCACTGGTCCTTCGGGCTCTGCTGTCTTCTCCTTTTGAGCCTTTGTCTGAAGTTTCCCTTCGGGTCTTCTCATTGAAAGTGGTTTTCCTGGTGGCTATCACTACGGCACGGCAGTTGGGGGAGCTTGGTGCCCTCTCCGGTAAAGCACCATGCCTGGTGGTTTCCCCCGATGCGTTGTTTCTTAAATGCCACCTGTCTTTTCTTCCTACAGAGGTTTCTAAGTTTCCTCTTTCCCAGGAGATTGTTCTTCCTTCCTTTTTCCCTCTTCCACCTCCCCGGAGGCGGTTCGTTTGCCCGCTCTTGATGTGCGGCGGGCGATTCTACTCTATTTGGAACGCACTAGGGCTTTTCGCTCGTCCCCTAGACTCTTTAATAACTTTGGGAGGCGGTCCCCGGGCGGAAGACGTCTGTGCCCACCATCAGCGGTCGGCTCCGGGATGCTATCGCTTTGGCTTAGTGAACTGTGGGGTCTCCCCTTCCATCTGGTGTAGAGGGCAGGTCCACGAGGGGGATGGCTATGTCCTGGGCTGTGGCCCGCAGTGTTTCTATCCAGGACAATTGCTGCACCGCCACCTGCTCTGATCCGCACACTTTCATTAACCACTACCATTTGAATCTGCACCGCCAGGAGGCGGAGGCCATTGGTTGGGTGTGAAATACCTTGTTGCTACTGTCTGTATTTGTGTATTTCAATAAATTGGTGTTGGTCGGGTTGCATTTTCCATTTGCCTTTGGTTGTTTTTCTTTGCGCTCTGCCCATTCTCTCTGGAGTTGGAACGCATCATTGATAAGTACTGGGATGAGGAAGAGTGGACGGGGAGGTAATGCTTAGATTACTTACTGGTAATCTTCATTACTCCTATTCCTTCTCTTCTTCGTCCAAGCACAAGTTTCCCTCTTCTCCCTTCCCCTTATTGAATATTGAATGGGCCTATTGGGCAGTGTTACATACTGTTCGGTCTTGGGGAAGGCGAGCTGTTATGCCCGGAGGCGGAGGGGGCACGGCCTGAGGAAATTAGAAGTAGAAAGAGGGTTCCTGTAGGGAGGTGGGACACCTCATTGATAAGTGCTGGGACGAGGAAAAGAAGGACTATGAGTAATGAGGATTAGCAGTAAGTAATCTGAGCAAGATCAATGATAACAGGTTTCAACACTGAACAAGTTTTGAGACAGAAGGAGACACCGAGGATCTCTTTGTTGGACTCACTGCAGCCCTTGGAGATGAAGGAATGTTGTTACATTTGAAGGACACATATCCAATAAAGAACTGAGTGATGTGTTTAATCGAAATCGTGTCCCTTTGCAGACAACATTGTTGTAATGATTTCTGTTATTGACTTCCTTATTGTGAATTGATATCATACATGCCAACCTTTTGTGACCAGAAATCTGTAGGAGTCTTAAAGTTACAAAAAATAGTAATTAGCATAATGATGACATCACAGTAAATTATGTCACATGAACTTTGACCTTATGACTTCACAAGAAATTAGCTCACCTCAGCAAAACACACCAAGAAAAATGCAACCTGGTGTAACAACATCCAAAACGCCATGTTATACGAAATCAAAACTTAAAAACAAAATGAAAACCCAATTCAACAAACTTCCTAAAACTAGCTCACCAACACGCCAGAGGGAAACACTAAACCCAGCAAAAATTCACCCAAACCCTTCACATCTAGGGAAGTAACAATCCCCAAAGTCCTTCATATCATGAAACACACCAAACCATCCATATGCAAAGGTGACATCTGCCCAGCTAACTTAATCAAAGACTGCGCCACAGCTCTGGTCCCCATTGTCACCACCTTCATCAATGCCTCCTTCGCCAACAGCACCGTCCCACCCACCATTAAGGAAGCCTTCGTTCGTCCCTTACTAAAAAAAAACTACCCTCGACCCTGACTCCCTAAACAACTATCGTCCTATTACCACCGTGCCATTAATGTTGAACATTCTAGACAAGGCTGCATACTTACAGATTCAGTCTTACCTAGAAACACACAACATCCTAGGAAAAAGGCGATCGGGGTTCCGCCCCCACCACTGGACACAGTCAGCCCTACTTGACCTCAAGAACCAACTACTTGAGGCTACGGACAAAGGCAAAACATCACTCTTCCTACTCCTAGACCTCTCAGCGGCCTTTGATCTGGTTGATCACAAGATCCACTGTAGGCATGTGACTGACAGAACCTACTTCTCCCAAGAAGCCACCGCCTGGATCACTTCCTTCCTGGACGGTCGAGCGATGAGGGTCTTCTCTGACCAAGCATCTGCCTTCACCCATCGATTGTGGAGTCCCACAAGGCTCATGTACCTCCCCTACACTCTACAATGGGGGTCATTACAAGTTGGGCGGTAAGGGATACCGGGCACCGGTTAGGAGACTGGTGCCGGTAATCCCTTACCGCCCAATTCCGAGGTCCCTTAGCAGGAACCGTAAAGTACGTGTGGTCTGAACACAGGTCCTTTACGGGTCCCGCTAAGGGACCAGAGCGCTAATAACGGGCCTGCTATTCGCGAGCCCGTTATTAGCACCCTCCCCATTCCCATTGAGCCCTATGGGAAAGTCCCCATTGAACCAACCATTTCCCATTCAAATGAGAATGGGAAATGGTTGGTTCAATGGGGACTTACCGATCCCTCCAGGGTCGGAATGCACCGGTAAGTCCCCATTGAACCAGACCTGTGCCGGACCCGGTATTGGAGGCAGCCATGGGGCAAATAGCGCCATGGCTACCTCCAATCTCGGAATGAGGCCCACTCTCTTTACACTCCCCTTCTTCAGTGACCTAGAAGAATTCGGCATAGCCTTTACAAACTATGCCGACGACACACACATTTTAATCCCACTAACAGGCAACTACAAGCAATACCGTAACACCCTCCAAGACATATGTGCCCACATCCAGGCCTGGATGACGGCCAATGGCCTATGCCTAAATGCGGAAAAAAACGAAATACTGCTGGTAGGCCCCAAAGAAGCATTAAAAGGACTAGATGACTCATAAACTCCTTCATCATTGAAGACACAGTTATCAATACTTCAGTGGCAGAAAAAACCCTGGGTGTCTACCTGGATTCCACTCTATTCATGAATAGGCAAGTCAGCGCTATTTCATCCTCAGCAGCGCTCACCTTAAAAAGCATAAATGCCATGAAACCTTACTTATCACAAAGAATTGCCTAAACATTGCTAGAGCCACAATTGGAGCAAAACTGGATTACTGCAACATCCTACTCCTTGGCACCTCTGCGAACAACATCAACAGATTGCAAATCACACAAAACGATGCCCTTAGAGCGCTCAGAATCAAAGAGAGAACATATCAACCAGGCAAGAAAAGATGCCCACTGGCTTCCGATCAAAGAGCGCATAACTTTCAAAGCCCTCACAATCACACACAGATGCCTTGCCCAGACAGCAGCAGCCTATCTAGTAGAGAGAATACACCAAGCACCAACCCATAGACCTAAACGCAACAAATACTCACACCAACTTTCAGTCCCAACATTGAACAGAGCCACAGCCAGGGGAACCAGCTTTGAAGTCCTATCCCCTAAAGCCTGGAACTCAATTTCGCCCAGTCTCAGAAATGACAAATCCCTCCTCACATTCAGAAAAGCACTAAAAACAAACATTCTGTATTGCTTCCTAGACTGTTCCACTTTAATCATATTCTGTAACAGCGCCACAATGCCTCCGGGCCGCTGGGCGCTTAATAGATCCAAATAAATACCTAAATAAGTGACATATGGCCCTGAAGAGATCACAGGAAAGTTCAACATAATAGTTAGGTACCCCCCTTGCATAGAGAGGAAAGCAGTCAGAGGCACCTGTGAGGTGCATCCATTACAAGGGAGACAAAGAAACATAGCTGGGATTTAATAGCCGCTGATTATCACAAGATGGCAAGCCAGCATGCAGCTGAAACAGGAAATACCCACTGAAAAGTTATAAATACTTCTATCTCAGCAAGTGCCTGCTGTGGAGGAACCGGTGTGAAAAGTCAACGAGGTAGTAATACTTCTGCATACCCCAAGGGAAGTGACGGGCGCAAGGGCTATCGCAAATCAAGCTTGTAAGGCAAGCCCCAGAACAAAAGTAATATAGAGAGAAATATATTGCTGTGTTATAACCGCTGACTGGTGGGCTTCCTAAGACTCATGATCCCTTTGAACGGAAAAGGTTGAAAGGCCCTGATGCCGTCCATGCCCTTGACACATCAAATATTTTAAAACGTAACTAATTTACCAGCCTCAGAGAATATAAGTTTGCAGCTGTGTGTATAAAGCAAAGACACTGGGAAGTTCACTATTCTGCAGTGAGAGACAGAGCACCGGCTCGCATGTTACGATGAGCTCAGGCAGGCAGCTATGAGAGGCAAGGATTATTTGTGGGGTGTCATGCTGTGACGCTTTAACACTTGCCTGGACCTCACAATGCCCAGGCGCTGGGCAGAGTATCTGTTTCAGTCACACATGCCAGGCAGCATACATCCATCAAATCAATGGGCCATTTAACACACCCACCTTCATGAATCCTGCATGCTGCTCTCCTTGCTCACGCTGGACAGGGCTGGCTGATCAGGCAGCTAGGCCTGGAAATCGGTAGGTTTTGATAACAAAATCTGTCTGCGGTAGGACTGCTTAAAAAACAGTCGCCTACCGCCCAAATCAGTAGGGATGGCAAGTATATCTTGGTGGTTTAGTGCAGGTCTGGCTGGGGCTTTGGCCCTTGGTTGAGTTTTGAATCTGCCTATAAACAATTACTTTGTCACTCCAGCCCCCAGGTCTTTGGACATGTAGCTGTAGAGTCGTGTTAGGGAGAATTCTCTGTTAGGCTGAATTTCCTAACCTAGTGAGTCCCCCAGCAGCTTTGCTGGATTTTTGGGGTTTATTTTTTTCTCCTGCCAAGAGTGGGACTCTTTTACCCTCACTCTTGGACATGATTTGAGTGTGTTTCTTTGAATCTAGATGTGTTTAATGGGCTATGGGGTCTTTTACTCCATAGGGTTTCATGTGTTTTTGTGATGTGTGTTACACAGCACCCTCCGTGCAGTAACACAGGGGTGTCATAGTGACCCCCCAGTATAGACCCCATACCCTGGGACTGACTACTGTCTCCCAGGGCATGTAAAGTCACCATTGACTTTACTAGTCTTAAATTCTGAACAGAACCAGTACAAACCATCATATTGTGGACGTACTGGCTGGGGCAATTCGATTGCCCCAGGGTCTGTTAGTCGAGGGGGCTTGTCTCCGTCCCCCCTGATCGAATTTTGGCTGGTAGCAGTGGATACTACTTTTAATATTCAACCGCAAATGTTTTCCTATGGGATTTCCCATTGTTTTAGGCTACTATCTTTATTTAATTATTTACGGTAGCCTCGAACATACCGCCGGTTGATTTAATTAATATTAATTCTCCGGTTGGTATTTTTTGCCAAAACTTGATTCTAAAATGGCGTTTGTGTTCTCTTCTGTGACTCCAACCCAAGTCGAGCCCTTTGTTCCACTTTTTGGTGGGCTTCTCCACAGAAGCCCTCCAAAGTGGTGCCACTATGTCTGGGGTACTTAGGAGGGGTGGAGGGGAATTTAGGCACCCTGGGCTGAGTTGCCTAGGCAACTCAAGTCGCACTCTGTCCTGATTGGCCCAAGTGGTGAGCCGGCCGGCTCACCACTTAGCATGTTTGAGTGACAGCTAGGCTGAGTGAATGGGGGTTTGCTGCATAAAAGCAGGGCTTTGGGGACTGGAACTTCAGAAGTCGCCACAGGACCTAAGAATCCGACGAGGGAGAAGCTGAGCCGACGTGCCACGACACCACGACCGCTGGAGCCCTGCTGGACCGTCTCACCACTTTTCCCAACGACAGAGAAGATCTCCTGCCGGAGAGTCTTCTTCCTTTGACTGGTGGGGATAACCAGTTTCACCGTCTTTTCGCTTTCCCGACGTATCTCGTGGCCGCCTTGCCCATGCTAAGCACCCCAACAACCTGGATACCACGTTTTACCACGACCGCGAGATAAAGGTACCACCTTTTACCGGAAAACTCTGCGGCTGGTTTCTGCCCTGGTAGTGCAACGACCTGCATCTTTCCTACACGTCGAGATCTTCTCTTCCCCTGGATGAGGCCGCAACTTGCAACCACTACCACGAACAACTGTCACTGCTGGAGGATCCTTCCCACTTAAGGTACCGTGTCCCGCCTGGCTTCCCTTGCAACCGATTGTACGGGGTAGATTTAGCCCCCGGCTTTCGAACCTGGGTTAGCCTTGGACACCCTGGCTAAACTTTTCTAAAGCCTCTCTAAACTCTTCTCTGAACCCTCTGCAAGACTTTCTAAGCATAGTGTAACTGTGTGATCTTGGGCGCATTTGTGCTCTGCTCTCTCTAAGAGTGGGCCCAGCCTTTGGCTCACCAGTGACTTTTTGCTCTCTGCCTTGCTAATAGTGTTCCTGAATCGTAGAGTGGTGTAATCCTGCATATCCTGTCTTTTTCCCTCCCTTTTTCACAACCTTAGTAGAGTGCAATCTAGTTAAGCGCTCACCTCTGTATGAAAATAAGTGGTGTCTTACTGTGATTTTCTAATAAGGGCAAAAGGGGTGTATATATCATAATAGTAACTGTGTTTAGAATATTTTACAATAAGAGTGCTGGAGTGTTTCAACTGTGTGTTTTTAAATAAGTAATTATATACTTTGAAACCAAAGCTCGGGTCAGTGTTTGCTTGTATTTTTGTATCTGAGTGCCTATTGAGTATACTTTGCATACTGCCTAACTCTTCTTCAGGGGAGTCTGACTCCTCAGCCACAGCTACCAGGTAAATCTGGGTGGTACAGACTGCTACCAAGTGGGTTTACTGCCAACACCTGTAGTCTTAAATCTTTTGCAGTGGTCCCTAAGGGAACTGCACAGGTTTCTGCCTAACAAGTCTCCATCTTCTTCAATGTTAGCACCTCTGGCAAGAGGGGCACACTGATCTTGTGTATTATGTTGGGGAGTGTTATGCGTGGTGGGTGCACATTTTTAGTTATGGGTGGGAAAAGCAACAAATGGGGGGCCGAGGGGATGCATGTGTGTTGTTTTGCCCTAGGCACCATAATGCCTACAGACTGCCCTGCCCAGAGCCCTGGGGCCCCTTTCTACTGAAATAGACGAAAGGCCCTGATGCTGTCCTGACTTGCCACAGGCATGCACCAGTTGTTTATCACGCCCAGAATTGAAACACCCCAAACCTAGCGCGGAAAGCTGCTAATTAAGCATGTGATTAGAGCACGAGGTAAGACCACCAGAATATGCTGAGAGCATGAACCACGAGCCCAAACCATGCGCTAGGCACGCACTCGGAAATGTGCTTGGAGAGAGAAATGACATAGGTGATAATGAGTGCAGGAGACACTAGTAGCCATGAAATCCCCAGGAATTGCTGGACCCACTGCAAGCAAGACCAGGACAATAATCACTAGGACCCGTTGGAGGCAGACCCTCCCCACTCCCCAGCCATGCAGGGAGTACAGGAGACAGATCACCAGGACCTGCTGGAGGCAGACCCTCCCCACTACCCAGCCATGCATGGAGTACAGGACACTAATCACCAGGACTGGCTGGAGGCAGACCCCCCACTCCCCAGCCATGCAAGGGAGTACAGGACACTAATCGCCAGGACCTGCTGGAGGCAGACCCTCCCCACTCCCTAGCCATGGTTAGATTACAGGACACTAATCCCCAGGACCTGCTGGGGCAGCACCTCCCCACTCCCCAGCCATGCATGGAGTACAGGACACTAATCACCAGGACCTGCTGGAGGCAGACCCTCCCCACTACCCAGCCATGCATGGAGTACAGGACACTAATCACCAGGACTGGCTGGAGGCAGACCCCCCACTCCCCAGCCATGCAAGGGAGTACAGGACACTAATCGCCAGGACCTGCTGGAGGCAGACCCTCCCCACTCCCTAGCCATGGTTAGATTACAGGACACTAATCCCCAGGACCTGCTGGGGCAGCACCTCCCCACTCTCCAGCCATGCAGGGAGTACAGGACACTTATCACCAGGACCTGCTGGAGGCAGACCCTCCCCACTCCCCAGCCATGCAGGGAGTACAGGACACCCGAACGGCCATGGGAACGGGTAGCCATGGACTTCTACGGACCCACGGAAGAGGGGGACTACCTCTTTCTCATAATAGACGAACACTCACGCTTCCCAATAGTCAAAACGGTCAACACCACCGCATTCCCCCAAGTAGCGGCGGCGATAGAAGAAGTATTCAGCGAGTGGGGGATCCCCAAGATAGTCAAATCCGACAACGGGCCCCCATTCAGTGGCCATGAATTCAGAACACTGGCAGAGCACCTAGGATTTGGACATACAAAAATAACTCCTCGCCACCCTCAAGCGAATGGAATGGCTGAACGATTCATGGCATCAATCAAAAAAACGAGACAGAGAGCAAGAGTGGAAGCGGTCGACCCACACCAGGCGCTGTGCCGACTCCTACGGGACTACAGAAACACCCCTCACGAAGCCACCAATAAGACACCTGCTGAACTCATATTTCGCTACAAAGTACGAACCCGCATACCGTACAACCCATCTGACGAGGAGCCGCTTGACATGGATGTGCTCCGAAGGGATGCAGAGGTCAAGGAGAGAGCGAGACGAGAGACAGACGCCCGCCGTCACGCAGTGATGCAAGACTTCCACATTGGAGACGAAGTACTCGTCCAACAACCAACGCCCAGAAAGACAGATCCGCGGTTTGCTCCAAGTCCCATGAGAGTAACCGCAGTGAAAGGCACTATGGTGACAGCCGAGGATCAAAGCAGAGCTGTCACCAGGAACTGTCAGCAATTCAGACACTACTCCAGACGAGAAGGAACAGAGCCGCCATATCGATCGGCCTCTCCAGAGCCGCGAGAGCCATGGGACGACCTGTGGTTTCCACCAGGAGGGGACCCAGGAGGGACAAGCAGAGAAGAGAGAACCTCGGAACCACAAGATGCAGGTGACCAAGAGGAGAGGCCACGGAGAACTGTAAGGAAACCTATGAGACTTGTTGAAGAATGTTAATCTTCGATGTTTGGATATATTGTTCGGGGGTGATGTTGCCGAACACTTAGGGGTTAAGGAGTGCAGGCCCCCACCGTTGTGGGGGCGGAGCTAGAGTACGGCGGGAGGGGATGGGAGAAGGGGATTATGGGAAAGGCGCGCTGTAGCGCCAGTTCGGGTGAGAGATTGGGGAAATAAAGAAGCTGTGCTATGACCTCTGTGTGTGCGCGTCCTCATTAAACACTAATCACCAGGACCTGCTGGAGGCAGACCCTCCCCACTCCCTAGCCATGGTTAGATTACAGGACACTAATCACCAGGACCTGCTGGAGGCAGACCCTCCCCACTCCCTAGCCATGGTTAGATTACAGGACACTAATCACCAGGTCCTGCTGGAGGTAGACCCTCCCCACTCCCTAGCCATGGTTAGATTACAGGACACTAATCACCAGGACCTGCTGGAGGCAGACCCTCCCCACTCCCTAGCCATGATTAGATTACAGGACACTAATCACCAGGTCCTGCTGGAGGTAGACCCTCCCCACTCTCCAGCCATGCAGGGAGTACGGGACACTAATCACCAGGACCTGCTGGAGGCAGACCCTTCCCACTCCCCAGCCATGCAGGGAGTACAGGTCACTAATCACCAAGACCTGCTGGAGGCAGAACCTCCCCACTCCCCAGCCATGCAGGGAGTACAGGACAGTAATCACCAGGACCTGCAGGAGGCAGACCCTCCCCACTCCCTAGCCATGGTTAGACTACAGGACACTAATCACCAGGACCTGCTGGAGGTAGACCCTCCCCACTCCCCAGCCATGGTTAGATTACAGGACAGTAATCACCAGGACCTGCTGGAGGCAGACCCTCCCCACTCCCCAGCCATGCATGGAGTATGGGGCACTAATCACCAGGACATGCTGGAGGCAGACCCTCCCCACTCCCCAGCCATGCAGGGAGTACAGGAGACAGATCACCAGGACCTGCTGGAGGCAGACCCTCCCCACTCCCCAGCCATGCAAGGAGTATGGGGCACTAATCACCAGGACCTGCTGGAGGCAGACCCTCCCCACTCCCCAGCCATGCAGGGAGTACAGGAGACAGATCACCAGGACCTGCTGGAGGCAGACCCACCACTCCCCAGCCATGCATGGAGTACAGGACACTAATCACCAGGACCTGCTGGAGGCAGACCCTCCCCACTCCCCAGCCATGCATGGAGTACAGGACACTAATCACCAGGACTGGCTGGAGGCAGACCCCCCGCTCCCCAGCCATGCAAGGGAGTACAGGACACTAATCGCCAGGACCTGCTGGAGGCAGACCCTCCCCACTCCCTAGCCGTGGTTAGATTACAGGACACTAATCCCCAGGACCTGCTGGGGCAGCACCTCCCCACTCTCCAGCCATGCAGGGAGTACAGGACACTTATCACCAGGACCTGCTGGAGGCAGACCCTCCCCACTCCCCAGCCATGCAGGGAGTACAGGACACTAATCACCAGGACTTGCTGGAGGCAGACCCTCCCCACTCCCTAGCCATGGTTAGATTACAGGACACTAATCACCAGGACCTGCTGGAGGCAGACCCTCCCCACTCCCTAGCCATGGTTAGATTACAGGACACTAATCACCAGGTCCTGCTGGAGGTAGACCCTCCCCACTCTCCAGCCATGCAGGGAGTACGGGACACTAATCACCAGGACCTGCTGGAGGCAGACCCTTCCCACTCCCCAGCCATGCAGGGAGTACAGGTCACTAATCACCAGGACCTGCTGGAGGCAGAACCTCCCCACTCCCCAGCCATGCAGGGAGTACAGGACACTAATCACCAGGACCTGCAGGAGGCAGAAACTCCCCACTCCCTAGCCATGGTTAGACTACAGGACACTAATCACCAGGACCTGCTGGAGGTAGACCCTCCCCACTCCCCAGCCATGGTTAGATTACAGGACACTAATCACCAGGACCTGCTGGAGGCAGACCCTCCCCACTCCCCAGCCATGCAGGGAGTACGGGACAGAAATCACCAGGACCTGCTGGAGGCAGACCCTCCCCGCTCCCCAGCCATGCATAGAGTACAGGACACTAATCAGCAGGACCTGCTGGACCCACTGCGAGGCAGACCAGGACAGAAATCACCAGGACCTGCTGGAGGCAGACCCTCCCCACTCCCCAGCCATGCAGGGAGTGCAGGACACTAATCACCAGGACCGGCTGGAGGCAGACCTCCCACTCCCCAGCCATGCAGGGAGTACAGGACTCTAATCACCAGGACCTGCTGGAGGCAGACCCTCCCCACTCCCTAGCCATGGTTAGATTACAGGACACTAATCACCAGGACCTGCTGGAGGCAGACCCTCCCCACTCTCCTGCCATGCATAGTGTACGGGACCCTAATCACCAGGACCTGCTGGAGGCAGACCCTCCCCACTCCCCAGCCATGCAGAGAGTACAGGACACTAATCATCAGGACCTGCTGGAGGCAGACCCTCCCCACTCCCTAGCCATGGTTAGATTACAGGACACTAATCACCAGGACCTGCTGGAGGCAGAGAATCCCCACTCCCTATCCATGGTTAGATTACAGGACACTAATCACCAGGTTCTGCTGGAGGCAGACCCTCCCCACTCTCCAGCCATGCAGGGAGTACAGGACACTAATCACCAGGACCTGCTGGAGGCAGTCCCTCCTAATCCCTAGCCATGGTTAGATTACAGTTCACTAATCATCAGGTCCTGCTGGAGGTAGACCCCCCACTCCCCAGCCATGCAGGGAGTGCAGGACACTAATCACCAGGACCGGCTGGAGGCAGACCCCCCCACTCCCCAGCCATGCAGGGAGTACAGGACACTAATCGCCAGGACCTGCTGGAGGCAGACCCTCCCCACTCCCCAGCCATGGTTGGATTACAGGACACTAATCCCCAGGACCTGCTGGGGCAGCACCTCCCCACTCTCCAGCCATGCAGGGAGTACAGGACACCTATAACCAGGACCTGCTGGAGGCAGACCCTCCCCACTCCCTAGCCATGCAGGGAGTACAGGACACTAATCACCAGGACCTGCCGGAGGCAGACCCTCCCCACTCCCTAGCCATGGTTAGATTACAGCACACTAATCACCAGGACCTGCTGGAGGCAGACCCTCCCCACTCCCTAGCCATGGTTAGATTACAGGACACTAATCACCAGGACCTGCTGGAGGCAGACCCTCCCCACTTCCCAGGCATGGTTAGAGTACAGGACACTAATCACCAGGACCTGCTGGAGGCAGACCCTCCCCACTCCCCAGCCATGCAGGGAGTACAGGACACTAATCACCAGGACCTGCTGGAGGCAGACCCTCCCCACTCCCTAGCCATGTTTAGAGTACAGGACACTAATCACCAGGACCTGCTGGAGGCAGACCCTCCCCACTCCCCAGCCATGCAGGGAGTAAAGGACACTAATCACCAGGACCTGCTGGAGGCAGACCCTCCCCACTCCCCAGCCATACATAGAGTACAGGACCCTAATCACCAGGACCTGCTGGAGGCAGACCCTCCCCACTCCCCAGCCATGCATAGAGTACAGGACACTAATCAGCAGGACCTGCTGGACCCACTGCGAGGCAGACCAGGACAGAAATCACCAGGACCTGCTGGAGGCAGACCCTCCCCACTCCCTAGCCATGGTTAGATTACAGGACACTAATCACCAGGTCCTGCTGGAGGTAGACCCTCCCCACTCCCTAGCCATGGTTAGATTACAGGACACTAATCACCAGGACCTGCTGGAGGCAGACCCTCCCCACTCCCTAGCCATGGTTAGATTACAGGACACTAATCACCAGGTCCTGCTGGAGGTAGACCCTCCCCACTCTCCAGCCATGCAGGGAGTACGGGACACTAATCACCAGGACCTGCTGGAGGCAGACCCTTCCCACTCCCCAGCCATGCAGGGAGTACAGGTCACTAATCACCAAGACCTGCTGGAGGCAGAACCTCCCCACTCCCCAGCCATGCAGGGAGTACAGGACAGTAATCACCAGGACCTGCAGGAGGCAGACCCTCCCCACTCCCTAGCCATGGTTAGACTACAGGACACTAATCACCAGGACCTGCTGGAGGTAGACCCTCCCCACTCCCCAGCCATGGTTAGATTACAGGACACTAATCACCAGGACCTGCTGGAGGCAGACCCGCCCCACTCCCCAGCCATGCATGGAGTATGGGGCACTAATCACCAGGACATGCTGGAGGCAGACCCTCCCCACTCCCCAGCCATGCAGGGAGTACAGGAGACAGATCACCAGGACCTGCTGGAGGCAGACCCTCCCCACTCCCCAGCCATGCAAGGAGTATGGGGCACTAATCACCAGGACCTGCTGGAGGCAGACCCTCCCCACTCCCCAGCCATGCAGGGAGTACAGGAGACAGATCACCAGGACCTGCTGGAGGCAGACCCACCACTCCCCAGCCATGCATGGAGTACAGGACACTAATCACCAGGACCTGCTGGAGGCAGACCCTCCCCACTCCCCAGCCATGCATGGAGTACAGGACACTAATCACCAGGACTGGCTGGAGGCAGACCCCCCGCTCCCCAGCCATGCAAGGGAGTACAGGACACTAATCGCCAGGACCTGCTGGAGGCAGACCCTCCCCACTCCCTAGCCATGGTTAGATTACAGGACACTAATCCCCAGGACCTGCTGGGGCAGCACCTCCCCACTCTCCAGCCATGCAGGGAGTACAGGACACTTATCACCAGGACCTGCTGGAGGCAGACCCTCCCCACTCCCCAGCCATGCAGGGAGTACAGGACACTAATCACCAGGACCTGCTGGAGGCAGACCCTCCCCACTCCCTAGCCATGGTTAGATTACAGGACACTAATCACCAGGACCTGCTGGAGGCAGACCCTCCCCACTCCCTAGCCATGGTTAGATTACAGGACACTAATCACCAGGTCCTGCTGGAGGTAGACCCTCCCCACTCTCCAGCCATGCAGGGAGTACGGGACACTAATCACCAGGACCTGCTGGAGGCAGACCCTTCCCACTCCCCAGCCATGCAGGGAGTACAGGTCACTAATCACCAGGACCTGCTGGAGGCAGAACCTCCCCACTCCCCAGCCATGCAGGGAGTACAGGACACTAATCACCAGGACCTGCAGGAGGCAGACCCTCCCCACTCCCTAGCCATGGTTAGACTACAGGACACTAATCACCAGGACCTGCTGGAGGTAGACCCTCCCCACTCCCCAGCCATGGTTAGATTACAGGACACTAATCACCAGGACCTGCTGGAGGCAGACCCTCCCCACTCCCCAGCCATGCAGGGAGTACGGGACAGAAATCACCAGGACCTGCTGGAGGCAGACCCTCCCCGCTCCCCAGCCATGCATAGAGTACAGGACACTAATCAGCAGGACCTGCTGGACCCACTGCGAGGCAGACCAGGACAGAAATCACCAGGACCTGCTGGAGGCAGACCCTCCCCACTCCCCAGCCATGCAGGGAGTGCAGGACACTAATCACCAGGACCGGCTGGAGGCAGACCTCCCACTCCCCAGCCATGCAGGGAGTACAGGACTCTAATCACCAGGACCTGCTGGAGGCAGACCCTCCCCACTCCCTAGCCATGGTTAGATTACAGGACACTAATCACCAGGACCTGCTGGAGGCAGACCCTCCCCACTCTCCTGCCATGCATAGTGTACGGGACCCTAATCACCAGGACCTGCTGGAGGCAGACCCTCCCCACTCCCCAGCCATGCAGAGAGTACAGGACACTAATCATCAGGACCTGCTGGAGGCAGACCCTCCCCACTCCCTAGCCATGGTTAGATTACAGGACACTAATCACCAGGACCTGCTGGAGGCAGAGAATCCCCACTCCCTATCCATGGTTAGATTACAGGACACTAATCACCAGGTTCTGCTGGAGGCAGACCCTCCCCACTCTCCAGCCATGCAGGGAGTACAGGACACTAATCACCAGGACCTGCTGGAGGCAGTCCCTCCTAATCCCTAGCCATGGTTAGATTACAGTTCACTAATCATCAGGTCCTGCTGGAGGTAGACCCCCCACTCCCCAGCCATGCAGGGAGTGCAGGACACTAATCACCAGGACCGGCTGGAGGCAGACCCCCCCACTCCCCAGCCATGCAGGGAGTACAGGACACTAATCGCCAGGACCTGCTGGAGGCAGACCCTCCCCACTCCCCAGCCATGGTTGGATTACAGGACACTAATCCCCAGGACCTGCTGGGGCAGCACCTCCCCACTCTCCAGCCATGCAGGGAGTACAGGACACCTATAACCAGGACCTGCTGGAGGCAGACCCTCCCCACTCCCTAGCCATGCAGGGAGTACAGGACACTAATCACCAGGACCTGCCGGAGGCAGACCCTCCCCACTCCCTAGCCATGGTTAGATTACAGCACACTAATCACCAGGACCTGCTGGAGGCAGACCCTCCCCACTCCCTAGCCATGGTTAGATTACAGGACACTAATCACCAGGACCTGCTGGAGGCAGACCCTCCCCACTTCCCAGGCATGGTTAGAGTACAGGACACTAATCACCAGGACCTGCTGGAGGCAGACCCTCCCCACTCCCCAGCCATGCAGGGAGTACAGGACACTAATCACCAGGACCTGCTGGAGGCAGACCCTCCCCACTCCCTAGCCATGGTTAGAGTACAGGACACTAATCACCAGGACCTGCTGGAGGCAGACCCTCCCCACTCCCCAGCCATGCAGGGAGTAAAGGACACTAATCACCAGGACCTGCTGGAGGCAGACCCTCCCCACTCCCCAGCCATACATAGAGTACAGGACCCTAATCACCAGGACCTGCTGGAGGCAGACCCTCCCCACTCCCCAGCCATGCATGGAGTACAGGACACTAATCACCAGGACCTTCTGGAGGCAGACCCTCCCCACTCCCCAGCCATGCAGGGAGTGCAGGACACTAATCACCAGGACCGGCGGAGGCAGACCTCCCACTCCCCAGCCATGCAGGGAGTACAGGACACTAATCACCAGGACATGCTGGAGGCAGACCCTCCCCACTCCCTAGCCATGGTTAGATTACAGGACACTAATCACCAGGATCTGCTGGAGGCAGACCCTCCCCACTCCCCAGCCATGCATAGTGTACGGGACCCTAATCACCAGGACCTGCTGGAGGCAGACCCTCCCCACTCCCCAGCCATGCAGGGAGTACAGGACACTAATCACCAGGACCTGCTGGAGGCAGACCCTCCCCACTCCCTAGCCATGGTTAGATTACAGGACACTAATCACCAGGACCTGCTGGAGGCAGAGAATCCCCACTCCCTAGCCATGGTTAGATTACAGGACACTAATCAACAGGTCCTGCTGGAGGCAGACCCTCCCCACTCTCCAGCCATGCAGGGAGTACAGGACACTAATCACCAGGACCTGCTGGAGGCACACCCTCCCCACTCCCCAGCCATGCAGGGAGTACGGGACAGAAATCACCAGGACCTGCTCGAGGCAGACCCTCCCCGCTCCCCAGCCATGCATAGAGTACAGGACACTAATCAGCAGGACCTGCTGGACCCACTGCGAGGCAGACCAAGACAGAAATCACCAGGACCTGCTGGAGGCAGACCCTCCTCACTCCCCAGCCATGCAGGGAGTGCAGGACACTAATCACCAGGACCGGCTGGAGGCAGACCTCCCCCTCCCCAACCATGCAGGGAGTACAGGACACTAATCACCAGGACCTGCTGGAGGCAGACCCTCCCCACTCCCCATCCATGCAGGGAGTACAGGACACAAATCACCAGGACCTGCTGGAGGCAGACCCTCCCCACTCTCCAGCCATGCAGGGAGTACAGGACACTAATCAACAGGACCTGCTGGAGGCAGACCCTCCCCACTGCCTAGCCATGGTTAGTTTACAGGACACTAATCACCAGGTCCTGCTGGAGGCCCTGCTGGAGGCAGACCCTCCCGACTCCCCAGCCAGGCAGGGGGTACAGGAAACTAATCACCAGGACCTGCTGGAGGCACAACCTCCCCACTCCCTATCCATGGTTAGATTACAGGACACAAATCACCAGTACCTGCTGGAGGCAGACCCTCCCCACTCCCTAGCCATGGTTAGAGTACAGGGCACTAATCACCAGGACCTGCTGGAGGCAGACCCTCCCCACTCCCCAGCCATGCATAGAGTACAGGACACTAATCACCAGGACCTGCTGGAGGCAGACCCTTCCCACTCCCTAGCCATGGTTAGAGTACAGGACACTAATCACCAGGTCCTGCTGGAGGCCCTGCTGGAGGCATACCCTCCCCACTCCCCAGCCATGCAGGGGGTACAGGACACTAATCACCAGGACCTGCTAGAGAAAGACCCTCCCCACTCCCCAGCCATGCAGGGAGTACAGGGCACTAATCACCAGGACCTGCTGGAGGCACACCCTCCCCACTCCCTAGCAATGGTTAGATTACAGGACACTAATCACCAGGACCTGCTGGAGGCAGACCCTCCCCACTCCCCAGCCATGCAGGGAGTACAGGACACTAATCACCAGGACCTGCTGGAGGCAGACCCTCCCCACTCCCTAGCCATGGTTAGAGTACAGGACACTAATCACCAGGACCTGCTGGAGGCAGACCCTCCCCACTCCCTAGCTGTTAGCGGGCGATCCCGCCGCCCCCGTGAGCCCCCCACACCCCCGTGCACACAGAGACACACGGAGACCGATGCTGTTCGTGTGGGCTCCCCGGTGGCTCTGCTGCCGCCGGGCGACGCCCCTTAATTTATATGGCACGCGACGGAGTGAACGTCACTCCGTCGCGTGCTTGCCCTTAAAGGGGCCACGCCACACTCCTCCTTTTCCATAACAACAAACACAAAGGAGGATACAATTGTTCTACGTTCTACAGCACACAAAACTGACTAATCACTACTTTACAGCACACACATTAGGAATCCCCCATTTATTGGCAACCACCCTGGATCCCCAGTGGTGCCTTCACACAGTCCGGCGACCCATCGCCAACATGACCCCAGATCAGTCTGTCACATAGTCACTCAGGTGGGCAGGTTTCCCACGCCCTGTTCTCAGGGGGTACCTCCTGCCACTGTCCCTTACCGGAGTACTTGAGTCGGTTCTTCCGCGAACAGGCGAGTCCATGGTGGGGACATCTCCTCCACTCTCGTCGGGTAGTTCTTCGCCAGCCTCTACTCGATTCGCTCCCGGGTCACCCAGTCTCCTAAAGAAACTGGCATTTCTGGTCACCGACGATGTCCCATCTGATGCAGTCACCATAGACCCCTTCACCGCTACAACATCCAGGGGGGCGGGCTCGTATGTGAGGGAGAGCTTGCCCTGCGGATGACGGTTCCTCACTAATACCTCATCCCCTGGGGCAATGTTGGGTGGCTTCAGACCTCTTCTCATGTTCTCCGCCCGAGTTCTTGCCAGCCGATCTTCCTCCACCTGCTCATTGTCAATGATGGCGGGCTCTCGGGCCCCTACCTCAGGTACGACATCCCGAGGGCACCTCTGGAAGAGGGCCTCCGCCGGTGCTACTCCCGTCGATGAATGGGGAGTGGTTCTGTATCCCCGTAGGAATACATACAGGGCCCTCTGCAGACATTCACCCTTGCCTTGGGCGATCCGGAACACCTTGTTAAGGGTGCGCATCATGCGCTCGGCCTCCCCGTTTGCCCTGGGCCAGAGGGGTGTGACCTTCCTGTGCTGAATGCCATAGTTCTTTAAGAGTTCAGCAAAGCTCTCACCCTGATACGGTGCGCCATTGTCAGTGCACACAACCGATGGAAGGCCATGGGTGGCGAAGATCTTTTCCACGGCGATCACCACGTCACCAAACGCCAGCGACTCCACAAATTCCACCTCCGGGTATCGCGACCACTCGTCGACCATCACTAGGAAGTGCGTCCCTCTAGATGTAGAGCCGAAGTCAGCATGCACTACTTCCCATGGCTTGGTTCCCCTAGGCATTGTCTCAATGGCTGGGTCCCGCTGGGCTGGGGATGCGGCCTGACACCACCGACACGAGGCCACAAACTCTTCTACCCTCCGCTCTAGCTCCGGGAACCACACCTTCTGGCGAAGCCGAGCCTTTGTTTTGGGCGCCCCTTGATGGCCCTGGTGGGCGAGAGCGATTATCTGTGGGATCTTCGTCTGTGGCACCACTATTCTGTCGCCTCTCAGCAGGAGTCCCGATTCCGAGAATGGAAGTTCTTCCCGCACCTTCCAGAGCTGTTCCAGTGCCACCCTGGCTTCGCATGTTCGACGGTCAAGCGCTTCAAGCACCGTCTTCCACGCACCTTGTTGCATGGCCAGTCTTAGAATGGCGAAGCACTCGTCATCATTCGACGCCAGCTCCAGCTCCTCCACCTGCATGGAGTTGGGGGTGGCAGACTCAACGACGAGACGAACGTGTTCATCAGCCTCCTCCGCGGACACAGACGCCCAGGCATCCCCACATGGGTGACGTGACAGATAGTCTGCAGTGTTGCTTACACCAGGCCGATACACCAGCGACACGCCGTATTCAAGCAGGGCAAGCATCCAGCGCTCTATCCTAACTGGTGGTCTGGAGGAGGAGCCTGCCATGATGGGTAGCAGTGGTTTGTGGTCAGTGATGACAGTCACAGGACGCCCTAGAATGTATAGGCGAAAATGCCTGCAACCCCACAACACCGCCAGGGCCTCCCTCTCGATTTGCGAGTAGCGTTGTTCAGTGTCCGAGAGTGCCTTGCTCGCATAGGCTATTGGCTGAACTTCCTGCTCGCGCCCCACTTGAGTGAGGACCGCCCCCAGACCATAGGGACTGGCGTCCACGACTATTTCCGTCTGCAGGCTAGGGTCAAAGAACGCCATGGTGTCTTCTGCCGCTAGGGCACCCCGGATGTCATCAAATGCCGCCTGCTCGAGGGGCCCCCACTGCCACACGGAGTCTTTCTTGGTTAAAGATCTTAGAGGCTCAGAGCGGGACGCTAGATTCCTGATGAAGCGGCCACAATAAGTGACCATGCCCAAAAAGCTCCTCACCTCAGCGACGTTTTCAGGTGGGCGGGCCTCTCTAATGTCCTTCACCTTACGGGGGTCGGGTGACACCCCATCCACTTTAAACACGAACCCAAAGAACTCGATTGTTGTCCTGAGGAATTCGCATTTCTCTTTGTGTAAGGTGAGTCCCAAGAGACGGAGGCGCTCAAATGTCTTTGCAAGGCGGGCCATGTGTTCTGCCTCTGACTTGGAGTGTACTAAGATGTCGTCACTGATGTTGATGACCCCATCCAGATCTGCTAATGCCCCTCTTATGATGTTTTGAAAAACTTCCGCTGCAGAGGACACTCCAAAACTCAGCCTCTTATACCGATACAGGCCCCGATGGGTGGTGAAGGTGGTGATGTATCGGGACTCAGGGTGCAGAACCACCTGATGATATCCTGCCCTCAAGTCCAGCTTGGAGAAGAATCTCGCCCCCTGTAATTCTGCAATGATGTCGTCCATGGTGGGGGTTAGGTGTCTCTCTCTTTTGATCGCCTTGTTGGGCAGGCGCATGTCGACACAAATCCTTACTGCATCTGGTTGTTTGGGCTTCCGTGCGACGACAATGGGTGAGACCCAAGGAGTGGGGCCTTCCACCTTCTCAATTATGTCCAGCTGGACAAGGTTGTCCAATTCCTGGTCTACCAGATCCCTGAGGTGAAACGGTATGCGCCGGTGCTTCAGAGCCACCGGTTGTATGGACTCATCAATGTGCAAGCGGACTGGTTCCCCCACTAACTGTCCAATGCCTTCAAAGAGGGATGTGTGCTTCTCCAGGAGCTCCTGGATGTCGTCAAGATATACGTTGTATGCGAATGTCACAATCCCCAAAGCTTCAGCAGCTGCGCAGCAGAGGAGCGTGTTGGTGCTCACCGGCGTGACGTAAAACCTTGCCCGAATGCCTGAGTTGCCATATTGAGTGTCAGCCACAAACACACCATCCAGTGGGATTGGATGGTTCCCTCCAAATGTGAAAATGCGCGCTCTCGGTGCCGTCAGCGGTGGTGGTGCCTGCATTGCATCATAGTGTTGCCTGGCCATCACGTTCACGGACGCCCCCGTGTCCACCAACATGGGTACTGAATCCCCATTGACCAGTACGTCGCATCTCGGCTGTCTCTTGGAGTGCGATTTCAGCATTCTTACGCATGACACGAAGAAAACATTCTCTTCATCTTCTTCTTCCTCCTCACCTTCTTGAGGGGGGCCATCGTCGGCCTGGTCCACCTGGGCAACGTTGGATGTTCTCTGGGGGCGGAAAGAGCCAGCCCGGACAGGTCCCCTGGGGACCATTTTCGGGACCGTCGATCTGCACACTCTTGCAAAATGGTCTGTGCCCCCACATCATCCACACTTCACTCCCGCTGCTGGACAGTCTGCTGGGTGCGGGAGGTCATATCCACATTTTAGGCACGAGGACTGCGCCACTTGGGGCCGTGGACTTTGAGTATTCATGGGGCGTCTTGATCCGCGACCTCTTCCGACTGCGCATACCTCTTCCACCCTACCAGGGCGCACACCCGCTTCCATCCTTGATGCCCGCAGCTCCGACACCTCGTGGCACCTCCCCAGTTCTAGGATGCGGGGTAGTGTTATACCAGGCTCGCGCAGGATTTGACGCCTCAGCTTCCCAGAGGAACAGCCCTGAATGAGGTGGTTGCGAATCATATCATCAGGGTCATTCCAAGCACAAGGTGCCGCCAGCCTGCGCAGCCGCCCATAAAACACATCCAAAGTCTCGTCATCTTTCTGTCTGGTGTTGCCCATTAGGAACCGTTCGTAATCCACATTGGCCATGGGCAGGAAGTGATTATGGAGCGCAGTTTTGGCGTCATCAAAAGACCCATCCGCTGGTTGCAAGGACAAGAAGATCTCGTGCACAGCAGGGCCTGCAGAATACAGGAGAGTGGCCAACTTACTGTCGTCACTCGTCTCCATCGTGGCCCTGAAGTACATTTCCAGCCTATCCATCCACATCTTCCACCTCTGTCCCAGGCTTGATGGCGTGCCCGAGACATCAAACTCTGGCATTGGCTGTAGAGTACCGGGAGGTCTCTGCAATGGTCTTGGTGGAAGGGCAGGCGGGGGTTGGGCTGGAGCAGCAGCCTGCTGTTGGGCCATGGCGGCCGCTGCACCTTGATCCATGGTGTAAAGCGCACAGGCACCCCGTGATGGGGCCGCAACTTGGACACCAAACACAACCAGTACCTTGATGAGGATCCCAGCCCCTCAGGTGATTTAGATGATGGCCAGGTTCGAGGGTTTTCCAGGCAAATGTAGGACCACCAGGTTCCAGACTTCAGCCGGTGTAGGATTGAAGAATCCAAGAATCGAGCAGGGTAGGCCCCAGTGTGCATCCAGTAGGCCTCCAGGTAGCTCCACCCTTAAACTCGATGAAAAACAGTGAAAATGCAAATGACTTGTATTTCCACCAGCACGTGTTGCAAGCAGTGACTGTCCGCCACTGGAATCTCCAAAAATTTGGTCCGGATCTCTCACAGATGCTTCGTTATGAAGCCGTGAGTTTCCGAGGCCTTGTAGTCAAAATGGCCGCCGGCCACGCGTGTCTCTCCCCTCTCCGCGGCCAACATTCACGGATGCGCTCACACGCGATCATCTGCGCATCTCGAAAACGTTGCCACCTGTCCCAGGGATCGATCCCACCTTCGTCGCCATTGTTAGCGGGCGATCCCGCCGCCCCCGTGAGCCCCCCACACCCCTGTGCACACAGAGACACACGGAGACCGATGCTGTTCGTGTGGGCTCCCCGGTGGCTCTGCTGCCGCCGGGCGACGCCCCTTTATTTATATGGCACGCGACGGAGTGAACGTCACTCCGTCGCGTGCTTGCCCTTAAAGGGGCCACGCCACACTAGCCATGGTTAGAGTACAGGACACTAATCACCAGGACCTGCTGGAGGCAGACCCTCCCCACTCCCCAGCCATGCAGGGGGTACAGGACCCTAATCACCAGGACCTGCTAGAGAAAGACCCTCCCCACTCCCCAGCCATGCAGGGAGTACAGGGCACTAATCACCAGGACCTGCTGGAGGCACACCCTCCCCACTCCCTAGCAATGGTTAGATTACAGGACACTAATCACCAGGACCTGCTGGAGGCAGACCCTCCCCACTCCCCAGCCATGCAGGGAGTACAGGACACTAATCACCAGGACCTGCTGGAGACAGACCCTCCCCAATCCCTAGCCATGATTAGAGTACAGGACACTAATCACCAGGACCTGCTGGAGGCAGACCCTCCCCACTCCCTAGCCATGGTTAGAGTACAGGACACTAATCACCAGGACCTGCTGGAGGCAGACCCTCCCCACTCATGCAGGGAGTACAGGGCACTAATCACCAGGACCTGCTGGAGGCAGACCCTCCTCACTCCCCAGCCATGCAGGGAGTACAGGTCACTAATCACCAGGTCCTGCTGGAGGCAGACCCTCCCGACTCTCCAGCCATGCAGGGAGTACAGGACACTAATCACCAGGACCCGCTGGAGGCAGACCCTCCCCACTCCCTAGCCATTGTTAGATTACAGGACACTAATCACCAGGGCCTGCTGGAGGCCCTGCTGGAGGCAGACCCTCCCCACACTCCAGCCATGCAGGGGGTACAGCACACTAATCACCTGGACCTGCTAGAGGCAAACCCTCCCCACTCCCCAGCCATGCAGGGAGTACAGGACACTAATCACCAGGACCTGCTGGAGGCACACCCTCCTCACTCCCTAGCCATGGTTAGATTACAGGACACTAATCACCAGGACCTGCTGGAGGCAGACCCTCCCCACTTCCCAGCCCTGGTTAGAATACAGGACACTAATCACCAGGACCTGCTGGAGGCAGACCCTCCCCACTCACTCCCTAGCCATGGTTAGGGTACAGGACACTAATCACCAGGACCTGTTGGAGGCAGACCCTCCCCTCTCTCCAACCATGCAGGGAGTACAGGACACTAATCACCAGGACCTGCTGGAGGCAGACCCTCCCCACTCCCCAGCCATGCAGGGAGTACAGGACACTAATCACCAGGACCTGCTGGAGGCAGACCCTCCCCACTCCCCAGCCATGGTTAGAGTACAGGACACTAATCACCAGGACCTGCTTGAGGCAGACCCTCCCCACTCCCCAGCCATGCATGGAGTACAGGACACTAATCACCAGGACCTGCTGGAGGCAGACCATCCCCACTCCCCAGCCATGCATAGAGTACAGGACACTAATCACCAGGACCTGCTGGAGGCAGACCCCCCCCACTCCCCAGCCATGCATGGAGTACAGGACACTAATCACCAGGACCTGCTGGAGGCAGACCCTCCCCACTCCCCAGCCATGCAGGGAGTACAGGACACTAATCGCCAGGACCTGCTGGAGGCAGACCCTCCCCACTCCCCAGCCATGGTTGGATTACAGGACACTAATCCCCAGGACCTGCTGGGGCAGCACCTCCCCACTCTCCAGCCATGCAGGGAGTACAGGACACCTATCACCAGGACCTGCTGGAGGCAGACCCTCCCCACTCCCTAGCCATGCAGGGAGTACAGGACACTAATCACCAGGACCTGCCGGAGGCAGACCCTCCCCACTCCCTAGCCATGGTTAGATTACAGCACACTAATCACCAGGACCTGCTGGAGGCAGACCCTCCCCACTCCCTAGCCATGGTTAGACTACAGGACACTAATCACCATGACCTGCTGGAGGCAGACCCTCCCCACTTCCCAGCCATGGTTAGAGTACAGGACACTAATCACCAGGACATGCTGGAGGCAGACCCTCCCCACTCCCCAGCCATGCAGGGAGTACAGGACACTAATCACCAGGACCTGCTGGAGGCAGACCCTCCCCACTCCCTAGCCATGGTTAGAGTACAGGACACTAATCACCAGGACCTGCTGGAGGCAGACCATCCCCACTCCCCAGCCATGCATAGAGTACAGGACAGTAATCACTAGGACCTTCTGGAGGCAGACCCTCCCCACTCCCCAGCCATGCAGGGAGTACAGGGCACTAATCACCAGGACCTGCTGGAGGCACACCCTCCCCACTCCCTAGCAATGGTTAGATTACAGGACACTAATCACCAGGACCTGCTGGAGGCAGACCCTCCCCACTCCCCAGCCATGCAGGGAGTACAGGACACTAATCACCAGGACCTGCTGGAGACAGACCCTCCCCAATCCCTAGCCATGGTTAGAGTACAGGACACTAATCACCAGGACCTGCTGGAGGCAGACCCTCCCCACTCCCTAGCCATGGTTAGAGTACAGGACACTAATCACCAGGACCTGCTGGAGGCAGACCCTCCCCACTCATGCAGGGAGTACAGGGCACTAATCACCAGGACCTGCTGGAGGCAGACCCTCCTCACTCCCCAGCCATGCAGGGAGTACAGGACACTAATCACCAGGACCCGCTGGAGGCAGACCCTCCCCACTCCCTAGCCATTGTTAGATTACAGGACACTAATCACCAGGGCCTGCTGGAGGCCCTGCTGGAGGCAGACCCTCCCCACACTCCAGCCATGCAGGGGGTACAGCACACTAATCACCTGGACCTGCTAGAGGCAAACCCTCCCCACTCCCCAGCCATGCAGGGAGTACAGGACACTAATCACCAGGACCTGCTGGAGGCACACCCTCCTCACTCCCTAGCCATGGTTAGATTACAGGACACTAATCACCAGGACCTGCTGGAGGCAGACCCTCCCCACTTCCCAGCCCTGGTTAGAATACAGGACACTAATCACCAGGACCTGCTGGAGGCAGACCCTCCCCACTCACTCCCTAGCCATGGCATAGCTCTCAACCATTTATGTTGCAAAAGCGGGTGAAAACACCCGATTTTACTTTTGGCGGGTGAGCGGCCCATTGAAATGAATGGGCGTGCATGAGGTTTGGCGGGTGAGTCCGCTGTTTACAAGGCGGGTGACACCCGCCAAAAGCGTGTGAGTTGGGAGCTATGGCCATGGTTAGGGTACAGGACACTAATCACCAGGACCTGTTGGAGGCAGACCCTCCCCTCTCTCCAACCATGCAGGGAGTACAGGACACTAATCACCAGGACCTGCTGGAGGCAGACCCTCCCCACTCCCCAGCCATGCAGGGAGTACAGGACACTAATCACCAGGACCTGCTGGAGGCAGACCCTCCCCACTCCCCAGCCATGGTTAGAGTACAGGACACTATTCACCAGGACCTGCTTGAGGCAGACCCTCCCCACTCCCCAGCCATGCATGGAGTACAGGACACTAATCACCAGGACCTGCTGGAGGCAGACCATCCCCACTCCCCAGCCATGCATAGAGTACAGGACACTAATCACCAGGACCTGCTGGAGGCAGACCCCCCCACTCCCCAGCCATGCATGGAGTACAGGACACTAATCACCAGGACCTGCTGGAGGCAGACCCTCCCCACTCCCCAGCCATGCAGGGAGTACAGGACACTAATCGCCAGGACCTGCTGGAGGCAGACCCTCCCCACTCCCCAGCCATGGTTGGATTACAGGACACTAATCCCCAGGACCTGCTGGGGCAGCACCTCCCCACTCTCCAGCCATGCAGGGAGTACAGGACACCTATCACCAGGACCTGCTGGAGGCAGACCCTCCCCACTCCCTAGCCATGCAGGGAGTACAGGACACTAATCACCAGGACCTGCCGGAGGCAGACCCTCCCCACTCCCTAGCCATGGTTAGATTACAGCACACTAATCACCAGGACCTGCTGGAGGCAGACCCTCCCCACTCCCTAGCCATGGTTAGACTACAGGACACTAATCACCATGACCTGCTGGAGGCAGACCCTCCCCACTTCCCAGCCATGGTTAGAGTACAGGACACTAATCACCAGGACATGCTGGAGGCAGACCCTCCCCACTCCCCAGCCATGCAGGGAGTACAGGACACTAATCACCAGGACCTGCTGGAGGCAGACCCTCCTCACTCCCTAGCCATGGTTAGAGTACAGGACACTAATCACCAGGACCTGCTGGAGGCAGACCATCCCCACTCCCCAGCCATGCATAGAGTACAGGACAGTAATCACTAGGACCTTCTGGAGGCAGACCCTCCCCACTCCCCAGCCATGCAGGGAGTGCAGGACACTAATCACCAGGATCGGCCGGAGGCAGACCTCCCACTCCCCAGCCATGCAGGGAGTACAGGACACTAATCACCAGGACCTGCTGGAGGCAGACCCTCCCCACTCCCCAGCCATGCATAGTGTACGGGACCCTAATCACCAGGACCTGCTGGAGCCAGACCCTCCCCACTCCCCAGCCATGCAGGGAGTACAGGACACTAATCACCAGGACCTGCTTGAGCGGGAGCCCTTGCCACTCGATGGGGTGTTCGTTGCCAAGGTGGAACACGACGGGTCGAAGATCAGGGCCCGCTTCTATGTGACTCCGGTGAGCAGCAACACCCTGCTCAGCTGTGCGGCAGCGGAGGCCCTTGGTATAGTCAGCTTCGCCTATTCAGTATACTTGGAGGACATCAACGACCTGCTCGACAAGTATGCTGACATCTTCAAAGGGATCGGGAGGATGAACGGCGAACCCGTGAGGCTCCACATCGACGAGTCGGTACAGCCCATAGCCCTGAAGCACAGGCGGATCCCATTCCATCTAAGGGACCAGGTGGACAAGGAACTCGATAACCTGGTGAACCTGGACGTAATTGAAAAGGTGGAGGGCCCCACACCCTGGGTATCCCCCATTGTCGTGGCGAGGAAACCTAAACAACCGGACTCTGTCCGAATCTGTGTGGACATGCGGTTGCCCAACAAGGCTATCAGGAGAGAACGACACCTGACCCCGACGATTGATGACATCATTGCGGAAGTGCAAGGGGCCCGTTTCTTCTCGAAGTTAGACTTACGGGCTGGGTATCACCAGGTTGTTCTCCACCCAGAGTCCCGTTATATAACGACTTTCACCACCCACAGGGGACTCTACAGGTACAAGCGTCTGAGCTTTGGAGTGTCGTCTGCAGCTGAGGTGTTTCAGAACTTAATCCGAGGCGCTCTCGCAGACCTGGAGGGCGTCCTGAACATTAGCGACGACATTCTGGTTTTTGCGAGGACTGAATCAGACCACCTGAAACGCCTAGCCAGGACTCTCGAGAGGCTGCAATCGCTGGGGCTCACCCTCCACAAGGACAAGTGTGAGTTCCTCCGCCCGACCATTGAGTTTTTCGGTTTCATCTTCAAGGAGGGCGGGGTGTCTCCTGACCCCAAGAAGGTTCAAGACATCAAGGCAGCACGACCCCCTGAGTCCGCATCAGAGGTGCGGAGCTTCCTCGGAATGGTGACGTACTGCGGGCGATTCATCAAGAATCTCGCCTCGAGGTCGGAACCTCTGAGGGCTCTGACGAAAAAGGACACTATCTGGCAGTGGGGCCCGTTAGAACAGGCGGCATTCGAGGACATCAAAGGTGCACTAACAGCGGAGGACACCGTGGCTTTCTTTGACCCTGCCTTGGAATCGGAGATTGTTGTGGACGCCAGCCCGTTTGGCCTTGGGGCGGTCCTCACCCAGGTGAGCAGAGACGGAGGAATGAAGCCCGTGGCCTATGCGAGCAAGGCCCTCTCCGAAACCGAGCAGAGGTACTCTCAGATTGAGCGCGAGGCCCTGGCGGTTCTGTGGGGCTGCCGGCATTTCCGGCTATATGTGCTGGGGAGACCCGTGACAGTGGTAACAGACCACAAACCACTGATCCCAATCATGGCCGGATCCTCCTCCAAACCACCAGCCAGGATCGAGCGATGGATGCTGGCCCTCCTGGAATATGGCGTTAACCTTATCTACAGGCCAGGGGCCAACAATGCGGCGGACTATCTGTCCAGGCATCCGGTGGGCAGGGACGGGCCCGCCCAAGAGTCGTGCGCTGAGGAGGCCGATGATCACGTGAGCATGGTGGTCGAGAGTGCTACCCCCAATGCGATGCCGCTCCCCGAACTGGAGACCGCAGCAGCCAATGACGAATGCTTCCGCATCCTGCGAAGCTCGATGCAATCGGGGTCCTGGAAGACCGTGCTGGAGTTGGTGGCCGGGCGCACGCAGGAGGCCAAGGTGACCCTCGAGCAACTCTGGAAGGTGAGGGATGAACTGTCCTTCACGGAGTCGGGTCTGTTGCTGCGGGGTGATCGCCTGGTGGTGCCGGGCTCCAAGGTCCACGAAGTCATCAACCTGGCGCACCAGGGACACCAAGGGGCCGCCAAAACGAAGGCGAGGTTGAGGCTGAAGGTGTGGTTCCCCGAGCTGGAGAAGAAGGTGGACAACTTCGTAGCGGCCTGTGTATGGTGCCAGGCGGCTTCCCCAGTACAACGGGAGCCCGAGATCGAGGTAATGCCACGGGGGACCCGCCCATGGGAAGTTGTGCATGCGGACTTCGGATCCACGGCCGTGGGTACTCATTTCCTAGCCATCGTCGATGAGTACTCGCGATACCCGGAGGTGGAATTCGTTGAGTCGGTGGCATTCGAGCACGTGGTGGGCGCTGTGGAGAAGATCTTTGCCACCCATGGGTTCCCTGTGACCCTGTGCTCGGACAATGGATCCCCATTCCAGAGCGCGAGGTTCTCGGAATTCCTCGAGAGCTGCGGAGTGGCCCACCGGAAGGTGTCCCCGTTGTGGCCCCGCGCGAACGGGGACGCAGAGAGGCTGATGAGGACATTAAACAAGACGTTCCGGATAGCTCAGGGACAAGGTCAGCCTCTCCAGCGGGCGCTATACCAGTTCCTAAGAGTGTACCGCACTACCCCACATGCTTCAACTGGGGTGGCCCCGGCTGAGGCTCTGTTCCGCAGGTGCCCCCGAGGTCTCCTCCCGGAGGTGCAGGAGAAAGTACCCGGTGTAATAGACGACCAACGGGTGGAAGCGGAGCGGCTGGCAAGGACCAGTCAGGAGAATCTACGGAGGGGCCTTCGTCCGCAGCGGCTGGAACCGGGCGACGAAGTGTTGATTAGGAACCGGCATCCCCATGGGAAACTCTCGCTTCCATATGAGCCCGAGCCGCTGGACGTAGTGGCGGTGAAGGGGTCGATGGTGACGGCCTCGGATGGGAAGTCGGCCGTCACCCGGAACGTGAGTTTCTTCAAGAAACTGGGGGACTCTCGGACTGAACTCCCGCCTGACCCGGATGAGACGGTCCTCCCGGATGAAGACACCCCCCGGGGGGAATTCGTGGGGTCATCAGCACGAGACACCGGGGCGGCCGGGAGTCCGGCGACTGAGGTAGGTGGGAGGTACCCCCAGAGGGCTGGGCGAGGGAAACCTGCCTACCTCGGAGACTATGTGCTGGGGCCGATTGACTGGGCTCCGGAGTGAAGGGGATCCGGGAGGCTGTTAATAAATGGGGGCCTGGGGCTTGCGAGTTGTACATGCCAGTATGGGTAGTAATATGTTTGATGTGTTTTGTTGTTATTGTTCCTCCCCGAAAAAGGAGGAGTGTGGCGTTGCCCCGTGAGGGGATACGCACGCGGCGGCGTGACGTTGCACGTCGCCGCGTGCGCCTTAAATAAACGGGGCGTTCCCGGCCGCGACAGAGCGACCGGGGAGCCCGAAGCGTGCAGACGTGTTGGTGTCCCATCTGTGCATGCTGGGGCTCGCGGGCACGCAGCGGGGGCACCCAGAGACCCCCAACACTGCTGGAGGCACACCCTCCTCACTCCCTAGCCATGGTTAGATTACAGGACACTAATCACCAGGACCTGCTGGAGGCAGACCCTCCCCACTTCCCAGCCCTGGTTAGAATACAGGACACTAATCACCAGGACCTGCTGGAGGCAGACCCTCCCCACTCCCCAGCCATGCAGGGAGTACAGGACAGTAATCACCAGGACCTGCTGGAGGCAGACCCTCCCCACTCACTCCCTAGCCTTGGTTAGGGTACAGGACACTAATCACCAGGAACTGTTGGAGGCAGACCCTCCCCTCTCTCCAACCATGCAGGGAGTACAGGACACTAATCACCAGGACCTGCTGGAGGCAGACCCTCCCCACTCCCCAGCCATGCAGGGAGTACAGGACACTAATCACCAGGACCTGCTGGAGGCAGACCCTCCCCACTCCCCAGCCATGGTTAGAGTACAGGACACTAATCACCAGGACCTGCTTGAGGCAGACCCTCCCCACTCCCCAGCCATGCATGGAGTACAGGACACTAATCACCAGGACCTGCTGGAGGCAGACCATCCCCACTCCCCAGCCATGCATAGAGTACAGGACACTAATCACCAGGACCTGCTGGAGGCAGACCCCCCACTCCCCAGCCATGCATGGAGTACAGGACACTAATCACCAGGACCTGCTGGAGGCAGACCCTCCCCACCCCCCAGCCATGGTTAGAGTACAGGACACTAATCACCAGGACCTGCTGGAGGCAGACCCTCCCCACTCCCCAGCCATGCAGGGAGTAAAGGACACTAATCACCAGGACCTGCTTTAGGCAGACCCTCCCCACTCCCCAGCCATGCATGGAGTACAGGACACTAATCACCAGGACCTGCTGGAGGCAGACCATCCCCACTCCCCAGCCATGCATAGAGTACAGGACAGTAATCACCAGGACCTTCTGGAGGCAGACCCTCCCCACTCCCCAGCCATGCAGGGAGTGCAGGACACTAATCACCAGGACCGGCCGGAGGCAGACCTCCCACTCCCCAGCCATGCAGGGAGTACAGGACACTAATCACCAGGACCTGCTGGAGGCAGACCCTCCCCACTCCCTAGCCATGGTTAGATTACAGGACACTAATCACCAGGACCTGCTGGAGGCAGACCCTCCCCACTCCCCAGCCATGCATAGTGTACGGGACCCTAATCACCAGGACCTGCTGGAGGCAGACCCTCCCCACTCCCCAGCCATGCAGGGAGTACAGGACACTAATCACCAGGACCTGCTGGAGGCACACCCTCCTCACTCCCTAGCCATGGTTAGATTACAGGACACTAATCACCAGGACCTGCTGGAGGCAAACCCTCCCCACTTCCCAGCCCTGGTTAGAATGCAGGACACTAATCACCAGGACCTGCTGGAGGCAGACCCTCCCCACTCCCCAGCCATGCAGGGAGTACAGGACACTAATCACCAGGACCTGCTGGAGGCAGACCCTCCCCACTCACTCCCTAGCCATGGTTAGGGTACAGGACACTAATCACCAGGACCTGTTGGAGGCAGACCCTCCCCTCTCTCCAACCATGCAGGGAGTACAGGACACTAATCACCAGGACCTGCTGGAGGCAGACCCTCCCCACTCCCCAGCCATGCAGGGAGTACAGGACACTAATCACCAGGACCTGCTGGAGGCAGACCCTCCCCACTCCCCAGCCATGGTTAGAGTACAGGACACTAATCACCAGGACCTGCTTGAGGCAGACCCTCCCCACTCCCCAGCCATGCATGGAGTACAGGACACTAATCACCAGGACCTGCTGGAGGCAGACCATCCCCACTCCCCAGCCATGCATAGAGTACAGGACACTAATCACCAGGACCTGCTGGAGGCAGACCCCCCCACTCCCCAGCCATGCATGGAGTACAGGACACTAATCACCAGGACCTGCTGGAGGCAGACCCTCCCCACTCCCCAGCCATGCAGGGAGTACAGGACACTAATCGCCAGGACCTGCTGGAGGCAGACCCTCCCCACTCCCCAGCCATGGTTGGATTACAGAACACTAATCCCCAGGACCTGCTGGGGCAGCACCTCCCCACTCTCCAGCCATGCAGGGAGTACAGGACACCTATCACCAGGACCTGCTGGAGGCAGACCCTCCCCACTCCCTAGCCATGCAGGGAGTACAGGACACTAATCACCAGGACCTGCCGGAGGCAGACCCTCCCCACTCCCTAGCCATGGTTAGATTACAGCACACTAATCACCAGGACCTGGTGGAGGCAGACCCTCCCCACTCCCTAGCCATGGTTAGACTACAGGACACTAATCACCATGACCTGCTGGAGGCAGACCCTCCCCACTTCCCAGCCATGGTTAGAGTACAGGACACTAATCACCAGGACATGCTGGAGGCAGACCCTCCCCACTCCCCAGCCATGCAGGGAGTACAGGACACTAATCACCAGGACCTGCTGGAGGCAGACCCTCCCCACTCCCTAGCCATGGTTAGAGTACAGGACACTAATCACCAGGACCTGCTGGAGGCAGACCATCCCCACTCCCCAGCCATGCATAGAGTACAGGACAGTAATCACTAGGACCTTCTGGAGGCAGACCCTCCCCACTCCCCAGCCATGCAGGGAGTGCAGGACACTAATCACCAGGATCGGCCGGAGGCAGACCTCCCAATCCCCAGCCATGCAGGGAGTACAGGACACTAATCACCAGGACCTGCTGGAGGCAGACCCTCCCCACTCCCCAGCCATGCATAGTGTACGGGACCCTAATCACCAGGACCTGCTGGAGGCAGACCCTCCCCACTCCCCAGCCATGCAGGGAGTACAGGACACTAATCACCAGGACCTGCTGGAGGCACACCCTCCTCACTCCCTAGCCATGGTTAGATTACAGGACACTAATCACCAGGACCTGCTGGAGGCAGACCCTCCCCACTTCCCAGCCCTGGTTAGAATACAGGACACTAATCACCAGGACCTGCTGGAGGCAGACCCTCCCCACTCCCCAGCCATGCAGGGAGTACAGGACAGTAATCACCAGGACCTGCTGGAGGCAGACCCTCCCCACTCACTCCCTAGCCTTGGTTAGGGTACAGGACACTAATCACCAGGACCTGTTGGAGGCAGACCCTCCCCTCTCTCCAACCATGCAGGGAGTACAGGACACTAATCACCAGGACCTGCTGGAGGCAGACCCTCCCCACTCCCCAGCCATGCAGGGAGTACAGGACACTAATCACCAGGACCTGCTGGAGGCAGACCCTCCCCACTCCCCAGCCATGGTTAGAGTACAGGACACTAATCACCAGGACCTGCTTGAGGCAGACCCTCCCCACTCCCCAGCCATGCATGGAGTACAGGACACTAATCACCAGGACCTGCTGGAGGCAGACCATCCCCACTCCCCAGCCATGCATAGAGTACAGGACACTAATCACCAGGACCTGCTGGAGGCAGACCCCCCACTCCCCAGCCATGCATGGAGTACAGGACACTAATCACCAGGACCTGCTGGAGGCAGACCCTCCCCACCCCCCAGCCATGGTTAGAGTACAGGACACTAATCACCAGGACCTGCTGGAGGCAGACCCTCCCCACTCCCCAGCCATGCAGGGAGTAAAGGACACTAATCACCAGGACCTGCTTTAGGCAGACCCTCCCCACTCCCCAGCCATGCATAGAGTACAGGACCCTAATCACCAGGACCTGCTGGAGGCAGACCCTCCCCACTCCCCAGCCATGCATGGAGTACAGGACACTAATCACCAGGACCTGCTGGAGGCAGACCATCCCCACTCCCCAGCCATGCATAGAGTACAGGACAGTAATCACCAGGACCTTCTGGAGGCAGACCCTCCCCACTCCCCAGCCATGCAGGGAGTGCAGGACACTAATCACCAGGACCGGCCGGAGGCAGACCTCCCACTCCCCAGCCATGCAGGGAGTACAGGACACTAATCACCAGGACCTGCTGGAGGCAGACCCTCCCCACTCCCTAGCCATGGTTAGATTACAGGACACTAATCACCAGGACCTGCTGGAGGCAGACCCTCCCCACTCCCCAGCCATGCATAGTGTACGGGACCCTAATCACCAGGACCTGCTGGAGGCAGACCCTCCCCACTCCCCAGCCATGCAGGGAGTACAGGACACTAATCACCAGGACCTGCTGGAGGCACACCCTCCTCACTCCCTAGCCATGGTTAGATTACAGGACACTAATCACCAGGACCTGCTGGAGGCAGACCCTCCCCACTTCCCAGCCCTGGTTAGAATGCAGGACACTAATCACCAGGACCTGCTGGAGGCAGACCCTCCCCACTCCCCAGCCATGCAGGGAGTACAGGACACTAATCACCAGGACCTGCTGGAGACAGACCCTCCCCACTCACTCCCTAGCCATGGTTAGGGTACAGGACACTAATCACCAGGACCTGTTGGAGGCAGACCCTCCCCTCTCTCCAACCATGCAGGGAGTACAGGACACTAATCACCAGGACCTGCTGGAGGCAGACCCTCCCCACTCCCCAGCCATGCAGGGAGTACAGGACACTAATCACCAGGACCTGCTGGAGGCAGACCCTCCCCACTCCCCAGCCATGGTTAGAGTACAGGACACTAATCACCAGGACCTGCTTGAGGCAGACCCTCCCCACTCCCCAGCCATGCATGGAGTACGGGACACTAATCACCAGGACCTGCTGGAGGCAGAACATCCCCACTCCCCAGCCATGCATAGAGTACAGGACACTAATCACCAGGACCTGCTGGAGGCAGACCCCCCCACTCCCCAGCCATGCATGGAGTACAGGACACTAATCACCAGGACCTGCTGGAGGCAGACCCTCCCCACTCCCCAGCCATGCAGGGAGTACAGGACACTAATCGCCAGGACCTGCTGGAGGCAGACCCTCCCCACTCCCCAGCCATGGTTGGATTACAGGACACTAATCCCCAGGACCTGCTGGGGCAGCACCTCCCCACTCTCCAGCCATGCAGGGAGTACAGGACACCTATCACCAGGACCTGCTGGAGGCAGACCCTCCCCACTCCCTAGCCATGCAGGGAGTACAGGACACTAATCACCAGGACCTGCCGGAGGCAGACCCTCCCCACTCCCTAGCCATGGTTAGATTACAGCACACTAATCACCAGGACCTGCTGGAGGCAGACCCTCCCCACTCCCCAGCCATGCAGGGAGTAAAGGACACTAATCACCAGGACCTGCTTTAGGCAGACCCTCCCCACTCCCCAGCCATGCAGGGAGTGCAGGACACTAATCATCAGGACCGGCCGGAGGCGGACCTCCCACTCCCCAGCCATGCAGGGAGTACAGGACACTAATCACCAGGACCTGCTGGAGGCAGACCCTCCCCACTCCCTAGCCATGGTTAGATTACAGGACACTAATCACCAGGACCTGTTGGAGGCAGACCCTCCCCACTCCCCAGCCATGCATAGTGTACGGGACCCTAATCACCAGGACCTGCTGGAGGCAGACCCTCCCCACTCCCCAGCCATGCAGGGAGTACAGGACACTAATCACCAGGACCTGCTGGAGGCACACCCTCCTCACTCCCTAGCCATGGTTAGATTACAGGACACTAATCACCAGGACCTGCTGGAGGCAGACTCTCCCCACTTCCCAGCTCTGGTTAGAATACAGGACACTAATCACCAGGACCTGCTGGAGGCAGACCCTCCCCACTCCCCAGCCATGCAGGGAGTACAGGACACTAATCACCAGGACCTGCTGGAGGCAGACCCTCCCCACTCACTCCCTAGCCATGGTTAGGGTACAGGACACTAATCACCAGGACCTGTTGGAGGCAGACCCTCCCCTCTCTCCAACCATGCAGGGAGTACAGGACACTAATCACCAGGACCTGCTGGAGGCAGACCCTCCCCACTCCCCAGCCATGCAGGGAGTACAGGACACTAATCACCAGGACCTGCTGGAGGCAGACCCTCCCCACTCCCCAGCAATGGTTAGAGTACAGGACACTAATCACCAGGACCTGCTTGAGGCAGACCCTCCCCACTCCCCAGCCATGCATGGAGTACAGGACACTAATCACCAGGACCTGCTGGAGGCAGACCATCCCCACTCCCCAGCCATGCATAGAGTACAGGACACTAATCACCAGGACCTGCTGGAGGCAGACCCCCCCACTCCCCAGCCATGCATGGAGTACAGGACACTAATCACCAGGACCTGCTGGAGGCAGACCCTCCCCACTCCCCAGCCATGCAGGGAGTACAGGACACTAATCGCCAGGACCTGCTGGAGGCAGACCCTCCCCACTCCCCAGCCATGGTTGGATTACAGGACACTAATCCCCAGGACCTGCTGGGGCAGCACCTCCCCACTCTCCAGCCATGCAGGGAGTACAGGACACCTATCACCAGGACCTGCTGGAGGCAGACCCTCCCCACTCCCTAGCCATGCAGGGAGTACAGGACACTAATCACCAGGACCTGCCGGAGGCAGACCCTCCCCACTCCCTAGCCATGGTTAGATTACAGCACACTAATCACCAGGACCTGCTGGAGGCAGACCCTCCCCACTCCCTAGCCATGGTTAGATTACAGGACACTAATCACCAGGACCTGCTGGAGGCAGGCACTCCCCACTTCCCAGCCATGGTTAGAGTACAGGACACTAATCACCAGGACCTGCTGGAGGCAGACCCTCCCCACTCCCCAGCCATGCAGGGAGTACAGGACACTAATCACCAGGACCTGCTGGAGGCAGACCCTCCCCACTCCCTAGCCATGGTTAGAGTACAGGACACTAATCACCAGGACCTGCTGGAGGCAGACCCTCCCCACCCCCCAGACATGGTTAGAGTACAGGACACTAATCACCAGGACCTGCTGGAGGCAGACCCTCCCCACTCCCCAGCCATGCAGGGAGTAAAGGACACTAATCACCAGGACCTGCTGGAGGCAGACCCTCCCCACTCCCCAGCCATGCATAGAGTACAGGACCCTAATCACCAGGACCTGCTGGAGGCAGACCCTCCCCACTCCCCAGCCATGCATGGAGTACAGGACACTAATCACCAGGACCTGCTGGAGGCAGACCATCCCCACTCCCCAGCCATGCATAGAGTACAGGACAGTAATCACCAGGACCTTCTGGAGGCAGACCCTCCCCACTCCCCAGCCATGCAGGGAGTGCAGGACACTAATCACCAGGACCGGCCGGAGGCAGACCTCCCACTCCCCAGCCATGCAGGGAGTACAGGACACTAATCACCAGGACCTGCTGGAGGCAGACCCTCCCCACTCCCTAGCCATGGTTAGATTACAGGACACTAATCACCAGGACCTGCTGGAGGCAGACCCTCCCCACTCCCCAGCCATGCATAGTGTACGGGACCCTAATCACCAGGACCTGCTGGAGGCAGACCCTCCCCACTCCCCAGCCATGCAGGGAGTACAGGACACTAATCACCAGGACCTGCTGGAGGCAGACCCTCCCCACTCCCTAGCCATGGTTAGATTACAGGACACTAATCACCAGGACCTGCTGGAGGCAGAGAATCCCCACTCCCTAGCCATGGTTAGATTACAGGACACTAATCAACAGGTCCTGCTGGAGGCACACCCTCCCCACTCTCCAGCCATGCAGGGAGTACAGGACACTAATCACCAGGACCTGCTGGAGGCACACCCTCCCCACTCCCCAGCCATGCAGGGAGTACGGGACAGAAATCACCAGGACCTGCTCGAGGCAGACCCTCCCCGCTCCCCAGCCATGCATAGAGTACAGGACACTAATCAGCAGGACCTGCTGGACCCACTGCGAGGCAGACCAAGACAGTAATCACCAGGACCTGCTGGAGGCAGACCCTCCTCACTCCCCAGCCATGCAGGGAGTGCAGGACACTAATCACCAGGACCGGCTGGAGGCAGACCTCCCCCTCCCCAACCATGCAGGGAGTACAGGACACTAATCACCAGGACCTGCTGGAGGCAGACCCTCCCCACTCCCCATCCATGCAGGGAGTACAGGACACAAATCACCAGGACCTGCTGGAGGCAGACCCTCCCCACTCTCCAGCCATGCAGGGAGTACAGGACACTAATCAACAGGACCTGCTGGAGGCAGACCCTCCCCACTGCCTAGCCATGGTTAGATTACAGGACACTAATCACCAGGTCCTGCTGGAGGCCCTGCTGGAGGCAGACCCTCCTGACTCCCCAGCCATGCAGGGGGTACAGGACACTAATCACCAGGACCTGCTAGAGGCAGACCCTCCCCACTCCCCAGCCATGCAGGGGGTACAGGACACTAATCACCAGGACCTGCTGGAGGCACACCCTCCCCACTCCCTATCCATGGTTAGATTACAGGACACAAATCACCAGGACCTGCTGGAGGCAGACCCTCCCCACTCCCTAGCCATGGTTAGAGTACAGGGCACTAATCACCAGGACCTGCTGGAGGCAGACCCTCCCCACTCCCCAGCCATGCATAGAGTACAGGACACTAATCACCAGGACCTGCTGGAGGCAGACCCTCCCCACTCCCTAGCCATGGTTAGAGTACAGGACACTAATCACCAGGTCCTGCTGGAGGCCCTGCTGGAGGCATACCCTCCCCACTCCCCAGCCATGCAGGGGGTACAGGACACTAATCACTAGGACCTGCTAGAGAAAGACCCTCCCCACTCCCCAGCCATGCAGGGAGTACAGGACACTAATCACCAGGACCTGCTGGAGGCAGACCCTCCCCACTCCCCAGCCATGGTTAGAGTACAGGACACTAATCACCAGGACCTGCTTGAGGCAGACCCTCCCCACTCCCCAGCCATGCATGGAGTACAGGACACTAATCACCAGGACCTGCTGGAGGCAGACCATCCCCACTCCCCAGCCATGCATAGATTACAGGACACTAATCACCAGGACCTGCTGGAGGCAGACCCCCCCACTCCCCAGCCATGCATGGAGTACAGGACACTAATCACCAGGACCTGCTGGAGGCAGACCCTCCCCACTCCCCAGCCATGCAGGGAGTACAGGACACTAATCACCAGGACCTGCTGGAGGCAGACCCTCCCCACTCCCCAGCCATGCAGGGAGTACAGGACACTAATCACCAGGACCTGCTGGAGGCAGACCCTCCCCCATAGCTCTCAACCATTTGTGTTGCAAAGGCGGGTGAAATCACCCGATTTTGTTTTTGGCGGGTGAGATGCCCATTCGAATGAATGGGCGTGCAGGAGGCTTGGTGGGTGAGTCAGCCCTTTACAAGGCGGGTGACACCCGCCAAAAGCGTGTGAGTTGAGAGCTATGCCCTCCCCACTCCCTAGCCATGGTTAGATTACAGGGCACTAATCACCAGGACCTGCTGGAGGCAGACCCTCCCCACTCCCCAGCCATGCAGGGAGTACAGGACACTAATCACCAGGACCTGCTGGAGGCAGACCCTCCCCACTCACTCCCTAGCCATGGTTAGGGTACAGGACACTAATCACCAGGACCTGTTGGAGGCAGACACTCCCCTCTCTCCAACCATGCAGGGAGTACAGGACACTAATCACCAGGACCTGCTGGAGGCAGACCCTCCCCACTCCCCAGCCATGCAAGGAGTACAGGACACTAATCACCAGGACCTGCTGGAGGCAGACCCTCCCCACTCCCCAGCAATGGTTAGAGTACAGGACACTAATCACCAGGACCTGCTTGAGGCAGACCCTCCCCACTCCCCAGCCATGCATGGAGTACAGGACACTAATCACCAGGACCTGCTGGAGGCAGACCATCCCCACTCCCCAGCCATGCATAGAGTACAGGACACTAATCACCAGGACCTGCTGGAGGCAGACCCCCCCCACTCCCCAGCCATGCATGGAGTACAGGACACTAATCACCAGGACCTGCTGGAGGCAGACCCTCCCCACTCCCCAGCCATGCAGGGAGTACAGGACACTAATCGCCAGGACCTGCTGGAGGCAGACCCTCCCCACTCCCCAGCCATGGTTGGATTACAGGACACTAATCCCCAGGACCTGCTGGGGCAGCACCTCCCCACTCTCCAGCCATGCAGGGAGTACAGGACACCTATCACCAGGACCTGCTGGAGGCAGACCCTCCCCACTCCCTAGCCATGCAGGGAGTACAGGACACTAATCACCAGGACCTGCCGGAGGCAGACCCTCCCCACTCCCTAGCCATGGTTAGATTACAGCACACTAATCACCAGGACCTGCTGGAGGCAGACCCTCCCCACTCCCTAGCCATGGTTAGATTACAGGACACTAATCACCAGGACCTGCTGGAGGCAGGCCCTCCCCACTTCCCAGCCATGGTTAGAGTACAGGACACTAATCACCAGGACCTGCTGGAGGCAGACCCTCCCCACTCCCCAGCCATGCAGGGAGTACAGGACACTAATCACCAGGACCTGCTGGAGGCAGACCCTCCCCACTCCCTAGCCATGGTTAGAGTACAGGACACTAATCACCAGGACCTGCTGGAGGCAGACCCTCCCCACCCCCCAGACATGGTTAGAGTACAGGACACTAATCACCAGGACCTGCTGGAGGCAGACCCTCCCCACTCCCCAGCCATGCAGGGAGTAAAGGACCCTAATCACCAGGACCTGCTGGAGGCAGACCCTCCCCACTCCCCAGCCATGCATGGAGTACAGGACACTAATCACCAGGACCTGCTGGAGGCAGACCATCCCCACTCCCCAGCCATGCATAGAGTACAGGACAGTAATCACCAGGACCTTCTGGAGGCAGACCCTCCCCACTCCCCAGCCATGCAGGGAGTGCAGGACACTAATCACCAGGACCGGCCGGAGGCAGACCTCCCACTCCCCAGCCATGCAGGGAGTACAGGACACTAATCACCAGGACCTGCTGGAGGCAGACCCTCCCCACTCCCTAGCCATGGTTAGATTACAGGACACTAATCACCAGGACCTGCTGGAGGCAGACCCTCCCCACTCCCCAGCCATGCATAGTGTACGGGACCCTAATCACCAGGACCTGCTGGAGGCAGACCCTCCCCACTCCCCAGCCATGCAGGGAGTACAGGACACTAATCACCAGGACCTGCTGGAGGCAGACCCTCCCCACTCCCTAGCCATGGTTAGATTACAGGACACTAATCACCAGGACCTGCTGGAGGCAGAGAATCCCCACTCCCTAGCCATGGTTAGATTACAGGACACTAATCAACAGGTCCTGCTGGAGGCAGACCCTCCCCACTCTCCAGCCATGCAGGGAGTACAGGACACTAATCACCAGGACCTGCTGGAGGCCACCCTCCCCACTCCCCAGCCATGCAGGGAGTACGGGACAGAAATCACCAGGACCTGCTCGAGGCAGACCCTCCCCGCTCCCCAGCCATGCATAGAGTACAGGACACTAATCAGCAGGACCTGCTGGACCCACTGCGAGGCAGACCAAGACAGTAATCACCAGGACCTGCTGGAGGCAGACCCTCCTCACTCCCCAGCCATGCAGGGAGTGCAGGACACGAATCACCAGGACCGGCTGGAGGCAGACCTCCCCCTCCCCAACCATGCAGGGAGTACAGGACACTAATCACCAGGACCTGCTGGAGGCAGACCCTCCCCACTCCCCATCCATGCAGGGAGTACAGGACACAAATCACCAGGACCTGCTGGAGGCAGACCCTCCCCACTCTCCAGCCATGCAGGGAGTACAGGACACTAATCAACAGGACCTGCTGGAGGCAGACCCTCCCCACTGCCTAGCCATGGTTAGATTACAGGACACTAATCACCAGGTCCTGCTGGAGGCCCTGCTGGAGGCAGACCCTCCTGACTCCCCAGCCATGCAGGGGGTACAGGACACTAATCACCAGGACCTGCTAGAGGCAGACCCTCCCCACTCCCCAGCCATGCAGGGGGTACAGGACACTAATCACCAGGACCTGCTGGAGGCACACCCTCCCCACTCCCTATCCATGGTTAGATTACAGGACACAAATCACCAGGACCTGCTGGAGGCAGACCCTCCCCACTCCCTAGCCATGGTTAGAGTACAGGGCACTAATCACCAGGACCTGCTGGAGGCAGACCCTCCCCACTCCCCAGCCATGCATAGAGTACAGGACACTAATCACCAGGACCTGCTGGAGGCAGACCCTCCCCACTCCCTAGCCATGGTTAGAGTACAGGACACTAATCACCAGGTCCTGCTGGAGGCCCTGCTGGAGGCATACCCTCCCCACTCCCCAGCCATGCAGGGGGTACAGGACACTAATCACTAGGACCTGCTAGAGAAAGACCCTCCCCACTCCCCAGCCATGCAGGGAGTACAGGACACTAATCACCAGGACCTGCTGGAGGCAGACCCTCCCCACTCCCCAGCCATGGTTAGAGTACAGGACACTAATCACCAGGACCTGCTTGAGGCAGACCCTCCCCACTCCCCAGCCATGCATGGAGTACAGGACACTAATCACCAGGACCTGCTGGAGGCAGACCATCCCCACTCCCCAGCCATGCATAGATTACAGGACACTAATCACCAGGACCTGCTGGAGGCAGACCCCCCCACTCCCCAGCCATGCATGGAGTACAGGACACTAATCACCAGGACCTGCTGGAGGCAGACCCTCCCCACTCCCCAGCCATGCAGGGAGTACAGGACACTAATCACCAGGACCTGCTGGAGGCAGACCCTCCCCACTCCCCAGCCATGCAGGGAGTACAGGACACTAATCACCAGGACCTGCTGGAGGCAGACCCTCCCCCATAGCTCTCAACCATTTGTGTTGCAAAGGCGGGTGAAATCACCCGATTTTGTTTTTGGCGGGTGAGATGCCCATTCGAATGAATGGGCGTGCAGGAGGATTGGCGGGTGAGTCAGCCCTTTACAAGGCGGGTGACACCCGCCAAAAGCGTGTGAGTTGAGAGCTATGCCCTCCCCACTCCCTAGCCATGGTTAGATTACAGGACACTAATCACCAGGACCTGCTGGAGGCAGACCCTCACCACTCCCTAGCCATGCAGGGAGTACAGGACAGTAATCACCAGGACCTGCTGGAGGCAGACCTTTCCACTCCCTAGCCATGGTTAGATTACAGGACACTAATCACCAGGACCTGCTGGAGGCAGAGAATCCCCACTCCCTAGCCATGGTTAGATTACAGGACACTAATCACCAGGTCCTGCTGGAGGCAGACCCTCCCCACTTCCCAGCCATGGTTAGAGTACTGGACACTAATCACCAGGACCTGCTGGAGGCAGACCCTCCCCAATCCCCAGCCATGCAGGGAGTACAGGACACTAATCACCAGGACCTGCTGGAGGCAGACCCTCCCCACTCCCCAGCCATGCATGGAGTACAGGACACTAATCACCAGGACCTGCTGGAGGCAGACCATCCCCACTCCCCAGCCATGCAGAGTACGGGACACTAATCACCAGGACCTGCTGGGGGCAGACCCTCCCCACTCCCCAGCCATGCAGGGAGTACAGGACACTAATCACCAGGACCTGCTGGAGGCAGACCCTCCCCACGCCCCAGCCATGCAAGGAGTACAGGACACTAATCACCAGGACCTGCTGGAGGCAGACCATCCCCGATATGAACCCCATGGGTCGCCTCTAGGCTTTGTTATGAGGGTGCTTGCCGAAACAGTAACAGTTCACCCATACCTCTCAATGATTTCTGTTACAAAGGCAGGTGAAATCACCCGATTTTGTTTTTGGCGGGTGAGACGCCCATTGGAATTAATGGGAGTGCAGGAGGCTTGGCGGGTGAGTCAGCCCTTTACAGGGCGGGTGACACCCGCCAAAACCGTGTGAGTTGAGAGCTATGAGTTCACCTAATTAGAAGCAAAGAGAGGGTTCGTTTTCTGGGTCATTAGATTATCTGCAGGTATAATGCACACTAATAATAGGGTCTTTTCTTTGGGTTTAAGGTTTCTGTTGGTCGCTGTCATGACATGTTTTCACCACAAGTAATTAGGAGCTACATAGGGTTTTCTGTTACTTACTTCTGTTACAGTCTCAAAGGGTAATCCGGATATTCCACTGTGATATGTGTTTATTGAATAATAAGCCAGTGAAGGGACTATGCGCATTACTCAAGGTAGGACAGAAGCCTTTGCAACGTCATTAGATGTGACATTTCACGCCCACCGGCAATGACGTCATGGCGCTGTTTGGTACGCCCACGAAGGGCACTCAGCGTATTTAGATCAGGAGCAGAGATGTCCCTGTCTGTGATCCGGTTTGAACAGTAAGTGCACATGATGTTTAATGAGAAAAGTGACGACCCTGTGGTTGTTCTCTAGCAAGACTATAAACAACAGCATATGTATTCGAATCATGCTCCACACCAGGCATAACAACTGTCCTTATTATGTGTAAACCCTACATATAACAATAACAATGATCTACATGCTTATGTTTTAAGACATATGTAGAGCACAAATCCCAGGGGAACTGGAGCCAGTATCTGGGAGCAGATGGCAAGCAGGAGAAACAAGCAACAACGCAACAATGTGAAAATCAACAGAAGAGGAGAGTGTTATGTTTTTTTCTGAATATCATCAGAGTGTCCACCTTGCATAGGGTCACAAAGGTTACAGAAATGTCCATCGTGGTTATCACTGTGTAGCGTGGGGACCACCGTAGGTGGTAGAAAAAATCATTATGCTAAAGATAAAGTCAACATAAAAACATAAAAGCAAAAATCATCACAGACAACCACAATTGGAAGTTAAATCATGTGTTTTTGTGGTTTTCTGTGATTATTTATGCTTTTATGCATCGGCAGAATGGCATCAGTGAATTTATCAGACATAATACAAATGCTCACAAAACATTATTCAAATGGATTCTTCTATGTAATTAATGACACACTTGCTGGTCCTTAGGGTACACAGCCCTCACAAATGGCTATGTAGCCGTGGGCCTTTTTTCCTTGTTCAACTTCAGTGTCTGGTGCGGAGAGATTAATTAGAGGGTTTGCACCCCACTCACATAATTAACTAAAATCGAAATCACAAACCAATCCTTCAAACGCCTAGCTGTGCCCACTCAGCAACAATACAATGGAATTGATGAACGTGCCAGGGACATGCTGCTAATCTTCCTTGGGAACAAAAGGCAGAGCTGGTTTCAGGAGCCCAAGATGACAAATGCTGCTCTGGAGACTGGTAATCTCCATCCTACCAGACCCCCAAGATTTTCCACCCTGGAGGCCGTGCTCGAAATGGGTGGGACCGGTGCTCCTCTATGTTTTTAAATTAAATTTGACTGACCCTATACTTTTATTTTAAAAAGAAACCATTCTGGAATGTTTTCATTTAAAATAAAAGTGTAGGAAGCAATTGAAACTTGCACTTCAGTGCGCACTGCACTGAATATTCCCCTAAAAAGCAGGTGCATTTGTTTGGGGGTTTGTATTGTGAATGGGAGGTGGCAATGGGGTTTTTGGGGAGCTGGGGCAGGCCAGAAGTGAACATAGTTCCACTCCTTCTTGTCATGCACTTTGACCACTGCCTGGAGGCGGCAGAGGTGGGAAGCCCAAATCGTTGGGGAGGACTAGTATTACAGTGAGGATAATTTAGCATTGAGTTCGGGTTGAGCATTAAAACCTCCATTTTGCTAGAGTTCAGTTGTAAGCCATTGCCGGCCAGCCATTCACAAACCATAGCTAAACCTTCCACCGCAGAAGAAAATTATTCAGAGGGACTAGTTACTTTGGAAAAAATGTGCTTATTGTCAGCGTATGAGGGATAATGTAATTGGTACCTTTGTAAGATAATCATCAGGGACTGCATATAAAGATTATAAAGAAGCAGGGATAGTGGTGACCCTTGGGTAACACCGCAGCCTAGCTTAATAGGTTCTGCAGTAAAAGGGCTGAATTTGAGCATTTACTCTCAGACACTCTTGAACCAATTGAAAGTCTAATCGAGCATCCCTGTTAGACTTTGAAGCCGAGTCAATAGGATGGCATGCTTCATGGTATCAAAGGCCGCGCTGAGGTCTAGCTTAATTAGTAGGGAGAACTGTCGGATGTCTGTATTGGTCAGGATCTCATCCCAGACCGCAAGAAGGGCAGACTTTGCCATGCATGGGGCAAAAACCTGTTTGAAAAAGGTCTAAGCTGTGTTTTCTTTCTATATATTCCTGCAATTGCAGAGTGGCCATTCTCTCCAGGATAAATTGGTAATGGGCCTAAAGTTGTTCAGTACAGATGGGCCCAGAGAAGGTTTATTTTAAGACTGGAGTAATTAGAACCTTCTAGAATGAGGAAGGTGGTGTGCCCTGAACAAGAGACAAGTTAATAATTTGACTGACCATTTTGGCTAGGTGAGGTGCCACATTGCCAGCTACAATAGCTGGGATGATGACTAGACTCATAAGGGCAGGTACAAGTTGGTGAAGTAAGGGTTGCACAGTCTGGACAGACGTTGTTTTCAACCTGTCTATTTAGAATACAAATAAGACCTTAGAATCCTGCACCAGCTTCCTCGAGGGAATAAGTGGGAGCTTCAGACAAGGAGAGTGAATGAAGTTCTTAATGGCCTTGAAAAGGACCTTTGGTGTATTACTTGGAACTCAGATTTGTTCTTGAATAAAAAGAGCTTTTGAGTAAATACACTCTTTCTTATAGGTCAGCTGTGCATTGCGTAATCTCTCCAAATAGCTGGTGCTGCGACTGCGTCTCCAATTTCTTTTGGCTCTCCTAGCAGCTTTTTCAGTTCCATTAGACTCGTATAATTCCAAGGTTTAGACTGGTTTCTGTTGGGTGCTATTGACTTCTTGGGGACATACCTATTGATTGTAGTTATGAGATTATTGCAGCAATTAATTATAAATGGTTATTTATAACGCACTTAATTCCCAGTGGCTTCTAAGCTCGGACCAGGGATCGAACCTGTGTAGCTCTGCATTGCTCATGAGCTATCCTCCTGAGACAAATGAGTCCAGAAAGAGCCATGGTCTACACTGTCTTTAAGGAGGGGTATGTTTGCCACGATTTCGATCTAGAGTTTAGGGGGATAGCTATACTTTAGTGTGTTGACTTATCAACTGAGATTATTTCGAGCCGTCCAATGTAACGATCACTCCAAGTTACCAGCACGGTAGAGATGGAGTCAGTGGTCAACTGCCTGTGGAAAGCCAGGTCCAGGCAATGTCCGGCTTTGTGTGCTGCAGACAGGAGCGAACGGGCGAGCATAACATCTGCTAGTCGCCTCGAGGCTGGCTGAGATGCCAACTCGCAGTGAATATTGAAGTGTCCCAGGACCAGGCTTTTGTAGTATCCAAGGCATCTTCAACACTGTCCAAAAACAGGCACAAAGGTCCAGGAGGACGAGAGCAGAATAATATTCTCAAAGAGTCTCTAGAGTCTGGATGAAAGGTCTAGAGAAAATGTACTCATTTGCGAATAATCGTCCCATGAAAAGCCGTACAAGTTTCTGATTGAAATAAGACACACACATAGAATCAGGCTCACACCTACCATCATATTAATAATAGCATGGCCATGCCAAGCTAAAGGCTTCCTGCAGCAAAGCATTCCTAGGGAGTTGCCAGAGCATGGAAGCAAAACATGCAATAACACAAAAGAAATGCAAAATCTTCCTCCTCTGCACACAATAAAGAAGACACAACCATCCTTTAAAGTGTGTGTTTATAAGCATAGGTTTCATCATTTTATTTCCCTCCATGTGCACATATCCATGAGCCGAGGAAGGCCCCGCTTTCTCCCTTCATGGAAGACCCCAGGAACAGGGCTTCTCAGGTCAGACAGGACCCTCTGGTCAACGATTCCTACTTACTCCGTGCGAATGATAGATATTTAATACATATATTTATTCATCGGTCGTCTCAGAGCTTGCCCTCAAAGAGGTGCTGCACTAAAGTGAAGACGCTGCACACTATAATTGTGGCTGCTGGTGCTACACGTAAACGAAAACCATGGGGCAGGTGGCGAGAGCAGGCACGCACGAAAAAAGCGGACTGCGCACGAGAGTCCACAACAGCACAACGCCATAGTATTTGGAATCGTTTTCAGGGAGAGCATGCTTTTGTTGAAACAGCTGGAGTCCAGATTAGGTCACAGTGCAGACTGTGCTCGCAGGGTCAGAACAGATTGGGGGTCCTACGCAGACCATGGGGTCAGCTGTGCTAATGTGGCCAGGCCACGGCTAGAGTCCTAGGCACACCACGGGGTCAGCTATGCTAGTGTGACCAGGAATAGCTGAGGTACTAGAAAGATCATGACGTCAGCTGTGCTAATGTGGCCAGGAATAGCTGGGGTACTAGAAAGATCATGGCGTCAGCAGTGCTAATGTGGCCAGGAATAGCTGTGGTCCTAAGAAGATCATGGCGTCAGCTGTGCTAATGTGGCCAGGTATAGCTGGGGTCCTAATAAGATCATGGAGTCAGCTGTGCTAATGTGGCCAGGAATAGCTGGGGTCCTAAGAAGATCATGGATTCAGCTGTGCTAATGTGGCCAGGAATAGCTGGGGTCCTAATAAGATCATGGAGTCAGCTGTGCTAATGTGGCCAGGAATAGCTGTGGTCCTAAGAAGATCATGGCGTCAGCTGTGCTAATGTGGCCAGGAATAGCTGGGGTCCTAATAAGATCATGGAGTCAGCTGTGCTAATGTGGCCAGGAATAGCTGGGGTCCTAATAAGATCATGGCGTCAGCTGTGCTAATGTGGCCAGGAATAGCTGGGGTCCTAATAAGATCATGGCGTCAGCTGTGCTAATGTGGCCAGGAATAGCTGGGGTCCTAATAAGATCATGGAGTCAGCTGTGCTAATGTGGCCAGGAATAGCTGGGGTCCTAATAAGATCATGGCGTCAGCTGTGCTAATGTGGCCAGGAATAGCTGGGGTCCTAATAAGATCATGGCGTCAGCTGTGCTAGTGTGACCAGGAATAGCTGGGGTCCTAATAAGATCATGGCGTCAGCTGTGCTAGTGTGACCAGGAATAGCTGGGGTCCTAAGAAGAACATGATGTCAGCTGTGCTAATGTGGCCAGGAATAGCTGGGGTCCTGGGAAGATCATGGCGTCAGCTGTGCTAATGTGGCCAGGAATAGCTGGGGTCCTAATAAGATCATGGCGTCAGCTGTGCTAATGTGGCCAGTAATAGCTGGACTCCTAATAAGATCATGGAGTCAGCTGTGCTAATGTGACCAGGAATAGCTGGACTCCTAATAAGATCATGGAGTCAGCTGTGCTAGTGTGGCCAGGAATAGCTGGGGTCCTAATAAGATCATGGCGTCAGCTGTGCTAATGTGGCCAGGAATAGCTGGGGTCCAAGGAAGATCATGGCGTCAGCTGTGCTAATGTGGCCAGGAATAGCTGGGGTCCTAATAAGATCATGGCGTCAGCTGTGCTAATGTGGCCAGGAATAGCTGGGGTCCTGGGAAGATCATGGCGTCAGCTGTGCTAATGTGGCCAGGAATAGCTGGGGTCCTAATAAGATCATGGCGTCAGCTGTGCTAATGTGGCCAGGAATAGCTGGGGTCCTAATAAGATCATGGCGTCAACTGTGCTAATGTGGCCAGGAATAGCTGGGGTCCTGAGAAGATCATGGCGTCAGCTGTGCTAATGTGGCCAGGAATAGCTGGGGTCCTAATAAGATCATGGCGTCAGCTGTGCTAATGTAGCCAGGAATAGCTGGGGTCCTGAGAAGATCATGGCGTCATCTGTGCTAATGTGGCCAGGAATAGCTGGGGTCCTAATAAGATCATGGCGTCAGCTGTGCTAATGTGGCCAGGAATAGCTGGGGTCCTAATAATATCATGGCATCAGCTGTTCTAATGTGGCCAGGAATAGCTGGACTCCTAAGAAGATCATGGCGTCAGCTGAGCTAATGTGGCCAGGAATAGCTGGGGTCCTAATAAAATCATGGCGTCAGCTGTGCTAATGTGGCCAGGAATAGCTGGACTCCTGAGAAGATCATGGCGTCAGCTGTGCTAATGTGGCCAGGAATAGCTGGACTCCTGAGAAGATCATGGCGTCAGCTGTGCTAATGTGGCCAGGAATAGCTGGGGTCCTGAGAAGATCATGGCGTCAGCTGTGCTAATGTGGCCAGGAATAGCTGGGATCCTAATAAGATCATGGCGTCAGCTGTGCTAATGTGGCCAGAAATAGCTGGGGTCCTAATAAGATCATGGCGTCAGCTGTGCTAATGTGGCCAGAAATAGCTGGGGTCCTAATAAGATCATGGCGTCAGCTGTGCTAATGTGGCCAGGAATAGCTGTGGTCCTAAGAAGATCATGGAGTGAGCTGTGTTAATGTGGCCAGGAATAGCTGGGGTCCTAATAAGATCATGGAGTCAGCTGTGCTAATGTGGCCAGGAATAGCTGGGGTCCTAATAAGATCATGGAGTCAGCTGCGCTAATGTGGCCAGGAATAGCTGGGGTCCTGAGAAGATCATGGAGTCAGCTGTGCTAATGTGGCCAGGAATAGCTGGGGTCCTAAGAAGATCATGGCGTCAGCTGTGCTAATGTGGCCAGGAATAGCTAGGGTCCTAATAAGATCATGGAGTCAGCTGTGCTAATGTGGCCAGGAATAGCTGGGGTCCAAGGAAGATCAAGGCGTCAGCTGTGCTAATATGGCCAGGAATAGCTGGGGTCCTAATAAGATCATGGCGTCAGCTGTGCTAATGTGGCCAGGAATAGCTGGGGTCCAAGGAAGATCAAGGCGTCAGCTGTGCTAATGTGGCCAGGAATAGCTGGGGTCCTAATAAGATCACGGCGTCAGCTGTGCTAATGTTGCCGGAATAGCTGGACTCCTAAGAAGATCATGGCGTCAGCTGTGCTAATGTGGCCAGGAATAGCTGAGGTCCTGAGAAGATCATGGCGTCAGCTGTGCTAATGTGGCCAGGAATAGCTGGGGTCCTAATAAGATCATGGCGTCAGCTGTGCTAATGTGGCCAGGAATAGCTGGGGTCCTGAGAAGATCATGGCGTCAGCTGTGCTAATGTGGCCAGGAATAGCTGGGGTCCTAATAAGATCATGGCGTCAGCTGTGCTAATGTAGCCAGGAATAGCTGGGGTCCTGAGAAGATCATGGCGTCAGCTGTGCTAATGTGGCCAGGAATAGCTGGGGTCCTAAGAAGAACATGGCATCAGCTGTGCTAATGTGGCCAGGAATAGCTGGGGTCCTAATAATATCATGGCATCAGCTGTTCTAATGTGGCCAGGAATAGCTGGACTCCTAAGAAGATCATGGCGTCAGCTGAGCTAATGTGGCCAGGAATAGCTGGGGTCCTAATAAGATCATGGCGTCAGCTGTGCTAATGTGGCCAGGAATAGCTGGACTCCTAAGAAGATCATGGCGTCAGCTGTGCTAATGTGCCCAGGAATAGCTGGACTCCTAAGAAGATCATGGCGTCAGCTGTGCTAATGTGGCCAGGAATAGCTGGGGTCCTGAGAAGATCATGGCGTCAGCTGTGCTAATGTGGCCAGGAATAGCTGGGATCCTAATAAGATCATGGCGTCAGCTGTGCTAATGTGGCCAGAAATAGCTGGGGTCCTAATAAGATCATGGCGTCAGCTGTGCTAATGTGGCCAGGAATAGCTGGGGTCCTAATAAGATCATGGCGTCAGCTGTGCTAATGTGGCCAGGAATAGCTGTGGTCCTAAGAAGATCATGGAGTCAGCTGTGCTAATGTGGCCAGGAATAGCTGGGGTCCTAAGAAGATCAAGGCATCAGCTGTGCTAATGTGGCCAGGAATAGCTGGACTCCTAATAAGATCATGGCGTCAGCTGTGCTAATGTGGCCAGGAATAGCTGGGGTCCTGAGAAGATCATGGCGTCAGCTGTGCTAATGTGGCCAGGAATAGCTGGGGTCCTAATAAGATCAAGGAGTCAGCTGCGCTAATGTGGCCAGGAATAGCTGGGGTCCTAATAAGATCATGGCGTCAGCTGTGCTAATGTGGCCAGGAATAGCTGGACTCCTAAGAAGATCATGGCGTCAGCTGTGCTAATGTGGCCAGGAATAGCTGGGGTCCTGAGAATATCATGGCGTCAGCTGTGCTAATGTGGCCAGGAATAGCTGGGGTCCTAATAAGATCATGGCGTCAGCTGTGCTAATGTGGCCAGGAATAGCTGGGGTCCTAATAAGATCATGGCGTCAGCTGTTCTAATGTGGCCAGGAATAGCTGTGGTCCTAAGAAGATCATGGAGTCAGCTGTGCCTATGTGGCCAGGAATAGCTGGGGTCCTAAGAAGATCAAGGCGTCAGCTGTGCTAATGTGGCCAGGAATAGCTGGACTCCTAATAAGATCATGGCGTCAGCTGTGCTAATGTGGCCAGGAATAGCTGGGGTCCTGAGAAGATCATGGCGTCAGCTGTGCTAATGTGGCCAGGAATAGCTGGGGTCCTAATAAGATCATGGAGTCAGCTGTGCTAATGTGGCCTGGAATAGCTGGGGTCCTAATAAGATCATGGAGTCAGCTGTGCTAATGTGGCCAGGAATAGCTGGGGTCCTAATAAGATCATGGAGTCAGCTTTACTAATGTGGCCAGGAATAGCTGGGGTCCTAAGAAGATCATGGAGTCAGCTGTGCTAATGTGGCCAGGAATAGCTGGGGTCCTAAGAAGATCATGGCGTCAGCTGTGCTACAGCTGGGGTCCTAATAAGATCATGGCGTCAGCTGTGCCAATGTGACCAGGAATAGCCGGGTCCGAAGAAGAACATGGGGTCACCTGTGCTAGTGTGACCAGGAATAGCTGGTCCTAAGAAAAACATGGGGTCACCTGTGCTAGTGTGACCAGGAATAGCTGGGGTCCTAATAAGATCATGGCGTCAGCTGTGCTAATGTGGCCATGAATAGCTGGGGTCCTAATAAGATCATGGAGTCAGCTGTGCTAATGTGGCCAGGAATACCTGTGGTCCTAATAAGATCATGGAGTCAGCTGTGCTAATGTGGCCAGGAATAGCTGTGGTCCTAAGAAGACCAAGGCGTCAGCTGTGCCAATGTGACCAGGAATAGCAGGGGTCCTAAGAAGAACATGGCGTCAGCTGTGCTAATGTGGCCAGGAATAGCTGGGGTCCTAATAAGATCATGGCGTCGGCTGTGCTAATGTGGCCAGTTATAGCTGGGGTCCTAATAAGATCATGGCGTCGGCTGTGCTAATGTGGCCAGGAATAGCTGGAGTCCTAATAAGATCATGGAGTCAGCCGTGTTAATGTGGCCAGGAATAGCTGGGGTCCTAATAAGATCATGTCGTCAGCTGTGCTAATGTGGCCAGGAATAGCTGGGGTCCTAATAAGATCATGGCGTCAGCTGTGCTAATGTGGCCAGGAATAGCTGGGGTCCTAATAAGATCATGGAGTCAGCTGTGCTAATGTGGCCAGGAATAGCTGGGGTCCTAATAAGATCATGGAGTCAGCTGTGATAATGTGGACAGGAATAGCTGGGGTCCTAATAAGATCATGGCGTCAGCTGTGCTAGTGTGACCATGAATAGCTGGGGTCCTAAGAAGAACATGATGTCAGCTGTGCTAATGTGGCCAGGAATAGCTGGGGTCCTGGGAAGATCATGGCGTCAGCTGTGCTAATATGACCAGGAACAGCTGTGGTCCTAATAAGATCATGGCGTCAGCTGTGCTAATGTGGCCAGGAATAGCTGGGGTCCTAAGAAGAACATGGCGTCAGCTGTGCTAATGTGTCCAGGAATAGATGGGGTCCTAATAAGATCATGGCGTCAGCTGTGCTAACGTGGCCAGGAATAGCTGGAGTCCTAATAAGATCATGGCGTCAGCTGTGCTAATGTGGCCAGGAATAGCTGGGGTCCTAAAAAGATCATGAGTCAGCTGTGCTACAGCTGGGGTCCTAATAAGATCATGGTGTCAGCTGTGTTAATGTGGCCAGGAATAGCTGGGGTCCTAATAAGATCATGGCGTCAGCTGTGCTAATGTGGCCAGGAATAGCTGGACTCCTAATAAGATCATGGAATCAGCTGTGCTAATGTGGCCAGGAATAGCTAGGGTCCTAATAAGATCATGGCGTCAGCTGTGCTAATGTGGCCAGGAATAGCTGGACTCCTAATAAGATCATGGAGTCAGCTGTGCTAATGTGGCCAGGAATAGCTATGGTCCTAAGAAGACCAAGGCGTCAGCTGTGCTAATGTGGCCAGGAATAGCTGGGGTCCTAATAAGATCATGGCGTCAGCTGTGCTAATGTGGCCAGGAATAGCTGGACTCCTAATAAGATCATGGCGTCAGCTGTGCTAATGTGGCCAGGAATAGCTGGGGTCCTAATAAGATCATGGCGTTAGCTGTGCTAGTGTGACCAGGAATAGCTGGGGTCCTGGGAAGATCATGGCGTCAGCTGTGCTAATGTGGCCATGAATAGCTGGGGTCCTAATAAGATCATGGCGTCAGCTGTGCTAATGTGGCCAGGAATAGCTGGACTCCTAATAAGATCATGGCGTCAGCTGTGCTAATGTGGCCAGGAATAGCTGGGGTCCTAATAAGATCATGGAGTCAGCTGTGCTAATATGACCAGGAATAGCTGTGGTCCTAATAAGATCATGGCGTCAGCTGTGCTAATGTGGCCAGGAATAGCTGGGGTCCTAAGAAGAACATGGCGTCAGCTGTGCTAATGTGTCCAGGAATAGCTGGGGTCCTAATAAGATCATGGCGTCAGCTGTGCTAATGTGGCCAGGAATAGCTGGGGTCCTAATAAGATCATGGCGTCAGCTGTGCTAATGTGGCCAGGAATAGCTGGGGTCCTAAAAAGATCATGGAGTCAGCTGTGCTACAGCTGGGGTCCTAATAAGATCATGGTGTCAGCTGTGCTAATGTGGCCAGGAATAGCTGGGGTCCTAAGAAGATCATGGCGTCAGCTGTGCTACAGCTGGGGTCCTAATAAGATCATGGTGTCAGCTGTGCTAATGTGGCCAGGAATAGCTGGGGTCCTAAAAAGATCATGAAGTCAGCTGTGCCAATGTGACCAGGAATAGCCGGGTCCTAAGAAGAACATGGGGTCACCTGTGCTAGTGTGACCAGGAATAGCTGGTCCTAAGAAGAACATGGGGTCACCTGTGCTAGTGTGACCAGGAATAGCTGGGGTCCTAATAAGATCATGGCGTCAGCTGTGCTAATGTGGCCATGAATAGCTGGGGTCCTAATAAGATCATGGAGTCAGCTGTGCTAATGTGGCCAGGAATACCTGTGGTCCTAATAAGATCATGGAGTCAGCTGTGCTAATGTGGCCAGGAATAGCTGTGGTCCTAAGAAGACCAAGGCGTCAGCTGTGCCAATGTGACCAGGAATAGCAGGGGTCCTAAGAAGAACATGGCGTCAGCTGTGCTAATGTGGCCAGGAATAGCTGGGGTCCTAATAAGATCATGGAGTCAGCTGTGCTAATGTGGCAAGGAATAGCTGGGGTCCTAATAAGATCATGGAGTCGGCTGTGCTAATGTGTCCAGGCATAGCTGGGGTCCTAATAAGATCATGGAGTCGGCTGTGTTAATGTGGCCAGGAATAGCTGGGGTCCTAATAAGATCATGGCGTCGGCTGTGCTAATGTGGCCAGTTATAGCTGGGGTCCTAATAAGATTATGGCGTCAGCTGTGCTAATGTGGCCAGGAATAGCTGGGGTCCTAATAAGATCATGGCGTCAGCTGTGCTAATGTGGCCAGGAATAGCTGGGGTCCTAATAAGATCATGGCGTCAGCTGTGCTAATGTGGCCAGGAATAGCTGGGGTCCTAATAAGATCATGGCGTCAGCTGTGCTAATGTGGCCAGGAATAGCTGGGGTCCTAATAAGATCATGGAGTCAGCTGTGCTAATGTGGCCAGGAATAGCTGGGGTCCTAATAAGATCATGGAGTCAGCTGTGATAATGTGGACAGGAATAGCTGGGGTCCTAAGAAGATCATGGCGTCAGCTGAGATAATGTGGCCAGGAATAGCTGGGGTCCTAATAAGATCATGGCGTCAGCTGTGCTAATGTGGCCAGGAATGGCTGGACTCCTAATAAGATCATGGAGTCAGCTGTGCTAATGTGGCCAGGAATAGCTGGGGTCCTAATAAGATCATGGCGTCAGCTGTGCTAATGTGGCCAGGAATAGCTGGGGTCCTGAGAAGATCATGGCGTCAGCTGTGCTAATGTGTCCAGGAATAGCTGGGGTCCTGAGAAGATCATGGCGTCAGCTGTGCTAATGTGGCCAGGAATAGCTGGGGTCCTAATAAGATCATGGAGTCAGCTGTGCTAATGTGGCCTGGAATAGCTGGGGTCCTAATAAGATCATGGCGTCAGCTGTGCTAATGTGGCCAGGAATAGCTGGGGTCCTAATAAGATCATGGAGTCAGCTGTGCTAATGTGGCCTGGAATAGCTGGGGTCCTAATAAGATCATGGCGTCAGCTGTGCTAATGTGGCAAGGAATAGCTGGGGTCCTAATAAGATCATGGCGTCAGCTGTGCTAGTGTGACCAGGAATAGCTGGGGTCCTAAGAAGAACATGATGTCAGCTGTGCTAATGTGGCCAGGAATAGCTGGGGTCCTGGGAAGATCATGGCGTCAGCTGTGCTAATATGACCAGGAATAGCTGTGGTCCTAATAAGATCATGGCGTCAGCTGTGCTAATGTGGCCAGGAATAGCTGGGGTCCTAAGAAGAACATGGCGTCAGCTGTGCTAATGTGTCCAGGAATAGATGGGGTCCTAATAAGATCATGGCGTCAGCTGTGCTAACGTGGCCAGGAATAGCTGGAGTCCTAATAAGATCATGGCGTCAGCTGTGCTAATGTGGCCAGGAATAGCTGGGGTCCTAAAAAGATCATGGAGTCAGCTGTGCTACAGCTGGGGTCCTAATAAGATCATGGTGTCAGCTGTGTTAATGTGGCCAGGAATAGCTGGGGTCCTAATAAGATCATGGCGTCAGCTGTGCTAATGTGGCCAGGAATAGCTGGACTCCTAATAAGATCATGGAATCAGCTGTGCTAATGTGGCCAGGAATAGCTGGACTCCTAATAAGATCATGGAGTCAGCTGTGCTAATGTGGCCAGGAATAGCTATGGTCCTAAGAAGACCAAGGCGTCAGCTGTGCTAATGTGGCCAGGAATAGCTGGGGTCCTAATAAGATCATGGCGTCAGCTGTGCTAATGTGGCCAGGAATAGCTGGGGTCCTAAAAAGATCATGGAGTCAGCTGTGCTACAGCTGGGGTCCTAATAAGATCATGGTGTCAGCTGTGTTAATGTGGCCAGGAATAGCTGGGGTCCTAATAAGATCATGGCGTCAGCTGTGCTAATGTGGCCAGGAATAGCTAGGGTCCTAATAAGATCATGGCGTCAGCTGTGCTAATGTGGCCAGGAATGGCTGGACTCCTAATAAGATCATGGAGTCAGCTGTGCTAATGTGGCCAGGAATAGCTATGGTCCTAAGAAGACCAAGGCGTCAGCTGTGCTAATGTGGCCAGGAATAGCTGGGGTCCTAATAAGATCATGGCGTCAGCTGTGCTAATGTGGCCAGGAATAGCTGGACTCCTAATAAGATCATGGAGTCAGCTGTGCTAATGTGGCCAGGAATAGCTGTGGTCCTAAGAAGACCAAGGCGTCAGCTGTGCTATTGTGGCCAGGAATAGCTGGGGTCCTAATAAGATCATGGCGTCAGCTGTGCTAATGTGGCCAGGAATAGCTGGGCTCCTAATAAGATCATGGCGTCAGCTGTGCTAATGTGGCCAGGAATAGCTGGGGTCCTAATAAGATCATGGCGTCAGCTGTGCTAGTGTGACCAGGAATAGCTGGGGTCCTGGGAAGATCATGGCGTCAGCTGTGCTAATGTGGCCATGAATAGCTGGGGTCCTAATAAGATCATGGAGTCAGCTGTGCTAATATGACCAGGAATAGCTGTGGTCCTAATAAGATCATGGCGTCAGCTGTGCTAATGTGGCCAGGAATAGCTGGGGTCCTAAGAAGAACATGGCGTCAGCTGTGCTAATGTGTCCAGGAATAGCTGGGGTCCTAATAAGATCATGGCGTCAGCTGTGCTAATGTGGCCAGGAATAGCTGGGGTCCTAATAAGATCATGGCGTCAGCTGTGCTAATGTGGCCAGGAATAGCTGGGGTCCTAAAAAGATCATGGAGTCAGCTGTGCTACAGCTGGGGTCCTAATAAGATCATGGTGTCAGCTGTGCTAATGTGGCCAGGAATAGCTGGGGTCCTAAGAAGATCATGGCGTCAGCTGTGCTACAGCTGGGGTCCTAATAAGATCATGGTGTCAGCTGTGCTAATGTGGCCAGGAATAGCTGGGGTCCTAAAAAGATCATGGCGTCAGCTGTGCCAATGTGACCAGGAATAGCCGGGTCCTAAGAAGAACATGGGGTCACCTGTGCTAGTGTGACCAGGAATAGCTGGGGTCCTAATAAGATCATGGCGTCAGCTGTGCTAATGTGGCCAGGAATAGCTGGGGTCCTAATAAGATCATGGCGTCAGCTGTGTTAATGTGGCCATGAATAGCTGGGGTCCTATAAGATCATGGAGTCAGCTGTGCTAATGTGGCCAGGAATAGCTGTGGTCCTAATAAGATCATGGAGTCAGCTGTGCTAATGTGGCCAGGAATAGCTGGGGTCCTAAGAAGAACATGGCGTCAGCTGTGCTAATGTGGCCAGGAATAGCTGGGGTCCTGGGAAGATCATGGCGTCAGCTGTGCTAATGTGGCCAGGAATAGCTGAGGTCCTAATAAGATCATGGCGTCAGCTGTGCTAATGTGGCCAGGAATAGCTGGGGTCCTAAGAAGAACATGGCGTCAGCTGTGCTAATGTGGCCAGGAATAGCTGGGGTCCTAATAAGATCATGGAGTCAGCTGTGCTAATGTGGCCAGGAATAGCTGGGGTCCTAATAAGATCATGGCGTCAGCTGTGCTAATGTGGCCAGGAATAGCTGGGGTCCTAATAAGATCATGGAGTCAGCTGTGCTAATGTGGCCAGGAATAGCTGGGGTCCTAAGACGAACATGGCGCCAGCAGTGCTAATGTGGCCAGGAATAGCTGGGGTCCTAATAAGATCATGGCGTCAGCTGTGCTAATGTGGCCAGGAATAGCTGGGGTCCTAATAAGATCATGGCGTCAGCTGTGCTAATGTGGCCAGGAATAGCTGGGGTCCTAATAAGATCATGGCATCAGCTGTGCTAATGTGGCCAGGAATAGCTGGACTCCTAATAAGATCATGGCGTCAGCTGTGCTAATGTGGCCAGGAATAGCTGGGGTCCTGAGAAGATCATGGCGTCAGCTGTGCTAATGTGGCCAGGAATAGCTGGGGTCCTAATAAGATCAAGGAGTCAGCTGCGCTAATGTGGCCAGGAATAGCTGGGGTCCTAATAAGATCATGGCGTCAGCTGTGCTAATGTGGCCAGGAATAGCTGGACTCCTAAGAAGATCATGGCGTCAGCTGTGCTAATGTGGCCAGGAATAGCTGGGGTCCTGAGAATATCATGGCGTCAGCTGTGCTAATGTGGCCAGGAATAGCTGGGGTCCTAATAAGATCATGGCGTCAGCTGTGCTAATGTGGCCAGGAATAGCTGGGGTCCTAATAAGATCATGGCGTCAGCTGTTCTAATGTGGCCAGGAATAGCTGTGGTCCTAAGAAGATCATGGCGTCAGCTGTGCTAATGTGGCCAGGAATAGCTGGGGTCCTAATAAGATCATGGCGTCAGCTGTTCTAATGTGGCCAGGAATAGCTGTGGTCCTAAGAAGATCATGGAGTCAGCTGTGCCTATGTGGCCAGGAATAGCTGGGGTCCTAAGAAGATCAAGGCGTCAGCTGTGCTAATGTGGCCAGGAATAGCTGGACTCCTAATAAGATCATGGCGTCAGCTGTGCTAATGTGGCCAGGAATAGCTGGGGTCCTGAGAAGATCATGGCGTCAGCTGTGCTAATGTGGCCAGGAATAGCTGGGGTCCTAATAAGATCATGGAGTCAGCTTTACTAATGTGGCCAGGAATAGCTGGGGTCCTAAGAAGATCATGGAGTCAGCTGTGCTAATGTGGCCAGGAATAGCTGGGGTCCTAAGAAGATCATGGCGTCAGCTGTGCTACAGCTGGGGTCCTAATAAGATCATGGCGTCAGCTGTGCCAATGTGACCAGGAATAGCCGGGTCCTAAGAAGAACATGGGGTCACCTGTGCTAGTGTGACCAGGAATAGCTGGTCCTAAGAAAAACATGGGGTCACCTGTGCTAGTGTGACCAGGAATAGCTGGGGTCCTAATAAGATCATGGCGTCAGCTGTGCTAATGTGGCCATGAATAGCTGGGGTCCTAATAAGATCATGGAGTCAGCTGTGCTAATGTGGCCAGGAATACCTGTGGTCCTAATAAGATCATGGAGTCAGCTGTGCTAATGTGGCCAGGAATAGCTGTGGTCCTAAGAAGACCAAGGCGTCAGCTGTGCCAATGTGACCAGGAATAGCAGGGGTCCTAAGAAGAACATGGCGTCAGCTGTGCTAATGTGGCCAGGAATAGCTGGGGTCCTAATAAGATCATGGAGTCAGCTGTGCTAATGTGGCAAGGAATAGCTGGGGTCCTAATAAGATCATGGAGTCAGCTGTGCTAATGTGTCCAGGCATAGCTGGGGTCCTAATAAGATCATGGAGTCGGCTGTGTTAATGTGGCCAGGAATAGCTGGGGTCCTAATAAGATCATGGCGTCGGCTGTGCTAATGTGGCCAGTTATAGCTGGGGTCCTAATAAGATCATGGCGTCGGCTGTGCTAATGTGGCCAGGAATAGCTGGAGTCCTAATAAGATCATGGAGTCAGCCGTGTTAATGTGGCCAGGAATAGCTGGGGTCCTAATAAGATCATGGAGTCAGCTGTGCTAATGTGGCCTGGAATAGCTGGGGTCCTAATAAGATCATGGCGTCAGCTGTGCTAATGTGGCCAGGAATAGCTGGGGTCCTAATAAGATCATGGCGTCAGCTGTGCTAATGTGGCCAGGAATAGCTGGGGTCCTGAGAAGATCATGGCGTCAGCTGTGCTAATGTGGCCAGGAATAGCTGGGGTCCTGAGAAGATCATGGCGTCAGCTGTGCTAATGTGGCCAGGAATAGCTGGGGTCCTAATAAGATCATGGAGTCAGCTGTGCTAATGTGGCCTGGAATAGCTGGGGTCCTAATAAGATCATGGCGTCAGCTGTGCTAATGTGGCCAGGAATAGCTGGGGTCCTAATAAGATCATGGAGTCAGCTGTGCTAATGTGGCCTGGAATAGCTGGGGTCCTAATAAGATCATGGCGTCAGCTGTGCTAATGTGGCAAGGAATAGCTGGGGTCCTAATAAGATCATGGCGTCAGCTGTGCTAGTGTGACCAGGAATAGCTGGGGTCCTAAGAAGAACATGATGTCAGCTGTGCTAATGTGGCCAGGAATAGCTGGGGTCCTGGGAAGATCATGGCGTCAGCTGTGCTAATATGACCAGGAATAGCTGTGGTCCTAATAAGATCATGGCGTCAGCTGTGCTAATGTGGCCAGGAATAGCTGGGGTCCTAAGAAGAACATGGCGTCAGCTGTGCTAATGTGTCCAGGAATAGATGGGGTCCTAATAAGATCATGGCGTCAGCTGTGCTAACGTGGCCAGGAATAGCTGGAGTCCTAATAAGATCATGGCGTCAGCTGTGCTAATGTGGCCAGGAATAGCTGGGGTCCTAAAAAGATCATGGAGTCAGCTGTGCTACAGCTGGGGTCCTAATAAGATCATGGTGTCAGCTGTGTTAATGTGGCCAGGAATAGCTGGGGTCCTAATAAGATCATGGCGTCAGTTGTGCTAATGTGGCCAGGAATAGCTGGACTCCTAATAAGATCATGGAATCAGCTGTGCTAATGTGGCCAGGAATAGCTAGGGTCCTAATAAGATCATGGCGTCAGCTGTGCTAATGTGGCCAGGAATAGCTGGACTCCTAATAAGATCATGGAGTCAGCTGTGCTAATGTGGCCAGGAATAGCTATGGTCCTAAGAAGACCAAGGCGTCAGCTGTGCTAATGTGGCCAGGAATAGCTGGGGTCCTAATAAGATCATGGCGTCAGCTGTGCTAATGTGGCCAGGAATAGCTGGACTCCTAATAAGATCATGGAGTCAGCTGTGCTAATGTGGCCAGGAATAGCTGTGGTCCTAAGAAGACCAAGGCGTCGGCTGTGCTATTGTGGCCAGGAATAGCTGGGGTCCTAATAAGATCATGGCGTCAGCTGTGCTAATGTGGCCAGGAATAGCTGGGCTCCTAATAAGATCATGGCGTCAGCTGTGCTAATGTGGCCAGGAATAGCTGGGGTCCTAATAAGATCATGGCGTCAGCTGTGCTAGTGTGACCAGGAATAGCTGGGGTCCTGGGAAGATCATGGCGTCAGCTGTGCTAATGTGGCCATGAATAGCTGGGGTCCTAATAAGATCATGGAGTCAGCTGTGCTAATATGACCAGGAATAGCTGTGGTCCTAATAAGATCATGGCGTCAGCTGTGCTAATGTGGCCAGGAATAGCTGGGGTCCTAAGAAGAACATGGCGTCAGCTGTGCTAATGTGTCCAGGAATAGCTGGGGTCCTAATAAGATCATGGCGTCAGCTGTGCTAATGTGGCCAGGAATAGCTGGGGTCCTAATAAGATCATGGCGTCAGCTGTGCTACAGCTGGGGTCCTAATAAGATCATGGTGTCAGCTGTGCTAATGTGGCCAGGAATAGCTGGGGTCCTAAGAAGATCATGGCGTCAGCTGTGCTACAGCGGGGGTCCTAATAAGATCATGGTGTCAGCTGTGCTAATGTGGCCAGGAATAGCTGGGGTCCTAAAAAGATCATGGCGTCAGCTGTGCCAATGTGACCAGGAATAGCCGGGTCCTAAGAAGAACATGGGGTCACCTGTGCTAGTGTGACCAGGAATAGCTGGGGTCCAAATAAGATCATGGCGTCAGCTGTGCTAATGTGGCCAGGAATAGCTGGGGTCCTAATAAGATCATGGCGTCAGCTGTGTTAATGTGGCCATGAATAGCTGGGGTCCTATAAGATCATGGAGTCAGCTGTGCTAATGTGGCCAGGAATAGCTGTGGTCCTAATAAGATCATGGAGTCAGCTGTGCTAATGTGGCCAGGAATAGCTGGGGTCCTAAGAAGAACATGGCGTCAGCTGTGCTAATGTGGCCAGGAATAGCTGGGGTCCTGGGAAGATCATGGCGTCAGCTGTGCTAATGTGGCCAGGAATAGCTGAGGTCCTAATAAGATCATGGCGTCAGCTGTGCTAATGTGGCCAGGAATAGCTGGGGTCCTAAGAAGAACATGGCGTCAGCTGTGCTAATGTGGCCAGGAATAGCTGGGGTCCTAATAAGATCATGGAGTCAGCTGTGCTAATGTGGCCAGGAATAGCTCGGGTCCTAATAAGATCATGGCGTCAGCTGTGCTAATGTGGCCAGGAATAGCTGGGGTCCTAATAAGATCATGGAGTCAGCTGTGCTAATGTGGCCAGGAATAGCTGGGGTCCTAAGACGAACATGGCGCCAGCAGTGCTAATGTGGCCAGGAATAGCTGGGGTCCTAATAAGATCATGGCGTCAGCTGTGCTAATGTGGCCAGGAATAGCTGGGGTCCTAATAAGATCATGGCGTCAGCTGTGCTAATGTGGCCAGGAATAGCTGGGGTCCTAATAAGATCATGGCATCAGCTGTGCTAATGTGGCCAGGAATAGCTGGGGTCCTAATAAGATCATGGCGTCAGCTGTGCTAGTGTGACCAGGAATAGCTGGGGTCCTAAGAAGAACATGATGTCAGCTGTGCTAATGTGGCAGGGAATAGCTGGGGTCCTGGGAAGATCATGGCGTCAGCTGTGCTAATATGACCAGGAATAGCTGTTGTCCTAATAAGATCATGGTGTCAGCTGTGCTAATGTGGCCAGGAATAGCTGGGGTCCTAAGAAGAACATGGCGTCAGCTGTGCTAATGTGTCCAGGAATAGATGGGGTCCTAATAAGATCATGGCGTCAGCTGTGCTAATGTGGCCAGGAATAGCTGGAGTCCTAATAAGATCATGGCGTCAGCTGTGCTAATGTGGCCAGGAATAGCTGGGGTCCTAAAAAGATCATGGAGTCAGCTGTGCTACAGCTGGGGTCCTAATAAGATCATGGTGTCAGCTGTGCTAATGTGGCCAGGAATAGTTGGGGTCCTAATAAGATCATGGCGTCAGTTGTGCTAATGTGGCCAGGAATAGCTGGACTCCTAATAAGATCATGGAGTCAGCTGTGCTAATGTGGCCAGGAATAGCTAGGGTCCTAATAAGATCATGGCGTCAGCTGTGCTAATGTGGCCAGGAATAGCTGGACTCCTAATAAGATCATGGAGTCAGCTGTGCTAATGTGGCCAGGAATAGCTGTGGTCCTAAGAAGACCAAGGCGTCAGCTGTGCTAATGTGGCCAGGAATAGCTGGGGTCCTAATAAGATCATGGCGTCAGCTGTGCTAATGTGGCCAGGAATAGCTGGACTCCTAATAAGATCATGGAGTCAGCTGTGCTAATGTGGCCAGGAATAGCTGTGGTCCTAAGAAGACCAAGGCGTCAGCTGTGCTATTGTGGCCAGGAATAGCTGGGGTCCTAATAAGATCATGGCGTCAGCTGTGCTAATGTGGCCAGGAATAGCTGGGCTCCTAATAAGATCATGGCGTCAGCTGTGCTAATGTGGCCAGGAATAGCTGGGGTCCTAATAAGATCATGGCGTCAGCTGTGCTAGTGTGACCAGGAATAGCTTGGGTCCTGGGAAGATCATGGCGTCAGCTGTGCTAATGTGGCCATGAATAGCTGGGGTCCTAATAAGATCATGGAGTCAGCTGTGCTAATATGACCAGGAATAGCTGTGGTCCTAATAAGATCATGGCGTTAGCTGTGCTAATGTGGCCAGGAATAGCTGGGGTCCTAAGAAGAACATGGCGTCAGCTGTGCTAATGTGTCCAGGAATAGCTGGGGTCCTAATAAGATCATGGCGTCAGCTGTGCTAATGTGGCCAGGAATAGCTGGGGTCCTAATAAGATCATGGCGTCAGCTGTGCTAATGTGGCCAGGAATAGCTGGGGTCCTAAAAAGATCATGGAGTCAGCTGTGCTACAGCTGGGGTCCTAATAAGATCATGGTGTCAGCTGTGCTAATGTGGCCAGGAATAGCTGGGGTCCTAAGAAGATCATGGCGTCAGCTGTGCTACAGCTGGGGTCCTAATAAGATCATGGTGTCAGCTGTGCTAATGTGGCCAGGAATAGCTGGGGTCCTAAAAAGATCATGGCGTCAGCTGTGCCAATGTGACCAGGAATAGCCGGGTCCTAAGAAGAAAATGGGTCACCTGTGCTAGTGTGACCAGGAATAGCTGGGGTCCAAATAAGATCATGGCGTCAGCTGTGCTAATGTGGCCAGGAATAGCTGGGGTCCTAATAAGATAATGGCGTCAGCTGTGCTAATGTGGCCATGAATAGCTGGGGTCCTAATAAGATCATGGAGTCAGCTGTGCTAATGTGGCCAGGAATAGCTGTGGTCCTAATAAGATCATGGAGTCAGCTGTGCTAATGTGGCCAGGAATAGCTGGGGTCCTAAGAAGAACATGGCGTCAGCTGTGCTAATGTGGCCAGGAATAGCTGGGGTCCTGGGAAGATCATGGCGTCAGCTGTGCTAATGTGGCCAGGAATAGCTGGGGTCCTAATAAGATCATGGCGTCAGCTGTGCTAATGTGGCCAGGAATAGCTGGGGTCCTAATAAGATCATGGCGTCAGCTGTGCTAATGTGACCAGGAATAGCTGTGCTCCTAATAAGATCATGGAGTCAGCTGTGCTAATGTGGCCAGGAATAGCTGGGGTCCTAATAAGATCATGGAGTCAGCTGTGCTAATGTGACCAGGAATAGCTGGACTCCTAAGAAGATCATGGCGTCAGCTGTGCTAATGTGACCAGGAATAGCTGGGGTCCTAATAAGATCATGGCGTCAGCTGTGCTAATGTGACCAGGAATAGCTGGGGTCCTAATAAGATCATGGCGTCAGCTGTGCTAATGTGGCCAGGAATAGCTGGGGTCCTAATAAGATCATGGAGTCAGCTGTGCTAATGTGGCCAGGAATAGCTGGACTCCTAAGAAGATCATGGCGTCAGCTGTGCTAATGTGGCCAGGAATAGCTGGGGTCCTAATAAGATCATGGCGTCAGCTGTGCTAATGTGGCCAGGAATAGCTGGGGTCCTAATAAGATCATGGCGTCAGCTGTGCTAATGTGGCCAGGAATAGCTGGGGTCCTAATAAGATCATGGAGTCAGCTGTGCTAATGTGGCCAGGAATAGCTGGGGTCCTAATAAGATCATGGCGTCAGCTGTGCTAATGTGGCCAGGAATAGCTGGGGTCCTAAGAAGAACATGGCGTCAGCTGTGCTAATGTGGCCAGGAATAGCTGGGGTCCTAATAAGATCATGGAGTCAGCTGTGCTAATGTGGCCAGGAATAGCTGGGGTCCTAATGAGATCATGGAGTCAGCTGTGCTAATGTGGCCAGGAATAGCTGGGGTCCTAATGAGATCATGGCGTCAGCTGTGCTAATGTGGCCAGGAATAGCCGGGGTCCTAATGAGATCATGGCGTCAGCTGTGCTAATGTGGCCAGGAATAGCTGGGGTCCTAATGAGATCATGGAGTCAGCTGTGCTAATGCGGCCAGGAATAGCTGGGGTCCTAATAAGATCATGGCGTCAGCTGTGCTAATGTGGCCAGGAATAGCTGGGGTCCTAATAAGATCATGGCGTCAGCTGTGCTAATGTGGCCAGGAATAGCTGGGGTCCTAATGAGATCCTGGAGTCAGCTGTGCTAATGTGGCCAGGAATAGCTGGGGTCCTAATAAGAACATGGCGTCAGCTGTGCTAATGTGGCCAGGAATAGCTGGGGTACTGAGAAGAACATGTCAGCTGTGCTAATGTGGCCAGGAATAGCTGGGGTCCTGGGAAGATCATGGCGTCAGCTGTGCTAATGTGGCCAGGAATAGCTGGGGTCCTAGGAAGATCATGGAGTCAGCTGTGCTAATGTGGCCAGGAATAGCTGGGGTCCTAATAAGATCATGCAGTCAGCTGTGCTAATGTGGCCAGGAATAGCTGGGGTCCTAATAAGATCATGGCGTCAGCTATGCTAATGTGGCCAGGAATAGCAGGGGTCCTAATAAGATCATGGCGTCAGCTGTGCTAATGTGGCCAGGAATAGCTGGGGTCCTAAGAAGAACATGATGTCAGCTGTGCTAATGTGGCCAGGAATAGCTGGGGTCCTGGGAAGATCATGGCGTCAGCTGTGCTAATGTGGCCAGGAATAGCTGGGGTCCTAATAAGATCATGGCGTCAGCTGTGCTAATGTGGCCAGGAATAGCTGGGGTCCTAATAAGATCATGGCGTCAGCTGTGCTAATGTGGCCAGGAATAGCTGGAGTCCTAATAAGATCATGGCGTCAGCTATGCTAATGTGGCCAGGAATAGCTGGGGTCCTAAGAAGAACATGGCGTCAGCTGTGCTAATGTGTCCAGGAATAGATGGGGTCCTAATAAGATCATGGCGTCAGCTGTGCTAATGTGGCCAGGAATAGTTGGGGTCCTAATAAGATCATGGCATCAGCTGTGCAAATGTGGCCAGGAATAGCTGGACTCCTAATAAGATCATGGAGTCAGCTGTGCTAATGTGGCCAGGAATAGCTAGGGTCCTAATAAGATCATGGCGTCAGCTGTGCTAATGTGGCCAGGAATAGCTGGGCTCCTAATAAGATCATGGCGTCAGCTGTGCTAATGTGGCCAGGAATAGCTGGGGTCCTAATAAGATCATGGCGTCAGCTGTGCTAATGTGGCCAGGAATAGCTGGAGTCCTAATAAGATCATGGAGTCAGCTGTGCTAATGTGGCCAGGAATAGCTGTGGTCCTAAGAAGACCAAGGCGTCAGCTGTGCTAATGTGGCCAGGAATAGCTGGGGTCCTAATAAGATCATGGCGTCAGCTGTGCTAATGTGGCCAGGAATAGCTGGACTCCTAATAAGATCATGGAGTCAGCTGTGCTAATGTGGCCAGGAATAGCTGTGGTCCTAAGAAGACCAAGGCGTCAGCTGTGCTATTGTGGCCAGGAATAGCTGGGGTCCTAATAAGATCATGGCGTCAGCTGTGCTAATGTGGCCAGGAATAGCTGGGCTCCTAATAAGATCATGGCGTCAGCTGTGCTAATGTGGCCAGGAATAGCTGGGGTCCTAATAAGATCATGGCGTCAGCTGTGCTAGTGTGACCAGGAATAGCTGGGGTCCTGGGAAGATCATGGCGTCAGCTGTGCTAATGTGGCCATGAATAGCTGGGGTCCTAATAAGATCATGGAGTCAGCTGTGCTAATATGACCAGGAATAGCTGTGGTCCTAATAAGATCATGGCGTTAGCTGTGCTAATGTGACCAGGAATAGCTGGGGTCCTAAGAAGAACATGGCGTCAGCTGTGCTAATGTGTCCAGGAATAGCTGGGGTCCTAATAAGATCATGGCGTCAGCTGTGCTAATGTGGCCAGGAATAGCTGGGGTCCTAATAAGATCATGGCGTCAGCTGTGCTAATGTGGACAGGAATAGCTGGGGTCCTAAAAAGATCATGGAGTCAGCTGTGCTACAGCTGGGGTCCTAATAAGATCATGGTGTCAGCTGTGCTAATGTGGCCAGGAATAGCTGGGGTCCTAAGAAGATCATGGCGTCAGCTGTGCTACAGCTGGGGTCCTAATAAGATCATGGTGTCAGCTGTGCTAATGTGGCCAGGAATAGCTGGGGTCCTAAAAAGATCATGGCGTCAGCTGTGCCAATGTGACCAGGAATAGCCGGGTCCTAAGAAGAAAATGGGTCACCTGTGCTAGTGTGACCAGGAATAGCTGGGGTCCAAATAAGATCATGGCGTCAGCTGTGCTAATGTGGCCAGGAATAGCTGGGGTCCTAATAAGATCATGGCGTCAGCTGTGCTAATGTGGCCATGAATAGCTGGGGTCCTAATAAGATCATGGAGTCAGCTGTGCTATTGTGGCCAGGAATAGCTGTGGTCCTAATAAGATCATGGAGTCAGCTGTGCTAATGTGGCCAGGAATAGCTGGGGTCCTAAGAAGAACATGGCGTCAGCTGTGCTAATGTGGCCAGGAATAGCTGGGGTCCTGGGAAGATCATGGCGTCAGCTGTGCTAATGTGGCCAGGAATAGCTGGGGTCCTAATAAGATCATGGCGTCAGCTGTGCTAATGTGGCCAGGAATAGCTGGGGTCCTAATAAGATCATGGCGTCAGCTGTGCTAATGTGACCAGGAATAGCTGTGCTCCTAATAAGATCATGGAGTCAGCTGTGCTAATGTGGCCAGGAATAGCTGGGGTCCTAATAAGATCATGGAGTCAGCTGTGCTAATGTGACCAGGAATAGCTGGACTCCTAAGAAGATCATGGCGTCAGCTGTGCTAATGTGACCAGGAATAGCTGGGGTCCTAATAAGATCATGGTGTCAGCTGTGCTAATGTGACCAGGAATAGCTGGGGTCCTAATAAGATCATGGCGTCAGCTGTGCTAATGTGGCCAGGAATAGCTGGGGTCCTAATAAGATCATGGCGTCAGCTGTGCTAGTGTGACCAGGAATAGCTGGGGTCCTGGGAAGATCATGGCGTCAGCTGTGCTAATGTGGCCATGAATAGCTGGGGTCCTAATAAGATCATGGAGTCAGCTGTGCTAATATGACCAGGAATAGCTGTGGTCCTAATAAGATCATGGCGTTAGCTGTGCTAATGTGACCAGGAATAGCTGGGGTCCTAAGAAGAACATGGCGTCAGCTGTGCTAATGTGTCCAGGAATAGCTGGGGTCCTAATAAGATCATGGCGTCAGCTGTGCTAATGTGGCCAGGAATAGCTGGGGTCCTAATAAGATCATGGCGTCAGCTGTGCTAATGTGGCCAGGAATAGCTGGGGTCCTAAAAAGATCATGGAGTCAGCTGTGCTACAGCTGGGGTCCTAATAAGATCATGGTGTCAGCTGTGCTAATGTGGCCAGGAATAGCTGGGGTCCTAAGAAGATCATGGCGTCAGCTGTGCTACAGCTGGGGTCCTAATAAGATCATGGTGTCAGCTGTGCTAATGTGGCCAGGAATAGCTGGGGTCCTAAAAAGATCATGGCGTCAGCTGTGCCAATGTGACCAGGAATAGCTGGGTCCTAAGAAGAAAATGGGTCACCTGTGCTAGTGTGACCAGGAATAGCTGGGGTCCAAATAAGATCATGGCGTCAGCTGTGCTAATGTGGCCAGGAATAGCTGGGGTCCTAATAAGATCATGGCGTCAGCTGTGCTAATGTGGCCATGAATAGCTGGGGTCCTAATAAGATCATGGAGTCAGCTGTGCTACAGCTGGGGTCCTAATAAGATCATGGTGTCAGCTGTGCTAATGTGGCCAGGAATAGCTGGGGTCCTAAGAAGATCATGGCGTCAGCTGTGCTACAGCTGGGGTCCTAATAAGATCATGGTGTCAGCTGTGCTAATGTGGCCAGGAATAGCTGGGGTCCTAAAAAGATCATGGCGTCAGCTGTGCCAATGTGACCAGGAATAGCTGGGTCCTAAGAAGAAAATGGGTCACCTGTGCTAGTGTGACCAGGAATAGCTGGGGTCCAAATAAGATCATGGCGTCAGCTGTGCTAATGTGGCCAGGAATAGCTGGGGTCCTAATAAGATCATGGCGTCAGCTGTGCTAATGTGGCCATGAATAGCTGGGGTCCTAATAAGATCATGGAGTCAGCTGTGCTAATGTGGCCAGGAATAGCTGGGGTCCTAAGAAGAACATGGCGTCAGCTGTGCTAATGTGGCCAGGAATAGCTGGGGTCCTGGGAAGATCATGGCGTCAGCTGTGCTAATGTGGCCAGGAATAGCTGGGGTCCTAATAAGATCATGGCGTCAGCTGTGCTAATGTGGCCAGGAATAGCTGGGGTCCTAATAAGATCATGGCGTCAGCTGTGCTAATGTGACCAGGAATAGCTGTGCTCCTAATAAGATCATGGAGTCAGCTGTGCTAATGTGGCCAGCAATAGCTGGGGTCCTAATAAGATCATGGAGTCAGCTGTGCTAATGTGACCAGGAATAGCTGGACTCCTAAGAAGATCATGGCGTCAGCTGTGCTAATGTGACCAGGAATAGCTGGGGTCCTAATAAGATCATGGCGTCAGCTGTGCTAATGTGACCAGGAATAGCTGGGGTCCTAATAAGATCATGGCGTCAGCTGTGCTAATGTGGCCAGGAATAGCTGGGGTCCTAATAAGATCATGGAGTCAGCTGTGCTAATGTGGCCAGTAATAGCTGGACTCCTAAGAAGATCATGGCGTCAGCTGTGCTAATGTGGCCAGGAATAGCTGGGGTCCTAATAAGATCATGGCGTCAGCTGTGCTAATGTGGCCAGGAATAGCTGGGGTCCTAATAAGATCATGGCGTCAGCTGTGCTAATGTGGCCAGGAATAGCTGGGGTCCTAATAAGATCATGGAGTCAGCTGTGCTAATGTGGCCAGGAATAGCTGGGGTCCTAATAAGATCATGGCGTCAGCTGTGCTAATGTGGCCAGGAATAGCTGGGGTCCTAAGAAGAACATGGCGTCAGCTGTGCTAATGTGGCCAGGAATAGCTGGGGTCCTAATGAGATCATGGAGTCAGCTGTGCTAATGTGGCCAGGAATAGCTGGGGTCCTAATGAGATCATGGAGTCAGCTGTGCTAATGTGGCCAGGAATAGCTGGGGTCCTAATGAGATCATGGCGTCAGCTGTGCTAATGTGGCCAGGAATAGCTGGGGTCCTAATGAGATCATGGCGTCAGCTGTGCTAATGTGGCCAGGAATAGCTGGGGTCCTAATGAGATCATGGAGTCAGCTGTGCTAATGCAGCCAGGAATAGCTGGGGTCCTAATAAGATCATGGCGTCAGCTGTGCTAATGCGGCCAGGAATAGCTGGGGTCCTAATAAGATCATGGCGTCAGCTGTGCTAATGTGGCCAGGAATAGCTGGGGTCCTAATGAGATCATGGAGTCAGCTGTGCTAATGTGGCCAGGAATAGCTGGGGTCCTAATAAGAACATGGCGTCAGCTGTGCTAATGTGGCCAGGAATAGCTGGGGTCCTAATAAGATCATGGCGTCAGCTGTGCTAATGTGGCCAGGAATAGCTGGGGTACTGAGAAGAACATGTCAGCTGTGCTAATGTGGCCAGGAATAGCTGGGGTCCTGGGAAGATCATGGCGTCAGCTGTGCTAATGTGGCCAGGAATAACTGGGGTCCTGGGAAGATCATGGAGTCAGCTGTGCTAATGTGGCCAGGAATAGCTGGGGTCCTAATAAGATCATGGCGTCAGCTATGCTAATGTGGCCAGGAATAGCAGGGGTCCTAATAAGATCATGGCGTCAGCTGTGCTAATGTGGCCAGGAATAGCTGGGGTCCTAAGAAGAACATGATGTCAGCTGTGCTAATGTGGCCAGGAATAGCTGGGGTCCTGGGAAGATCATGGCGTCAGCTGTGCTAATGTGGCCAGGAATAGCTGGGGTCCTAATAAGATCATGGCGTCAGCTGTGCTAATGTGGCCAGGAATAGCTGGGGTCCTAATAAGATCATGGCGTCAGCTGTGCTAATGTGGCCAGGAATAGCTGGAGTCCTAATAAGATCATGGCGTCAGCTGTGCTAATGTGGCCAGGAATAGCTGGGGTCCTAAGAAGAACATGGCGTCAGCTGTGCTAATGTGTCCAGGAATAGATGGGGTCCTAATAAGATCATGGCGTCAGCTGTGCTAATGTGGCCAGGAATAGCTGGAGTCCTAATAAGATCATGGTGTCAGCTGTGCTAATGTGGCCAGGAATAGCTGGGGTCCTAAAAAGATCATGGAGTCAGCTGTGCTACAGCTGGGGTCCTAATAAGATCATGGTGTCAGCTGTGCTAATGTGGCCAGGAATAGCTGGGGTCCTAATAAAGTCATGGCGTCAGCTGTGCTAATGTGGCCAGGAATAGCTGGTGTCCTAATAAGATCATGGCGTCAGCTGTGCTAATGTGGCCAGGAATAGCTGTGGTCCTAAGAAGATCATGGCGTCAGCTGTGCTAATGTGGCCAGGAATAGCTGGACTCCTAATAAGATCATGGAGTCAGCTGTGCTAATGTGGCCAGGAATAGCTGTGGTCCTAAGAAGATCATGGCGTCAGCTGTGCTAATGTGACCAGGAATAGCTGGACTCCTAAGAAGAGCATGGCGTCAGCTGTGCTAATGTGGCCAGGAATAGCTGGGGTCCTAATAAGATCATGGCATCAGCTGTGCTAATGTGGCCAGGAATAGCTGGACTCCTAATAAGATCATGGCGTCAGCTGTGCTAATGTGACCAGGAATAGCTGGACTCCTAATAAGATAATGGCGTCAGCTGTGCTAATGTGACCAGGAATAGCTGGGGTCCTAATAAGATCATGGCGTCAGCTGTGCTAATGTGGCCAGGAATAGCTGGGGTCCTAAGAAGAACATGGCGTCAGCTGTGCTAATGTGGCCAGGAATAGCTGGGGTCCTAAGAAGATCATGGCGTCAGCTGTGCTAATGTGGCCAGGAATAGCTGGGGTCCTAATAAGATCATGGAGTCAGCTGTGCTAATGTGGCAGGAATAGCTGGGCTCCTAAGAAGATCATGGAGTCAGCTGTGCTAATGTGGCCAGGAATAGCTGGACTCCTAATAAGATCATGGTGTCAGCTGTGCTAATGTGGCCAGGAATAGCTGGGGTCCTAATAAGATCATGGCGTCAGCTGTTCTAATGTGGCCAGGAATAGCTGGGGTCCTAAGAAGATCATGGCGTCAGCTGTGCTAATGTGGCCAGGAATAGCTGGGGTCCTAAGAAGATCATGGCGTCAGCTGTGCTAATGTGGCCAGGAATAGCTGGGGTCCTAATAAGATCATGGAGTCAGCTGTGCTAATGTGGCCAGGAATAGCTGTAGTCCTAATAAGATCATGGCGTCAGCTGTGCTAATGTGGCCAGGAATAGCTGGGGTCCTAAGAAGATAGTGGCGTCAGCTGTGCTAATGTGACCAGGAATAGCTGGGGTCCTAATAAGATCATGGCGTCAGCTGTGCTAATGTGGCCAGGAATAGCTGGGGTCCTGAGAAGATCATGGCGTCAGCTGTGCTAAGGTGGCCAGGAATAGCTGGGGTCCTAATAAGATCATGGAGTCAGCTGTGCTAATGTGGCCAGGAATAGCTGTAGTCCTAATAAGATCATGGCGTCAGCTGTGCTAATGTGGCCAGGAATAGCTGTGGTCCTAAGAAGATCATGGCGTCAGCTGTGCTAATGTGGCCAGGAATAGCTGGGGTCCTAATAAGATCATGGCGTCAGCTGTGCTAATGTGGCCAGGAATAGCTGGGGTCCTGAGAAGATCATGGCGTCAGCTGTGCTAAGGTGGCCAGGAATAGCTGGGGTCCTAATAAAATCATGGAGTCAGCTGTGCTACTGTGGCCAGGAATAGCTGGGGTCCTAATAAGATCATGGCGTCAGTAGTGCTAATGTGGCCAGGAATAGCTGGGGTCCTAATAAGATCATGGAGTCAGCTGTGCTAATGTGGCCAGGAATAGCTGTGGTCCTAAGAAGATCAAGGCGTCAGCTGTGCTAATGTGGCCAGGAATAGCTGGGGTCCTAAGAAGACCATGGCATCAGCTGGGCCAATGTGACCAGGAATACCTGTCGTCCTAATAAGATCATAGCGTCAGTTGTAGCCCATTATTGCCATGGTATAGTGATATGAAATTCATCACTGTGTAGTCGGCTCTTACCATGGTGTCATTATAGCGGGATTAGCTGTATTACTGAGTAGCCCAGTATTGCCATGGTATACCTATAGTGATATGAAATGCATCACTGTGTAGTCGACTGTTCCCATGGTGTTCTTATAGCGCTATGGCATGTATCAAAGTATAGCCTACTATTACCATGGTGTTCCTATAATTGTATGTATTTGGCACAGTATAACACAGTATTGTTATAGGGTTTCTATATAGATTTCTCGAGGGTATGTCCCAGGACAATCTTCTATGCTTGAACCATTACATCCCTAGGTTATCATGGTGGTCCTATGGCAATTGTCATATTGACATTTTATGGACTAGTATTGCTTTGCTGTCACTATAGCAATATGGGATTTGGCACAGTATTGCACAGTATTGCACAGCATGGCAACTCAGGTTCAGTGTAGATGCTCTGGGGTTAGTGTTTCTATGTCTATGTTCTGGGTTTGACACACAAAGTCTATCGTCCCATTTCTTTTTTCTGTAGCAAATTCTCTCTACTTGGTACTCGATATCTCTTTTATGCCACAAGGTTTCCATGATTATTTGGGATGTATAGGGATGTATATGTCAAAGATCAGGGTTTAACATTATAGCACTCTATTCTGGGATATGCCTATGGAACGCTTCTCTATGCCAGAAAGAAGAGTATGGTCCAGTATAACAGTCATGAAAGGTGCCAGATACTGAGCTACCATGTCTAGGCACTTAGGTGTCAGACCAGAGCAGTTTGTGTATTGTGCTTAGGACGCTACCTTGTTTAGGATTAAGGGAGACCTTCAGTTTTGAAGGGGGCTAGTTATGGACAAGAAGTTCTTGCGGTCATTCAAGAGACAATCATCCTGGGGTGACCTGCTTACAGTAGTTATTGATGCCACGGAGAACTATATTCCTAGGGTTCCCAGGAAGAAGTTATTAATGTGTGCAGTGAGAGCAGAAATCACAGCACACCCAGAGAGTAGCGATCTAGGGGTGGCCTGATAGCAATGGCGTGGGTGCCCTGGACAGAAGAACACGCAGGTGTTGTGGAGAGCAGTGGCCTCAGGGAACCCTCACAGCACTATCTGAGGGTGCTTAGGGAGCTGTAATCTGGGGAGTCCAAGGATGCCCTCAGGATGGGAGTGGACCACGGTCCTGGCGTGATCTAGAAAGTTCCACACGCTCCAGCAGGAAACGGTCTCTAGCTCATCTTCTTGGCCACACTGAAATAGGTTCGCTCGATCTCCTCGTCCGCTGGGCACGTGTGGCTAAACTCGTCCCGAGCATAGGCGTTGTTCAGATAGCGCCAGACCCCAGTCAGTTCCGGAGGGATGTCGAAGTTACGGTATTTCTTTGCGGCAATCTGCAGAACAGCGAGGAAAATACAATTATTTCTGGTCTTGTCAATAAATCTTGCCCTAACGCCCTGTATGCCAGTCTGACCCAGTGCTACTAAGGTTATAGAAAACGGCTGCCCACGAAATCGTGGAAGAACTCCCACAACCCCACAGCGATCCACCCCCCCCCAATACCCTCTTGTACATCTCTTTTTATACAGGGCGTGATAGACTTCCACTCTATATACAACCCATACATAACCTTTTTATTTTCATTTATTGAAATCAATGAAACTGTAGAACAATCATCACAAACTTTCAACAGTGAGACTTCAAAATCCTACATGTAGAAGCATCCCTTTGGCATCAATCTCTGGGGCTTAGTAAGAGCATTTGTTATATGCTAAAAACCTTCCATACAAAGGTTCATAGGAACAGCTATATTATATAGGGGCAGCAGGAATGTGCAGATTCAGTGGTAAAATACAGACATCAATGAAAAGCTAAAGGGGGAGAGAAGACAATACCTAATAGCAATAACACAATGGGCAAGTTCTATGTCAGGGGAGGAACAAGTTACTTACCTGTAACTGTTGTTCTCCAGCATGGGTCTGGCATGGATTCACATGCTCATGAATATTCCCCGTCGTCAGGCTGGGAATCCTCGGTAAAGAAAAAACCAGTATCAGTTTCGTTTCTGATCTGTCTTTCGTAGTAACAACCAATCACTGGTCTCTGCGTCATACTGACCACAGCCAATGACTGCCCTCTACCTAAGCACCGCCTCTGGCAGCCATCTTCAGATTTGGAAGCACGTGAAGTGGCAGTATGACCAAGTGAAGAGCCGCAGAGGGGTAGGCGGGAGGGTTCGCATGTGAATCCATGCCAGACCCATGCTGGAGAACAACAGTTACAGTTAAGTAACTTGTTCCTTCTCCAGCATGGGGTCTGGCATGGATTCACATGCTCATGAATAAAGAATACATAGCAGTACACACATGCACAACCACGGGAGGTGGCAAAGGCTCAACATCAAGCATCACATCAACTCAACATTAAGCATCTTACCTCCTCACCAGGCTCACCTCAGGCGAACAGGTTGCGCAGCACTGCTTGGCCGACCCTGGACTCCTCCCTGGAATCCCGGTCGACGCAGTAGAATTTCGTGAAGGTGTGCGTCGACCTCCACGTAGCAGCCCTGCAGATGTCCAGCAGGGGCACACCAGATAGGAACGCCGTGGTAGCTGCGATCGCTCTGGTGGAATGGGCTCTCGGACGGCCAGGCAGCGGTCGGTTTGCCAACCGGTGACAGCACATGATACAGCCGGAGAGCCATCTGGAGATGGAAGCCTTCGAGAGAGCCTTCCCCTGATTGACAGGTCCAAAGTTCACAAAGAGTTGTGACGTCTTCCGAAAACCCTTCGTGCGGTCCACGTAGAACTTCAGCGCTCTAGCTACATCCAGCGAGTGCAAAGTCCTCTCAGCCGGCGACGAAGGCGACGGGAAGAACACAGGTAACACCAAGGGTTCGTTGAGATGGAAGTCCGACGGTACCTTGGGCATGAAGGAGGGGTGCGTCCTGAGCACTACCCTCGTGTCGTGGAAAGTCAAGTACGGGGCCTTGCAGGAAAGGGCCTGGATCTCTCCCACTCGTCGTGCGGAGGTGATGGCCACAAGAAAAGCTGTTTTCCACGATAGAAACTTCAACGGGGCCGAGTGCAGAGGCTCGAACGGAGGTCCCATGAGCTTGGTCAGCACCACGTTGAGCTCCCACGCCGGGGCCGGAGCCTTCACCGGCGGGAACGATCTGAACAGTCCCTTCATGAACTCTTTCACCAGACGATGAGACCACAAGGACGTCCGCCCCGTGGTTCTGGTGTATCGGGAGATCGCAGCAAGATGAATCTTGATGGACGCGTGTGCCAGACCAGCTTTGGCCAGCGTCAGCAGGTACGGCAGTACTTGGGGAGCCGTAATCCGTAGAGGGTTAATCTTCTGTGCGCGGCACCAGACAGAGAACCTCTTCCATTTGTGTCCGTAGCATTTAAGAGTCGAGGACGCCCTGGCCTTTGCAAGAACCTCTCTGCAATCGGCCGGTATGTCGTATCCTCCAAACTCTAGCGCTGCAGGAGCCAGGCCTGCAAGTTCAGCGACTTCTGGTCGTGGTGGAGGATGGCGCCTCCTTCCCTGGAGAGTAGATCCGCGTCCGCCGGCAGCTTGATCGGCGGGGACGCTGACAAGTCCAGCAAGTCCGGGAACCATATCTGCCTCGGCCACGCAGGTGCGACGAGGATCATCCTGCACAGTGACCTCTTGAGCTGGTTGATGAGCCGGATTAGCAGAGGCAAAGGAGGGAACGCGTAGAGGAACAGGCCCTCCCAGGGGAACGAGAAAGCATCGCCCATGCTCCTCGTCTGGGGAAACCTGCTGGCGAACCTCCGGCACTTGGTGTTCGTCGCCGTCGCGAACAGGTCGATCTGGGGTGTGCCCCACCGTCAGAAGAGGCGATCCACCAGATCTTGCCGTAGTTCCCACTCGTGGCACGAGCGCAGCTCCCTGCTGAGTGAGTCGGCGATGGTGTTTTTTATCCCTGCCAGATGAAACGGCACCAGAAAAATCCCTTGGGCGATGGCCCAATGCCACAGGTCCTGCGCCTCCTTGGACAGCGCTGGGGACCTGGTTCCGCCCTGTTTCCTGATGTAAAACATGGTGGTGGTGTTGTCGGTGAAGATCCTCACCACCTTGCCCTTGAGGGACGGAAGGAAGGACCTGAGGGCCCAAAACACTGCACGGAGCTCCAGGACGTTGATATGCAGGGACTTCTCCGTCGGGAGCCAGAGTCCCCTTGCGTGCAGATTTTCGGTGTGCGCTCCCCACCCTTCCAGGGAGGCATCCGTGGTCACAGTCTCCTGGTGGGCTGGGGCCTGGAAGTCCATGCCCGCCGTCAGATGCGCGCGGGTGCCCCACCACCGTATCGCTCGTCGGAAGCTCTCGTCGAGCTTGATCCTTTCCTCGAAGCTGCCCGTCGTCTGGATCCAGCGCGCATCCAGGAATTCTTGCAACGGGCGCATCCGGAGCCTGCACATGGGAATGAGGTAGATGCAGGAAGACATCATCCCGAGGAGGGACTTGATGGACCTCACTTTGGCCGCGTCGGCCACCAACATCCGTTGCACCTTGCCCAAGATGGTCCTGGTCCTCTCCTCCGACGGGGAGGCCAGAAGGGACACTGTGTCGAGCCTCGCTCCCAGAAACAGTGCGACTTGCGCGGGCACCAGGTGGGATTTGGCGTAGTTCACGGAGAATCCCAGGTCGGTGAGGAGTTGGACGGTCCTTGCCGTGTGGACCACGGCGAGCTCCCTCGTCTTGGCGCGGATGAGCCAGTCGTCCAGGTAGGGGTAGACGTGAATCCCCTCGCGGCGCAGCTGCGCCGCCACCGGTGCGAGGCACTTGGTGAATACCCTGGGTGCCGACCGTAGTCCGAAGGGAAGGGCTTTGAACTGGTAATGACGCCCTTGGACCACGAACCTGAGGAATTTCCGGTGCCCCTTTAGGATGGGAATGTGGAAGTAGGCATCCTCCAAATCCAACGACGATAGGAAGTCTCCTTCCTCCAGCTGACCCAGGACGTGCTGGAGGGTGACCATCCGGAACTTCTGCGCCTTGATGAACTTGTTCAGACGTCGCAGGTCTAGGATGGGGCGCCATCCTCCCGTCTTCTTCTTCACGAAGAAGTATCTCGAGTAGACTCCGGAGCCCCGAAGCCCCTTTGGGACGAGTTCGATGGCGCACTTCCTGAGCATCGCCTTTACCTCCAGGAGAAGTTGAGGGGCGTGAAGTTCTTTCCTGGCCACGGGGGGGACGCGCGGGCACCTTCTTTGAAACTCGAGCGCGTGGCCCCGGGCCAGGGCGTCCAGCACCCAACGGTCGGTGGAGATGGACTCCCACACGCTGACGAAGCCCGCCAGCCGGCCTCCCACCGGGGTGCTTCGGTGGGGGCCCGACCCCACGGCCGGTTCAATCCTGCTTGGACGCGGCCTTGCCGCCTTGACCTCCTTGGCGACGACGGCGGGGTCCGCTAGACTTGCCTCGTCCTCTGTAGGCCTCTTGCGACGACGAGCAGGCCGCTTGACGGTAGGAAGCGAAACCGCCGCCGGAACCTTTGGAGGGGCCCTTGCCTCCGCTGCTCCGAAAGGGCGTCCGTCGTTGCTGCAGAACTCCAAGGGCCCGGGCCGTCTCAGTATCCGCCTTGATGGCCTGAAGGGAATCGTCCACTGTCTTCCCAAACAGATTGTTCCCGTCGAAGGGCATGTCCAGGACTCTGGTCTGGACGTCCTGCCGGAAGTCCGTAGCTTTGAGCCATCCACGACGTCGAAGGCAAACGCTGTTGCCCAGCTGGCGGAACCCAGTGTCGGCGATGTCCGTCGCCACGGTGATGGCGTGGTCCGAGGCCACCTCACCTTCCTGCAGGATCTCCAGGGCCTCCGCCCTCTTGTCGTCCGGCAGAAAATCCAGCAGGGGAGCTATCTTGTACCAGAGCTCCCTGTCGTAGCGAGCCACGATAGCCAAGGCGTTGGCCGCTTTAATCGTCGTCGCTGCCGACGAGATGACTCTACGTCCCATAGCATCCAATTTCCTTCCCTCGCCGTCAGGCGGGGAAGTCGATGTGGAGGCCGCACCCCCCCCGCTTTCTTCCTGGCTGCCGCGGAGACGACGGAATCCGGGGTAGGCTGCGCCCGGAGGCACAGGGGGGCCGTGTCCAGGACCCGGTACTTTTTCTCGTACCGGTCTCTTCTAGCTGGCGTCGTGGAAGGGTTCTTGAGGAGGGAAAGGGCCTCATCCCAAATGTCGTCCAACAGAGGCACTGCGAGGACCGTCTTCCTCTTGGCCTCGCGCCGCTGATAAAGGAAGCCTTCCTTTTTCTTCTCCTCAGGGCAGAGTTGGAAAAGCTCGGAAGCCCTGGAGATCATGGAGTGGAAAGATCCGATCTCGTCGGGCGGAGAAGCCCTGGCGGGAGGCGACGACGGAAAATCCTCGTCGTATGCCTCGTCGTCCGTACCCGTCGCTGCCGTGTCAGTCCCCGTATCATCCCCTCGGGTGGACGGGGAGGAGGGCTGGACGGGGCGCGACGGTTGAAAAGGAGGTGGTGGATGGATCCTTCTTTTCTTGGTAGGGGGAACACCAGAAGGTCCCGGTTCTGGATCCCCCGACGGGAGAGGTTCCTCCGTCGGTAACGGTAGCCTCGTCCTTATCTCGGAGCATAAGGACCGTATGGGCAACAAAATGGCCGCCGAGTTGTCTTGCGGCGCTGGCAGAGGGGAGTCCGACGGGCGAGCAGGGGCCCCGTCGGTATCCTCGACGATGTCGTCGTCGTCACCTGCGTCGGGGTCCATTCCGACGGGCTGGCCTTCTTCCACGCCTAGGCCGTGGCTTAAGACCTCGATCAGCTCCTCTTCTGAGGTTGAGGCCGAATCTACGATGACGCCCTGCCCCCCCTTCTTCTTCCCCACGGAGGGTTTCACGGGGGTCCTATCGATGGGCACAAAAGAAGACTCCCTCCGAGGAGGCAGGGAGATTCTGGGCCCCGAGGTCGCCACCACTGGTGTAGCCTCCACAGGCTGAGCCAGGGCCGCCGCGACCGTTTCGATAGAGGGCTTGGTCGGATGGATCAAGGCCTTCACCACCTTAGGTGCGCTCACCGCCTTATCCTTGAGGGAGGGGGCACTGCCACGCTCCTCCTCTGCCTTAGAGCTCGACCGGGACCTCTCCAGGAGCTTCGCCGGGTGCTCGGCCTTCCTCTTACCCGACCCAGAGCGTTGGCTCGTGGTTGATGGTGCCGGGGAGGGTGCGCCCTGCCTGGCGCCCGTAGAGCCCGACCGTTCGGCGCTCCCGGTGCCAGCGGACTCGCGGTGCTTAGCCTTATGTTGGGCCCCCGTCGCCGGGGCGCCCTCAAAGGTCTTAGAAGACCGCTCGGATTTCTTCTTCTTCTCGCCAGACGGGCTCTTACCCTCCAGCCAGTTGGCGAGACGTTGATGGCGGTCCTTCATGGTCCGTTCCGACATGTTGCCGCAAAACGCACAGTCCTTCTCCACGTGCGTCTTGTCCTCATGAAGGCAGTAAAGGCAGAAAGAGTGTTCGTCCTCCTTAAAGACGTTCTGCAGCTGGCATCCAGGGCAGACCCTGAACAGCTTTCCGGGCGTCGAGCTTCCCTTCTCCTGGGCCATCTCCGAGACCGGGCCTGAGAAGCTTCTGGAGTCCTCCGAAGTGTAGCTCGACGAAATCTTCACCCTTGAGGGGCACAGACGAATCCGACACGGGTCCCCGTTGATCGGATGTAGGATCGGTGGAGCTTGAGGCTCTTTTGACCGAAAGAATCGAAGTTTTATGTGAAAAAGCGCGAAAAATAGCACTAACGCTCGAGAGCAATAGCACGAGGATCCCAACACATGAACGTGCGGTAAAAATCTGAAGATGGCTGCCAGAGGCGGTGCTTAGGTAGAGGGCAGTCATTGGCTGTGGTCAGTATGACGCAGAGACCAGTGATTGGTTGTTACTACGAAAGACAGATCAGAAACGAAACTGATACTGGTTTTTTCTTTACCGAGGATTCCCAGCCTGACGACGGGGAATATTCATGAGCATGTGAATCCATGCCAGACCCCATGCTGGAGAAGGGTTGGTTCTAGGTCTGGTCCCTCTAGATATTAGCTTATAGCAGCATTGACTGTAGTCCAGACAGAGGCTCAAGCACGGAGGGACACAAAAGCGCACGCGATAGGACCGCGCCAATGATAGCCCCTGGTATCTCATTGCAGCTGAACCTCGAGAATCCCTGGAGGGCTGACCATACCTTTTATCTAAATCGATCGACTCCCATGTCCCGGGAAGAAGCACCCTGTGTTTATTCTGGTGGTGCTCCACACTTATTCCCCAAACTCAAAAAATTACAGATGTGAGCAGCTTATGCCCCAGACAGCCTCTTTGTGTACTGCAACTCCCCCCACCACATACCAGAGTTATCTAACCACACATTATTTAGTTGTACCAGGGTCCAGGGGTCTGCAGAATGTGTGTAAGCAGGATTTTGGAATAGAGCGCTCATCAGTTCTAGACAGAAGAATCAGTGGCAAGGGATCCTGTGATTCATATGGGCCTCATTACAGGTTTTTGCGGGGTGGGAAAAACGTGGTGGTCATTCAGTTACTGTCACTTTTCCCACACCTCCAAACTACACGTTTGCCGGTGGGGGTTGACTGATTTACCTCCAGCCAAGACCTGGAGGTAAATCAGGCCCGCATTGGCAAAAAACATCCAATATTACCGGCAATGATGTCACTGGTGCTGGTAATACCGGCAATTCCTCCTCTTGGTGTCCAATGGGACTCCATGGAATGGGGACTGCCCACTGTTGCCGGCACCCCTAATATTCTGGAAATTCTGGGATATCAGGCGCTGGTAATGGTAGGTCCGTTTGCTGGTATCCCGCCAGTAATACTGGCGGCATACCAGCAAACTTGCAATGACCGTGATACTCCAGATCATCTGGAGAGCCTCATCTTCCTGATTCTAGAGGCATCCTAGAGGCATCCTAGAGGCATCCTAGAGGCATCTTCTCATGAAAAGGTCAGGTGATTGGGTGAAGTTTACAAAAGGCGATCATTTGTGTGCTTGGTCCAAACATTTTCCCAGCCTGGGCATCCTGAGGGTAGGCAACTTCATAATATGCCAAATAGCTCCAGCGATCTTGTGATCATGCGCTCTACTCCCTTCTCCAGAGCCACTTTTACATTCCAACTCATCAAATGATTTAAGTGCACTTTCCACCAACCACGATGTGATCTAAAAAAATGGTCCCTGGATACTTCCGGAAGGGACAATTGAGAACATTGACATTCACCTTGATGTTGGCGTTTCCATGCTGCCTATAATACAACATTGGTGTTACTCAGGCTTGGTTCAGCCCCCCATTATCTACTGGATGACAGTGGCCAGTGAGAAGGAGGGTAATGCCTGTTCCTCAACTATGCACTGTTTATGCCAGGGGGTCTGCAATGTGTGGCTCTCCAAATGTTTTGTACTACAACTCCCATGACCCACCACCATTGACTGTGCTGGCTGGGGCTGAAGGCAGTTGTATTCCGAAAGATCTGGAGAGCAAAAGTTTGCAGACCCCATTAGACTTCTAAATAGTATTGATTGCAGAGCACAGGGGTTGTGGTGTTCATTATCATCAGGTAAGTGCCCTTTGTCTCGCCTCTTCCATTCCTGGAGCCCTGTTAGAGAGATTATCAATATATTGTGCATCAGGCTGCATGATAATCATTTCTATTGCCTCCAGTTGAGATAATGTACAGTCTGCATGATCATCATTTTTATTGCCTCCAGTTGAGATAATGTACAGGCTGCATGATTCTCATTTCTATTGTCTCCAGTTGAGATAATGTACAGGCTGCATGATCATCATTTCTATTGTCTCCAGTTGAGACAACGTACAGTCCGCATGAACATCATTTTTATTGCCTCCAGTTGAGATAATGTACAGGCTGCATGATCATCATTTCTATTGTCTCCAGTTGAGACAACGTACAGTCTGCATGAACATCATTTTTATTGCCTCCAGTTGAGATAATGTACAGGCTGCATGATCATCATTTCTATTGTCTCCAGTTGAGATAATGTACAGGCTGCATGATCATCATTTCTATTGTCTCCAGTTGAGAAAACGTACAGTCTGCATGATCATCATTTTTATTGCCTCCAGTTGAGATAATGTACAGGCTGCATGATCATCATCTCTATTGTCTCCAGTTGAGATAATGTACAGGCTGCATGATTCTCATTTCTATTGTCTCCAGTTGAGATAATGTACAGGCTGCATGATCATCATTTCTATTGTCTCCAGTTGAGACAACGTACAGTCTGCATGAACATCATTTTTATTGCCTCCAGTTGAGATAATGTACAGGCTGCATGATCATCATTTCTATTGTCTCCAGTTGAGATAATGTACAGGCTGCATGATCATCATTTCTATTGTCTCCAGTTGAGAAAAAGTACAGTCTGCATGATCATCATTTTTATTGCCTCCAGTTGAGATAATGTACAGGCTGCATGATCATCATCTCTATTGTCTCCAGTTGAGATAATGTACAGGCTGCATGATCATCATCTCTATTGTCTCCAGTTGAGATAATGTACAGGCTGCATGATTCTCATCTCTATTGTCTCCAGTTGAGATAATGTACAGGCTGCATGATCATCATTTCTATTGTCTCCAGTTGAGACAACGTACAGTCTGCATGAACATCATTTTTATTGCCTCCAGTTGAGATAATGTACAGGCTGCATGATCATCATTTCTATTGTCTCCAGTTGAGATAATGTACAGGCTGCATGATCATCATTTCTATTGTCTCCAGTTGAGAAAACGTACAGTCTGCATGATCATCATTTTTATTGCCTCCAGTTGAGATAATGTACAGGCTGCATGATCATCATCTCTATTGTCTCCAGTTGAGATAATGTACAGGCTGCATGATCATCATTTCTATTGTCTCCAGTTGAGACAACGTACAGTCTGCATGATCATAATTTCTATTGCGTCCAGTTCAGATAATGTACAGTCTGCATGATCATCATTTTTTTGCCTCCAGTTGAGATAATGTACAGGCTGCATGATCATCATTTCTATTGTCTCCAGTTGAGATAATATACAGGCTGAATGATCATCATTTCTATTGTTTCCAGTTGAGACAACGTACAGTCTGCATGATCATCATTTTTATTGCCTCCAGTTGAGATAATGTACAGGCTGCATGATCATCATCTCTATTGTCTCCAGTTGAGATAATGTACAGGCTGCATGATCATCATTTCTATTGTCTCCAGTTGAGACAACGTACAGTCTGCATGATCATAATTTCTATTGCGTCCAGTTGAGATAATGTACAGGCTGCATGATAATCATTTCTATTGCCTCCAGTTGAGACAACGTACAGTCTACATGATCATCATTTTTATTGCCTCTAGTTGAGATAATGTACAGGCTGCATGATCATCATTTCTATTGTCTCCAGTTGAGATAATGTACAGTCTGCATGATCATCATTTTTATTGCCTCCAGTTGAGATAATGTACAGGCTGCATGATCATCATTTTTATTGTCTCCAGTTGAGATAATGTACAGGCTGCATGATAATCATTTCTATTGCCTCCAGTTGAGACAACGTAGAGTCTGCATGATCATCATTTATATTGTCTCCAGTTGAGATAATGTACAGTCTGCATGATCATCTTTTTTATTGCCTCCAGTTGAGATAATGTACAGGCTGCATGATCATCATTTCTATTGTCTCCAGTTGAGATAATGTACAGGCTGCATGATCATCATTTCTATTGTCTCCAGTTGAGACAATGTACAGGCTGCATGATCATCATTTCTACTGTCTCCAGTTGATATAATGTACAGGCTGCATGATCACCATTTCTATTGTCTCCAGTTGGGATAATGTACAGGCTGCATGATTCTCATTTCTATTGTCTCCAATGCAGATCATGTACAGGCTGCATGATAATCATTTCTATTGTCTCCAGTTGAGACAATGTATACTCTGCATGATTATCATTTCTATTGCCTCCAGTTGAGATAATGTACAGGCTGCATGATCATCATTTCTATTGTCTCCAGTTGAGATATATAATGTACAGGCTGCATGATCATCATTTCTATTGTCTCCAATTCAGATCATGTACAGGCTGCATGATCATCATTTCTATTGCCTCCAGTTGAGATAATGTACAAGCTGCATGATCATCATTTCTATTGTCTCCAATTCAGATCATGTACAGGTTGCATGATCATCATTTCTATTGCCTCCAGTTGAGCTAATGTACAAGCTGCATGATCATCATTTCTATTGTCTCCAATTCAGATCATGTACAGGCTGCATGATCATCATTTCTATTGTCTCCAGTTGAGACCATGTATACTCTGCATGATTATCATTTCTATTGCCTCCAGTTGAGATAATGTACAGGCTGCATGATCATCATTTCTATTGTCTCCAATTCAGATCATGTACAGGCTGCATGATCATCATTTCTATTGCCTCCAGTTGAGATAATGTACAAGCTGCATGATCATCATTTCTATTGTCTCCAGTTGAGACAATGTATACTCTGCATGATTATCATTTCTATTGCCTCCAGTTGCGATAATGTACTGGCTGCATGATCATAATTTCTATTGTCTCCAGTTGAGATATATAATGTACAGGCTGCATGATCATCATTTCTATTGTCTCCAGTTGAGATTATGTACAGGCTCCATGCAGCCTGACTAGTTAATGCCCTTGTTTTGTGATACAGACCCTACAAATTCTCTATCGCTCCATTTCGATACGCGAGGGATTATACATTTGTCAATGTTCAATTTGTAGCTCGATATCTTGGAAGGCTCTTGGAAGGCGTAAAACAGGCTTAACTGAGATAAAGAGGAGTCCATCATCCCCATATGCTGCCAGTTTGACCCACGAGGATCCATCCCTGCATATCTAACTTCCAGAACGAGCTCTAAGGCCAGAGAAGATAGCAGAGGCATCAAAGAGCTGCCTGGTCCTGTACCAGTGTTCAGCTTTAAGTACACGCAGGCAACGCCATTGGCATGTACTCCTGCTTGTGGCAATCAGTATAGAAACTACATTAAATGAATACGTCCCTCACTGAACCCACGCCATCAGAGAGCTTCCCATAGGTGGATTCAGTCCACCCAATGAAAGGCTTTCCCAGGATCTAAAGCCACACCCACCCAGTCCTCTTTCTGCTCTTCATTGATCCCCATCAAATCGCACAGCAGGAAAATATGTGTCGGCCTCAATCAAGTTTGGCTGAATCTTTCACCCTGCAATGCCAAGACGTTTCCCAACAATTCCCATTCCACATTCAAGAGGAAGAATGGCAGGGGATTCTTTGTCACTAATGGCTCATTGCCCATTTGCTTTTGCCAATGCATTGTGGCTTTCAAAAAGGTACCCTTTGGCACCCACTCCATCGCTGAGTTATCGAACACGCCCAGGAACTTGGGTGAAAGAAAATCAGTGATGGCCCGAAAAACTACGTCCGGACGAGGGCATCTGGTAAGTTATGGAGAAGTCTGACCAATAGATCAGACCCTTCTAGAAGACAGCTTCTCCCTCTCCTCTTCCTTTATCAGCCACCGCTGTGCTGCGTCCTGTTTATATCTTATCTTTGACCATGTCTGTGTGAAAGGGCAGCCATTCAGGCCATTTAGAGCATGCATGATAAACCATGGCATGGAGGGTTAATCAGAGCAAAGTCAGACTCCAAAACCTTCCAGCCACCAACTCCTGGGTTGCCTCTTTCCTGCTCACCATACACATACACGCCCTGGCCTATTGGCTTTGCCAAACTTAGTTTTAGTTTGCTATTGGAAAAATCACATTTCAGGCAATTATTTTCAGAATTCACGAATCTTTGGATTGTTTGCAGACATGACAGTGTTCCGCATGGCTGCCTAACTTAATTTCTTTGCATTAAAACTGACAGATGAAAACAAGCATTGCAAAAACCAATAGTTTGGCCTTTGAATTTGGAAAGAGGGAGCACCTTTGGTTTTATTGTAAGTACACAAGAGAGCAGGTATCTAGAGGCCATGTAAGAGAGAGGTGCTGGCCAATGGAAATGGACCATGAAGGTAGGGTGGTGGTCCTTAGAACATGTAGGGTCATAGAGGTGCTGGCCAAGGGAAATGGACCATGATTGTAGGGTGGTGGTCTTCAGAGCATGCAGGATCATAGAGGTGCTGGCCAAGGAAGATGGACCATGAAGGGAGGGTGATGGTCCTCTGAACATGCAGGGCCATAGAGGTGCTCACCAAGGGAGATGGACCATGAAGGTAGGGTGGTGGTCCTCAGAGCATGGAGTGTCATAGAGGTCATGTCCAAGGGAGATGGTCCATGAAGGTAGGGTGGTGGTCCTCAGAGCATGCAGGGTCATAGAGGTGCTGGCCAAGGAAGATGGACCATGAAGGTAGGGTGATAGTCCTCCGAACATGCAGGGTCATAGAGGTACTCACTATAGGAGATGGACCATGATGTAGAGTGGTGGTCCTCAGAACATGCTGGGTCATAGAGGTGCTGGCCAAGGGAGATGGACCATGAAGGTAGGGTGGTGGTCCTCAGAGCACGCAGGGTCATAGATGTGCTGGCCAAGGAAGATGGACCATGAAGGTAGGGTGATAGTCCTCCGAACATGCAGGGCCATAGAGGTACTCACTATGGGAGATGGACCATGACGTAGGGCGGTGGTCCTCAGAACATGCTGGGTCATAGAGGTGCTGGCCAAGGGAGATGGACCATGAAGGTAGGGTGGTGGTGCTCAGAACATGCAGGGTCGTAGAGGTGCTGGCTAAGGGAGATGGACCATGGAGGTAGGTTGGTGGTCCTCAGAGCATGCAGGTTCATAGAGGTGCTGGCCAAGGGAGATGGACCAAGGAGGTAGGGTGATGGTCCTCAGGATGTGCAGTGTCATAGAGGTGCTGGCCAAGGGAGATGGACCACAAAGGTATGGTGGTGGTCCTCAGAGAATGCAGGGTCATAGATATGCTGGCCAAGGGAGATTGACCATGAAGGTATGGTGGTGACCCTCGGAACATGGAGGGTCATAGAGGTGCTGGCTAAGGGAGATGGACCATGAAGGTAGGGTGTTGGTCCTCAGAATATGCAGGGTCATAGATATGCTGGCCAAGGGCGATGGACCATGAAGGTAGAGTGGTGGTCCTCAGAGTATGCAGGGTCATAGAGGGCCTAGCCAAGGGAGATGGACCATAAAAGTAGGGTGGTGGTCCTCAGATCATGTAGGGCCATAGAGGTGCTGACCAAGGGAGATTGACCATGAAGGTAGGGTGGTGGTCCTCAGAACATGTGGGGTCATAGAGGTGCTGGCCAAGGAAGGTGGACCATGAAGGTAGGGTGGTGGTCCTCAGAACATGCAGGGTCTTAGAGGTGCTGGCCAAGGGAGATGGACGTCAGAGCATGCAGGGTCTTAGAGGTGCTGGCCAAGGGAGATGGACCATGAAGGTAGGGTGGTGGTCCTCGGAACATGCAGGGTCATATGAGGTGCTGGCCAAGGGAGATGTACTATGTAGGTAGGGTGGTGGTCCTCAGAACATGCAGGGTCAGAGAGGTGCTGGCCAAGGGAGATGGACCATGAAGGTAGGGTGGTGGTCATCAGAACATGCAAGGTCAGAGAGGTGCTGGCCAAGGGAGATAGACCACAAAGGTAGGGTGGTGGTCCTCAGAACATGCAGGGTCCTAGAGTCGCTGGCCAAGGGAGGTGGACCATGAAGGTACGGTGGTGGTCCTCAGAACATGTGTGGTCATAGAGGTGCTGGCTAAGGGAGATGGACCATAAAAGTAGGGTGGTGGTCCTTATAACATGTAGGGTCATAGAGGTGCTGGCCAAGGGAGATTGACCATGAAGGTAGGGTGGTGGTCCTCAGAACATGTGGGGTCATAGAGGTGCTGACCAAGGAAGATGGACCATGAAGGTAGGGTGGTGGTCCTCAGAACATGCAGGGTCTTAGAGGTGCTGGCTAAGGGAGATGGACGTCAGAGCATGCAGGGTCTTAGAGGTGCTGGCCAAGGGAGATGGACCATGAAGGTAGGGTGGTGGTCCTCGGAACATGCAGGGTCATATGAGGTGCTGGCCATGGGAGATGTACTATGTAGGTAGGGTGGTGGTCCTCAGAACATGCAGGGTCAGAGAGGTGCTGGCCAAGGGAGATGGACCATGAAGGTAGGGTGGTGGTCCTCAGAACATGCAAGGTCAGAGAGGTGCTGGCCAAGGGAGATGGTCCATGAAGGTAGGGTGGTGGTCCTCAGAACATGCAGGGTCATAGAGGTTCTGGCCAAGAGAGATGGACCATGAAAGTAGGGTGGTGGTCATCAGAACATGCAGGGTCATAGAGGTGCTGGCCAAGGGAGATAGACCATGAAGGTAGGGTGATGGTCCTCAGAACATGTGGGGTCATAGCTTCCATCCAGAAAGATGGTGTCTGTGAAGGGAGGCATAAGAAGCACGCTCTACTGGACGTCATCCATGCAGGAACCAGAATGTTTAACCCAAGTAAGCTCCATGCGTTGAGGCAATTAGCTGGTGCATCTGGGCCCCTGAAATAAAGGGGGGTACTTTACTGATCACAATTGCTCCCTTTATGTGGCAGGAGATTTTATCCGCCAGTATTTGTTCTTTAGTGGCGCGCTGGTGGAGCAGGAGAACCTATTGTGAGTACTGGGAGTGTTGTGTGCTTAGCCCATTTCTTCTGATTATAAAAATCAAGGTTCCTGTCATGGCCCTGATGGGTAGAGTAGGCATTCTTTACCAAAGTAACAAGTTAGATAATCAATGTTTCTGAGAACACAGGAACATCAAGCAATGTAAATGATTTGGCAATGGACCAAGTTCCAACCACCTACCAAGGTTTAGCAATACGTTATCATTTTTCTATCCATATCATCTAACATATCTTGGCAGCCGCTACTTCTGCTAGAAGACGGAGTGGGGTTATCCTTGCAGAATAGGATAGTCAGTTCATAGTAAGGGTGTTGCATGACGTCCTCCAGGTAAGTTATGAAGCGAAGGGCACATGAGAACCCTGAATTCGGTCCACAAGTAGATCTCTTGCCGACAAATCGCTTTACTAGAGAATACGGGACGCTCCAACATACCAACAGAAGGTCACCTTGAAAAGAGCTGGTTGGTCTGAGTAGCAGCAAGAGGGCCACTCTGGTTCCTGTAGGCAGCAGGGGCTTCCATGGCTGGCCTGGTGAGCATCACATGCTCAGGAAGCTGCTGGACCGGAGGGCCCTGGAGTTCAAGCCAGATGCCATCAGAGGAAGAGCCTAAAGCGGCATTCCCAGGCATGGAGCAGCTTGTCCAGCCTAAGGGATCTGCAGAAAGGCCACCGCACTCCTGCATCGTGCAGTTAAGTGCATCTCTCTAGTTGCACTTATACACAAAAGCGCGCGTTATGGCAGGCATCCAATTAGCATCAGCGCTTTCAGATTAGCCTCCCCTGCTCCTCTTGCTCTAGCGAGAAAGTGCACAGGGATGTGTATTGATGTGTCTGGGAGAACCACATCAAGCCTAAACCAGAAACACAAAAGCATCACTGAGTAAAGGCAATTCACCTGAAATGCCGATCTAACACAGGCAGAAAGGGAAAAATGCCATTTCATGTACGGAAAGACACAAAGAAGGACCACAAAAATGGCCGGCTTTTCGGACTAGAAAATGCAGTAGGAGTCACGTTGCGCCTGATAAGGGCACAAGTGGCTTCTAATGAGGTCAAAGGGCAAGGAGTGATGTAGCCAAAAGTAAAATACACAGTGGCTAACAATCTATGACCCAACAAGTTCTCTAGCTGAGAATGCTCCACCAGGGACCTGAGTGGGTTCTTTGGGAGAACGTATGCCGTGGTAGACATGTAGGCTACATGGGCAGGGCAGCACATACACAATTCCTTGCAGTCTTCAGCGAGAGTTCCAAAAATCCAGCAAAAAGATTTAGGGGATTGTTCGGAAGGGGGCACCTTGTCCCACCCCCTCAGAGCTTTAGAGTGAGGCGAGATGTATTCGAAGCACTATAATGGACCAGAGGGGAGGGGGGACGGTGAAAGGACCACCTCCCAATATAAAGAACCCCACCTCAATGTAATTAAATATAATCAACCCACAGAGTGTAGCGCAGGGGGCGAGCAACATTGCTATTTTTGCATAGATGTTGGAAATCGTAGTTAAGAGACAAGGCCTGGGCGGTGAATGCAGCACTTCATGCACTAGGCCCAAATTGCGAGATGAGGGAAATCTCCAGCGATGCCGAGCTCCCATGAGGACAGCCCACACCCCCAATCACCACAATGCCTATTCATTGTTCTAACAGTGTTGCAAAGATGTGCTTTTTACCCAAGAGGAATGTGCCCTAAAAGGCAGCGATCACAGACTGGCGCCTGCTGTGCATGTTATCTCACACTGACCGAAGCATCACCCGGCCCATCCCCAGGCAACCACGAGTTATAGCTCATTTAACTGACTAAACCTCAAGATCCCTGAATTCCAGGGCACCAGGTGCCCTTTGACCACAAACCCCAAAGTAACAAGTCCTGAAATGTTCAAAGACGACAGACAGGGCACGTCGTTGAGCGACAATCATATGATTTGTAGTGCCAGGTGCTGGGAGGGATAAAACGAGGGTGGAGACCTTGGAGCCGGATGGCGCAGAAGGGATTAAATGAAATGTGTGTGGGAAGGTTCAAGTGCCCCAGAACCTTCTTTGTGCCCGTCCTGAGGCCTGGCAGGTGCACAGTACAGTGATAAAGTAGCATTGTGTTAGGAGTATAGTTCATTTGTTCTTTGACCTTTGACGTGAGAAGAAGAAGATCACTGCAGCACCCACGTGATGGAAGACGGACAGACTGGGCTCGAACCAATCACCTGGCATCTCTTATGGAGTAGGCGGATCATGTATAGGCGAACACCAACCAGCCGCATAGGTTTCTACTGTATATGTTGCATCATCACTGATGATGTATTCCTTTATAAGATTCTGCTTGTACTACTTTCCGGCAGAACGTTCTTGACAGCAGAGTTCTTTGCTGTTGCTCTCATCTGCGCATGAGATTAAACTTGTTATCCTTACAAGATCCACTTGGGCCTTTCTTCCCTAGCAGGTTGTATTCTCTCTGGTGTGAGCGTTCAGGGACTTGTCTTCAGGACTACCAGAATTAGCAGAAGGAACTCCAAAAAGCCTTTCTGACCTAACAGGGTTTAATTCAAACATGTTGCCTAATCCCACTAAACAAGGGGTTCCTGATCGCTAGGAACAGATGGTGGTAAATTCCAATCTGCTCGGTCACCCGATCAAATATAATTGAAGAGTGTTTCAAGAGCCCCTTTTTACAGGGTGCCCCAAATCACAGTGAAGAGAGTACCCACAATCCCCAAATCAGATTCCACGTGGGCCTTAATCCTGAAGGTGCTGCAGATAGTGATGGAAAATGCAGACTTTCGGAGAGGTGAAAGGTTTCTGGAGCACTGGGGAAGGTCTCTTCTTTGGGTTCCACAGTGTCTGCTTACCTTGATGATGTGTAGCTTGGGTAGCAGGTTGCAGTCTGCCAGGGTCAGCTGGTTTCCATCTAGGAAGCTCCGGCTGGACACCGAGACCTCGTCTGCGCTGTTGTGGTCAATTTCATCAGGCTGTGGGGTGTTCAGGTAATCGTCCAGCCGTTTGAACTCCTTCAGCAGGGCCTTTTCAAAGTCTGATGGAAAGAGACATGGCTGTGAAATCTGAGACACCACAAAGGCATGAAGAATAACCTCACAATCATAGATTTGCAGGTAAGAGAGGTGACACCAGAAGAATACATGCATGAGGCTCCTTCCTGTATTATAAGACAACTCGGAGCCCCATTGAAATATCCCCTATGCGATAAAAGATGTGGAGCTCTATGGAACCGTCATCTCATATCCACTAATGCGAGGAAAATGCTAAATTAGCACCCGGCACGCGCGGCACAACGGGAATACTGCATGGTGATTGGCTCATTTGCGAGCCATACCACACAGTATTCCCTTTTACGGCATGCGTGCCGGCTACTCTGTTCCTGACGATAGGTGTGGCAGCCCCTCAGCCAATGAGGAGGCTCGAAACGGGGCAATCCCCGCTCCGATCCTCCCCATGGCTGGAGGCTTCCTTCGTCTCCGGCTGGGGACTCAGGTAAGAATCATTTTTTTTTCCTCCCACCCCCTACCCCACCCGACTTACCATCTATCCTGCGATCTTCGGCGGGGGATGATGGAAACCTCCAGCCGCGTGGAAACTCGGAGCGGGGCCATCCCCGCTCCAAGCCTCCAGGCGGCTGGAGGCTTCCGTCGTCCCCCGCCGGAGATCGCAGTACTTTTTTTTTTTCCCCGTCCCCCTCCCTTCCGCCCTGCCAACCCCACATACCTTCTTTTTTCTTCTGGTCTTGGGAGCGAACGCGCTGGGAACACTTATGTTCCCAGCGCGTCCACTCCCGATGGCCGCCATGGCGGTGGCCATTTTTTTCCTTATTTTTTTTTTTACTGTTTCGAAACAAGCGAAACAGAAAAAAAATGCCATTAGCACCCCGGTCTAACGGGCCATGGTGCTAATGGCAATAAGACACTCGGCGGCGGGCCAATATCGCCACGGTAATGCCCCCGGGGCTTTGTTAAGGCCCTTGCTATGCTCGGGTCTGCGGCCCCGGGGGCATTACTTGGGGCGGTATTGGCCCGCCGCCTCAGGTCTTATTGCCACAATAACCTCTGTGCTATAATAGACCCAAAGTCCTATAGGTGCCTAACTTCATACCGAGTCATGAGTAAAAAATGAACTTATCCTCTGTGCTATAATAGACTTGTAGTCCTATAAGTGCTTATCCTCATATTGAGTTATGAGTAGACAACTGAAATATCCACTGTGGTATAATAGACCTGGAGTCCTATAGGTGCTTAACCTCATATCGGGTTATGAGTAGAATACTAAAATATCATCTGTTGTAGAGTAAACCCATAGTGCTATAGGTGATTACCCTCATATTGAGTTATGATTAGATCACGTAAATATTTTCTGTGCTATAATAGATCTGTAGTCCTACAGGTGCTTAACCTCATATCGAGTTATGAGTAGAATACTAAAATATCCTGTGTGATATAATAGACCAGGAGTCCTATAGGTGCTTAACCTCATATCGAGTTATGAGTAGAATACTAAAATATCCTGTGTGATATCATAGTCTCACACCAGGGTGCTGCATTTCTAAAGGCAATTGATCCTTGTGAGAAGGGAAGGGGCGGGGTTTGTGTATACAGGAGCTCTTTCTACTGTGGGGAGAACTTCCGCCATCTTCTTTGGGTGTGATGTCAGATGGCTAAAGTCCAATCATTCCAAAAGCAGGGATTGGACGGGCTAGCTTTAGTCCATTCACCTGTGGGATTTTACCTTTAAATGGCGTCTCACTGCTTCTTTGAATCATCTTTTGGACTGCAACCCTTGAAGAAGATGTCGCTGGACACTGCCGGGAAAACAGTTCTTTCTAAAGTCCTCCTGTTTTGAGGTGAAGTGAGGCGTTTCAAAGCAGAAGTGAGAAGTGAGCTCTGTTCCCTAAGCATCCCTAGGGACCATTGGAGGTGAACCTTCTGATGGTACAAGACATGCCTCACTGCCAGCCACAGCAGTACCCAGGACCTCACTGTGCTGAAGGACCCCTGCAGTTGTGTGCCAGCTTCCCTGTTGTTTTGGAGCCCGAGAAGAAGGACCCATCTTGTGCCCAAGTCCCTGGAGTGGGACTCACAGCAACCCTGGGTAGGGAGCTGCTGCTGGAGCAAGACCTGCCTCTCTTCAAACCACAGTGTTACCCAGGACCTTGCTGTTATCAGTGACCTCTGCCCTTGTGTGCCAGCCTCCCCCTTGTTTGGGAACACGAGGAAGGAACTCATCTTGTTCCTAATCCCCGGGATTGGGACTGAGAGCACACCGAGAACAAAGACAATCAGGATACTAGCGTCCTTCGCCATTGAACTGTGCGGAGTATTTCAAGAACCGTTCAACACATTTGTATCATCAGGATGCTCGGTTGCTGTATTATGCACACTCCCGATCTTCGCACTGCTCGCACTATGCAACAAGTCTGGTTTGGCGCGGCCTGACCACCAAGAACTGCAACAAGGTACCATTGACTGCTAACTGCCCCCTTGCTCCATTTATGGGACCTAGAGACTGATTAGGTCATCTTCATCCTGCTTGCACCCAAAACATATCCTTTTAAAGAACATTGCTTGCCTTAGACCCCTGATTCATTACTCGGAGTGCTGCATTGTGCTATCTTTGCTTATTCTTTTCTCAGGGGTGGTTTTTGTGTAGGTTTTTTTTCTAGTTAGTTATTATTGTATAAATTGTGTTTAAGTAAAGTACATATATTTGTATAGACCATTGATTGGACGTTCCTTTATTTTAGTTTGGACTGTTGTACTTTGCTGTTTGTGTTGCTACTGAACCACATTCACATCCCTCTTAAGAGTACAGCCTTCCCTCGGCCCACGTTACTACAGAAGTCATAGGAGGTATATCTCTTGACTGTCCCTGGTTTACCTCTATGATTGGGTTGGCTCTTGGTTTGTAGAAGTGTGAGGGCAGAGTGGACGTTTTAGCCTCGACTCACCATTGTATTCCTGCAGGGCAGAAGTGAATTTGTCACACCTTCTTCCTGAGCAATGGTGTCTATGTGCTGGTTGTACCTGGAGTCAGCGTGCTGTGGTGGGATGAAGCATGGTGTATGTGTGCTAGCAATGGTGCAGGACAGTGTCAGTGTGCTGGGCCTGGTCAGGGATGCTGTCTGGCAATGGTGCAGGACAGTGTCAGTGTGCTGGGCCTGGTCAGGGATGCTGTCTGGCAAGTGTGCAGGACAGTGTCAGTGTGCTGGGCCTGGTCAGGGATTCTGTCTGGCAATGGTGCAGGACTGTGTGATGGGCCTGGTCAGGGATGCTGTCTGGCAATGGTGCAGGACTGTGTTCTGGGCCTGGTCAGGGATGCTGTCTGATCGCCTGCAGCATCTTATAGGTGTGAGCAGGATTTGCAGAAGAATGGGCTCTATGCTATGGGGTCTGCTGCATCATAGAGGCTGGGTTCTAGATTTGCAGAAGAATGGACTCTATGCTATAGGGTCTGCTGCATCATGGAGGCTGGGTTCTAGATTGGCAGAAGAATGGACTCTATGCTATGGGGTCTGCTGCATCATGGAAGCTGGGTTCTAGATTTGCAGAAGAATGGACTCTATGCTATAGGGTCTGCTGCATCATGGAGGCTGGGTTCTAGATTTGCAGAAGAATGGGCTCTATGCTTTGGGGGCTGCTGCATCATGTAGGCTGGGTTCTGATCAGGAAAGCAGAGTCTGTAATACTTACTGATATTTGCTTCTTTTCGTGTGTTCTTGATGTACGCTGAGAACTTGGCAAAGATGTTGCTTCCAACGTCGAAGGACTCTTTATTTCTGGGGCTCAGATGGGGGTATCTGTTATATAAACATAAAGAGAAATGCATGTGAGACAGCAACATCTGAACCCATCCCCTCAAGCCTCCCAGGTGCAGTACACGGGTTTGGGCGATGTTGGCTGACAGTGGACAGTGCGGGAGATCCATGCAGTAGTGATGCTGCGTACACACGCTCTACAGGTGGGTCCACTAGAGACCCCTCCAAAGACATTTCAACACATGCAGGTCATTGTTAACATCCCTATGCAGTGACACAGAGAAGCATCTATTTACCAATGGAATACTGCACCGTGTATCATAGGGCCCACCCTCTGCTGCGATCTAGGGCCACCCCTATATTCTTGTACTGGGACCCCCTTACTCAACATGTCAAGTTGCTTGTTGCTCTGAAGAATCCATTGCTGTATTGTCCTGGGGAGCAGATACCATTGCAGTACCGTAAGCCTGGAACCCCCCGTAGCCATGCCAGCTAGCCTCCTGCTGTGGTACTAGTGCACTGGGACCCCTGAGCCCCTTCTTTCCCTCCTCCGGCTTCCTTGCCTCCTTCCTCTGCCACCTCTCTGGCGCCTTCATCTTCCTCCTTGGCTACCATGCCTCCTTCCACTGCCACCTCTCTCGCAACTTCATCCTCCTTGGCTACCTTACCCTCTCCTCCTTCTTCTTCTGCCTTCCCTCTTGCTCTTTCTACACTTACTCAGGAAGTACCTCTGACATGTACTCCCTCACTGGAAGTCTTTCAAGGGGGGCAAACTTCTCCACATTGCCACTCTCAACTCTTGCTCAGCTGTCAAACACTCCTCAGACATCTGCTGTCTCCAGGAAGAACTCGACCTTGATGTTCTCGGTCTCACCGAGACATGGTTTACGGCAAGATCTGTCACAAGTTGTGACACTCTCCTCCCTGATGGCTACAAAATCCTCTCTGTGCCCAGACCAACCATCCCAGTGGGGGTGTAGCCTTGAGCTTCCCGGAGTGGATCCCTACCTCTATCATTCCTATGCAGGCCTACTCCTCCGTCGGATGCCTAGTCTGCAGGCTCTCTCTCTCTCTCTCTCTCTCCTGGCCGCTCTCTCACTATGGCTACTATCTATCAGCCACCTGGTCAGGTAACCTCCTTCCTCTCCGAATGGGCTGACCTCTCCTCATCCCTCCTGGCCTCGACCACTCAACTCCTCCTCGGAGACCTCAACATCCACCAGGATACTTCCTTTCTCTTCTCTGGATTCTTTTGCAACCTCTGCGACTCTCTCTCTCTATTCTTCATCTGGCCCGACTCACTCTGCAGGCCACACACTGGATGCTCTGATATTCTCAGACCTCCCCCTCTCTATCCCTCTCACCACTCCTTTATCCTGGAGTGACCACCTTCTCCTCTCCCCTCATCTTTCACTCTCTACACCTCAGGCCGAGCCAACCCCTACACTGCCACCCACCTTCTCGGTCATCCGAAACATGAAGCGTGTATCAGCTGAGGCTTTCGCAGCCACTTTCTCTCACCCTCCTGAAACTCTGGATGACTCACATCCTGACACAGCCCTTTCCATCCTCCATTCTTCTATCTCTGATACTCCTGATGTACTCGCCCCTGTCATGAGAATCCGCTTGAAGCCCAAAGCCAAGTGCAACTGTTAGTATGACTCAGACCTCGACACCCTTAAACGCAAGTGTAGGGTGGCTGAAAGGAAGTGCTGGCATCTTGTGCATCCTCTGACAAACTGGCCTGCCGTCTGCTCTAAAGGCAGTACCGAATCTCTGCCCACACTAAGAAGAGAGCCCACATCCAAGCTTGCGTCTCTGTGGCATCTAACAACTTGGCCAAACTCTTTAAAATCTGCAAGGCACTGTCCAGTCCTGCTGCAGTCTCTTCCTCTCATGTCCCCTCCAAGGTCCTCTGCATGGCCTTGGCATCACATTTTATCTCTAAAACACCGGACATCCTGTCCACCCTCTCTATCTCTCCTCCTTCCTCTACTTTCTCCTCTACCCCTGGCTTCCCTGTGGCACCTCTCCTCCTACCTTATCTTCCTTTCCTTTGTTCACCCCTGACGAGGTGTTTAGACAAGTCTGGTCTATGAGTGTCTCATCAAAACAGGTTCTTCCCTGTTCATTCAAAACCATCAAGGACAACATCGACACCCTTGCGCCAGCCTTGGCCGACTTTTGCCACCACTCTTTCACCACTAAAACATTTCCTTCCCCTGCCCCGAAGCACTCACTTGTGTACCCTCTTCTTAAGAAACTCTCTGCCATCCCTCCTGTCCGGCAAGCTAACACCGAATCTCCATTACACCTTTCCTGGGCAAAATCTTGGAAAAGCTGGCCATCTCCCAGCTTAATCTTCACACTGAATCTGTTGGTTGTCTCCATGATCAGTCTGGCTTCAGAGCAGCCAGAAGCATGGAAAATGCTCTCCTGAAAATCAGTGAAGACCTGCTCTCTAACCTTGATGCTAACCACCCTCTGTTCTCATCCTACTTGATCTCTCTTCTGCTTTTGACACGGTCAACCATGCCATCCTGCTCAACCGGCTCTGTCCTAAGCTGGTTATCACCGGTCAGGCCTGGGTGTGGCTGATTTCTTTCCTCTCTGATCAACCCTCCCAGGTCCAACTTGGGTCGTTCCGCTCCTCTATCTCGCTCTCTACCTGTGGTGTTCTAACCTCTCTTCCTGGCTGTTCAACCAATACCTGGCACCTCTCGCCCACTGCATTGCTGCTCTCTGCTCCAACTTTCAGTGCTATGCGGATGACACTCATCTCGCTTTCAGGCTCCCCTCAGCCGCCTCTTCTCCCTCTTTCGTTCTGTATTGTTGGTCTGCAATCCAGCAGTGGTGTGCCACCAATGATGTCTGCCATAATGCCAGTACGATGGAGATCCTCCTCATTGGTACACCTGTCTCTCTCTGGCCACCCACACTGGGTCCTCTTCTTGCTCCCACATGTGAGGCCAAGAACCTCTGGGTCATCTTCAACTCCGCACTCTCCTTCTCTCCTCACATCTCTGACGTCTCTAAGAGGTCACACTACCAGCTGCACCTCTTCAGAGCTAGTCTTCCTTTCCTCACCTTCCCCAGAAGCTCACTGTCTCCAGAGCTCTGGTTCTCTTTCGGCTGGAAGACTGCAACAGCCTCTTTCTAAATCTGTCTGCCTCTACTCTCCGTCCTCTACAACCCATCCAGAACAGTTTGCGAGACTTATCCTTGGCTGCAAGGCCAGGGATCATATCTCTCCAGCCCTGAAATCTCTCCCTTGGCTCCCAGTGGCAGCAAGGATCAATTTCAAGACCCTCTGCATTGTCCACAAGGCCTCCTGGGGCCTGGAACCGCAATACCTCCAACTCTCTCTCCGGAAATATCTTCCTACTCGAGCTCTTCACTCCTTCACCTCCAACTCCTTGAAGTTCAGTCGCTTCTCCAAGCAACGAGTTGGGGGCAGACCTCTTCCCTTTGGAACAGCCTCCCTGCCTTCCCTGACACTTGAGGAGAACCATCTCCTGTTCCGGAAGCACCTCAAGACCTTCCTCTTTGCTTCAGGCTTCTCTATTCCTCTCCCCTGCTGATCTCCTGTCTGATTCTGCACTGGTCACCTGGCTACCCTCTGAACTTGGGCCCAGGTCCCGACCTGCCCAGCTGCACACCCGCCCCACCCCCTGGCATCCCCTGCACTTGTGATCTGTATCTGTAACCTTACAGTCCCCTTTCCTGCACTTATTAGACACCTGTTGTCTGCACTACTTGTTGCATTTATTCCATGGCCTGCACTTGCCCATCCCCCCTTTCCCCAGCACTTCTCCCCACCCGCTCACTGCGCTTGTGTGGTCTTAATGTCACTAGGCCTAGTAAGATCTTTGTTGTTATCTTCCCTCTGTTCCCCCTCCCTTGCCGCGTCGCGCCTTGAAACACTTGTGCATACGCACGTTATAAATGCCATATATATCATATCATATCATATCAGATCATACTTCACTCTTTTGCATTTGTCTTCATTCGCAGTATCCGGCAGCTCGTTGAATTATTGTTGCCACTTCCTGTGTTTTTAGTGTTTCCCTCTTGGTGTCACTTGAGCACCACCCTAAGGAGTCAATGCTAATGCTTTATAAGTGATAGAGTGCTGTGGCTTGCAGCAGCTAATGCACATTCAGGATTATTTTGAGAGCACCTCAGGGAGCGCTTTGCAGCTCTCTGCACCCAGCCTAACCTGCTGTGGACCCTAGTGCTGCCTTCCGGGTAGAGAGGCTTGTTTCTCTTTCCATGATTTCAGGCCTTACTGGAAGACCCTCTCTGTGCCACTCTTTTCCTATTACTGATGTGGCCGTGGGAGAAAAGGGGCCCATTTGATCATGAGCCACCCATAGAGCAAGGCATGTGATATGATATTGCAGGTTATTTATAATGCACTTAATACCCAGAGTTTTCTAAGCGCGGACCCAGGGATGTAACCTGTGGTGCTTTGTGTCACCTTGCTTCCAAGGCGAGCATGTTGCCCCTGCGCTATACTCCCCAGACTGAACCCCATGTGGTTCTTGTCCTCTTCGCTTGGAACTCCCACAGCATCAGAAGTCTGCACTGGTGTTCCTACAGACACTCTGTCCAGGGCCGGCCTATAGGGCAGCAGCACCCTGGCCGAATGGTGCCCCCCCCTTGCCCTCTGCATGCCCCTGGGTAACAGGGGGTGGGGCGGAAGAGGGGCAGGCCAGGAAGGGCCACTTTTCTTTTTTTTTTTAAACCTCCTTGCTCTGGCGAGGAGGTAAGGATAGGAATAGGGCGTGTCAGCACCCTATTGTCATTAAATGAGCCTGCTGCCGCGGGTGCATTTAATGACAATGAGGCACCTGCCATGCCTCCTGCCACCACGCCAGCTCGGAGGAGCCCTTGAAAGACTCCCCTGAGCTGGTGTGGTGGGGCTAAAGGCGCCCTGGGGGGTGTGGCGCCCCGGGCGGTCACCCGGCTCATCCCCCCCTAAGACCGGCTCTGACTCTGTCCCCTATGCCTGTGGTCTTTCAGGCTGGCAACGGCAGGGCCACGTTAGCGGGTATAATGTGGAGTGCAGGACTGCATGCATCACCTGTGATCCTGGCCACACAGCTCCTGGTTGCTCTGCCTGTGGAAGTGGGACCAGGCCTGAAGGAAGTGAGTGCACGCGGGATGCTGTCATGGGACCTGTGTCGCCTGTCTCCCTAATCCCATATCCTCTGCATGGGGGCCTGGCAGGGTAAGTGGGGGGCAGCATCCTGGCACTCCCACTGGATTCGGAAACCTGGCGTAATGTGTGAACCTACAGTTTAACAGCCGTAACCGGGATATATTGCAAGCAGAGGCATTGCTAAGGGGCAGGAGGGGGGTTGAGGGGGCCCGCGTCTTTTGCTTGCCCCGAATCCTGCCAGTCCCGATATTAGCCTAGCCCCCGATCTTTTACAGACCTAGCAGCACCCCTGCTTGCAAGGTCTTGGCATGTGTTGTCAGCACCTGGCATATGATGTAACTACTCGATCTCTCTTGGGAATATTTGACATATAATGTGGGGACCTGGCATTTGGTGATAATAGTTGGCATATGATGCCAATAGCCGGGAGGTGATAACAGTCACTGAATTATGAATTAGTGCCTGATCTATGGTGTGATTACGTGGGTATTTTGGCAGCAATAATTGGTGCATGGTGCGAGTACCTGGCCGTTTCATGACTGTATATGGCACATGATTTGACTCCGTTTGTATTTGTATTTGTATTTGTTTTATTTGTATAGCGCAAGCCAGGCCCGGGGGCTACCGGGCGCATCTCTTAGCAACAGTGGTTACATAATATTACGACATTTCAGGTAACATTTAAATTGACATAGTAATCAAGCACATTAGTAGTTTGTACAGAGATACATATGTAATCAAGTATTCAGAGTGCAGCTTAGTCACCAGATGTGACTAGCCAATGTTTGGCTTTGTGTTTGAAAAAATTCAGAGAAGGAAGGTTTCTCATAGTAGGGGGGACAGAGTTCCACAATTTGGCTGCCAGAACTGGGAAGCTGGATCCACCGGCTGTTTGGATCTTGTATCTAGGGATCATTAGGCTCTGGTTGAGGGTAGATCTTAGAGATCGAGATGGGGTATACTGCGTGAACCGTGAGGAAAGGTAGATGGGGGCCAGGTTATTCATGCATTTGCAGGTCAGGGCAAGCGATTTTAGAGAGATCCATTGTAGACTGAAAGCCAATGGAGGTTCTTCCTGGTTTCCGAGATGTGGGCTGATCTCGGGATATTAAGGGCTGCTCTGATGGCGTTGTTTTGTATGACCTGGAGTTTGTCTAAGTTGCCTTGATTAGTGCCTTTGTACAGTGCATTGCAGTAGTCCAGTTTGGACATGACCAAAGTTCTAGCAAGGATTGTACAGTTATGAGTGGAAAGAAAAGGGCGGCATGCTGTGATCAACTTGCATGTGTAAGCAGCGGCGGCCGCAACTGCATTTGTTTGTCTGTGGAGGGAGAGGGTGGAATCGAGGTAATTTCCGAGCGTTTTGGTATCTTTGGAAACTTTTATGGAATTTCCGTCGATATTAAAGGAGCTGAACATTAGATTCAGCTTGTTAAGTCTTTGCTGTGTGCCTAGGATGAGGAGCTCTGTCTTGTCGTCATTGAGACAGAGCTCATGTTGTGCCATCCAAGTTTGGATGACGAGGTATATGTCATTTAAGGATTTCGAGTCTACCGTGTAATCGCCCGTGATGGGGATGAGTATCTGGGTGTCATCGGCATAGTTAGTGTAGGTGACACCCAGATAGTCAAGCACATCAAACAGGGGTTTAGTGAAAACATTGTAGAGGGTAGGGGATACACACGATCCTTGGGGGACTCCGCATTGGACTGGTGCAGGGTCGGCCGCGGCGGTAGGGGAGAATACCCTCATCTGTCTGTTATCCAAGAACGATTGAATCCAGTTAGTGGCCTTGTCGGAGAAGTGGGCCGCCGTTTTCAGGTGGTGACAGAGGATTTGGTGGTTGACCAAATCGAAGGCTGCAGATAAGTCTAATAGTAATAGCAGGGCTAGTTTGCCTTTGTCTTTAAAGTCCTCAATTTGGGTTTTGAGATCTAGGAGGGCTGTTTCCGTACCGTGCTTAGGTCTGAAGCCAGATTGTCTCGTGCCTAGTAGATTGTTCGTTTCCAGGTAGTTCTGTATCTGAAGATACTCTGCTCTATCTAAGATTTTTAGCAGAAATGGGACCGTCGTGATGGGCCTGTAGTTGGTTGGGACCTCCGGATCTAAGGTAGGTTTTTTTAAGAGGGGGATGACCCATGCATCCTTCAAGTTGTTGGGGACCACTCCCGATTGAAAGGAGGCATTGATAAACGTGGTAATAAAAGGTGCGAGGTCATGAGCTGATTCCTTGATGATCTGGGCTGGACATGCGTCCCCTTGGCAGTTGGAGGGTTTTAAGTTGCAGATGATTTTTTCAACCTCCAGAACAGAGAGCGGTGTGAAGCTGAATGGCACTGGGGAGTCAGGGGTGGTTATTTTAGGTGGCAGGGTATTGCTAAATATAGGAGTGTGGAGGGAGTTTTGTTTGTCATTGATTTTGGATTGCAAAGTGGTTATTTTGTTTGAGAAGTGTGTTTTGTATATTATTGCACCAAGTGCTGTCTTTGGTGCACACGTCAGGGGCAGGGGAGGGGGATTCTAATTCTTTGAGAATTTAAAATAATTCTCTTGTGTTGGATTCTGCTTGGGATATGTGTGAATTATAGGTCTCTTTTTTAGCTTGAAGGATGGCCTCCTTATAGTTGAGAGAGGTGATCAGTAAGGAGGCTTTATTAGCTGAACTGGGATGACTTTTCCAGAGGGCTTCGGCCTTGCGCTTTTCTTTGCGCAAAGCGCTAAGCTGCGGAGTGAACCAGGAGTTTAGGTGGGACTGTTATTTGGCTTTGCGAATTTTTAGTGGGGCTATGCTCTCAATGGCTTTAATCATCAGGCTGTTGAAGGCGTCTACTAAAACAGTGGGGTCCTTATGCTGTGAAGCGAAAGTGTTCAAGCAAGGGAGGAAGCAGTTTCTCCCTAGTGATATCCTTTTTATTTCTGGTGGGTATAGCAGGGGCTATAGTAGGTGTGGGCTGGGGGTTGGTGGCTGGCAGGAGGAAGGTGATAACATGATGGGCAGACCACGCGCAAGCAGCGTTGGAGATGACATTGGTATTGCAATTTAGGTCAGCTAACCAGTCGAGAGTTCTACCCGTTGTTATGTGTAGGATCACGAGTGCGCTGCTGGAAGCCTAGGTTGGAAAGGGTAGTGTCATCTTCAGAGGCCATGTGGTCCTTGGGATCAGAAAGGCCGAGGTTGAAGTCACCTAATAGCAGTATCTGGGAATTCAGCTTGGCATTAGCCGATATGGTGGAAGCAACATCGTCAATGAACGAGCCCAGTGGACCTGGAGGTCTGTATACAAGATGGAGTGTTGCTGTGTTGGTGGGAGAGAGGGAACGTTTGACTGATAGTGATTCTGCAGAGCTGAATTGTGTGTTGTCGGCAGCTCTCATAGTGATCTTGTCGCTATGTATGAAAGCGACTCCTCCTCCTTTAGACGAGTTGGAATGACGGTCATTTCTAATAATGGTATAACCCTTGGGTAGGGATAAGGTGAGGAGTGGGCCAGAGGCATCATGTAGCCAGGTTTCGGTAATGGCTAGGAAGTCAAGGTTATGGACAGTGATGAGGTCTGCGATGTCAAGGGCATGGGCCGTAAGGGATCTTGCGTTAATAAGGGCTCCCTTTAGCGCTGAGGTAGATGAGGTGGACGGGGGGCTGGGTGCTAAAGGTAGGTTGGGCTGTGAAGGAGTGATTGCGCTGAATACAGGGTGGTCTGGGTAGTCTAGATCTAAGTCTGATATTCCTATGTTGTAGTGTACATGGGAGGTTTGGTGTAGGTTTGGTTGCAAAGTGCTTGAGCCACAGGGCTGGGTCGTTAAGGTAGGGATTCGATGGAGGGTCCGAGCAGTGGAGCATGGTGGAGGGACGAGTGAGTTGGCGGTCGTGTTGTGTCTTAGGGATGCTGGCAGGGTAGCTGCTTTCAGTGAAGGATAAAGATCCTAAGATGACTATGTGGGTGAGGTAGAGGCTGGTAGAGGACATCGACTGCATGTCGTGATTAGTTTGTTCTCAAGTAACTTGAGGTGTGGTGCCAGGTGAGGAGTTGCAGTTAATGTGGCAATGTCTTGGTACTAAAGATTGTTGGCAACGTGGCAAAGGTGGTAGCAACTATGTTTGCACTAATGCAATGAGGCTGCAATCATCAGTACTGCAAAATCATATGGGCTCAGTGCAAGGGCGTCTAGATTCAAATAATGCAAAATAGGCTACAAACAGCAGACTACAAAATCATTTGCCTCAACGCTAGGGCATCTAGATTCAAATAATGCAAATTAGGCTACAAATAATGCAAATTAGGCTACAGTCAGCAGAACTACAAGAACATTGGGGCTCAGACCAAAGGCTACAATCAGCAGTTCTTAGATGCAGTTAGAGTCAATGCACTGAAGGTATCAACTGTGAACGAGAAGTTGCCGTCGGACTTAAAGTACGTGAACACTAGGGTTCTGATGCATATTTGACATGAGAAATCCAGTTGTAACAAGACATGCAGAGACATCACCCACAAGACACATTTGGCAATGGGGGTAGATGGGTAAGGAGGAGGATGACAGTGCACGTGGTTTAGGCAATCATAGGCAACTGGGCAGAATAGACATAGTTAAAGCATACTCAAATACAAACAGTTACAATTGCTGAATAATGGCATGTAGCAATCATGGATATTATTCTTAGGTCACAGTTCGGTAACAGTGAAAGTCTAGTAGTCGGGCAAAGAGTGGGTGAATTGACCCTGAAGTGTCCCTGTAATGACTTGTATCCGTGCAAAGGAACAATGCGTGAGGGCATATGTGCCGGAATGTTTGTACAGCAGGCCCATGCGCTTAACAGGCAGTGCAGGTGACTGTTTACTCTGTGGTTTAGTACTTGAGTGTGTAAGGAGTGTGATGCCGGTGCTCTTGTGTGGCCGGTGCCAAGTAGATTAGTAGGCAGAGGGCGAGAGGGCAGGCTTTGTGAGAGATTGGAATGACATAGTAGGTAGCATGAGCAGAAGTGTGTGAGCGCGCTACAATGATAGGGGGGGGCTTACCCAATGACTCTTGAGGCTGGTTACAGAGGTCCATTGATGGCACGGACCACGGCTCTTTCGGCTCCTGACAGGCTCACGACAGGGTTGTAGCCTTAGAGGTGTGCTTTGGCTGGTGGGCCGGCGCTCCATGGCTATTTGATAGCAATACATGTCACATGTTTAGAGCATCTGGGCAAATGAGTATGTGGCATTGAGCGCCAAACCTGGCAGCTGATGTGAGTACCTGCCATTTGATGTGAATAAAGACTTTTGATGTAAGTACTGGAGAGGTCTTTCATTGCATTACCTGGCAGCTGATGTGAGTAGCTACCAGGTGGTGGGAATACCTTGCGTATGATGTGAGTTTTGGGGGTCTTGCATTGCATTACCTGGCAAATGATGGGAGTAGCTGCCAGGTGATAGGATTAAAGACTTTTGATGTAAGTACTGGAGGGGTCTTTCATTGCAATACCTGGCAGCTGATGTGAGTAGCTACCAGGTGGTGGGAATATCTTGCTTATGATGTGAGTACTGAGGGTCTTGCATTGCATTAACTGGCAACTGATGTGACTAGCTGCCAGGTAATAGGATTAAAGACTTTTGATGTAAGTACCGGAGAGGTCTTTCATTGCATTACCTGGCAGCTGATGTGAGTAGCTGCCAGATGGTGGGAATATCTTGTGTATGATGTGAGTACTGGGGGTCTTGCATTGCATTACCTGGCAACTGATGTGAGTAGCTGCCAGGTGATAGGATTAAAGACTTTTGATGTAAGTACTGGAGGGGTCTTTCATTGCATTACCTGTCAGCTGCTGTGAGTAGCTACCAGGTAGTGGGAATACCTTGCGTATGATGTGAGTTTTGGGGGTCTTGCATTGCATTACCTGGCAAATGATGTGAGTAGCTGCCAGGTGATAGGATTAAAGACTTTTGATGTAAGTACTGGAGGGGTCTTTCATTGCATTACCTGGCAGCTGATGTGAGTAGCTACCAGGTGGTGGGAATATCTTGCTTATGATGTGAGTACTGAGGGTCTTGCATTGCAATAACTGGCAACTGATGTGAGTAGCTGCCAGGTAATAGGATTAAAGACTTTTGATGTAAGTACTGGAGAGGTCTTTCATTGCATTACCTGGCAGCTGATGTGAGTAGCTGCCAGATGGTGGGAATATCTTGTGTATGATTTGAGTACTGGGGGTCTTGCATTGCATTACCTGGCAACTGATGTGAGTAGCTGCCAGGTAATAGGATTAAAGACTTTTGATGTAAGTACCGGAGGGGTCTTTCATTGCATTACCTGGCAGCTGATGTGAGTAGCTACCAGGTGGTGGGAATATCTTGCCAGGTGATAGGATTAAAGACTTTTGATGTAAGTACTGGAGGGTTCTTTCATTGCATTACCTGGCAGCTTTTGTGAGTAGCTACCAGGTAGTGGGAATACCTTGCATATGATGTGAGTTTTGGGGGTCTTTCATTGCATTAGCTGGCAGCTGTTGTGAGTAGCTACCAGGTGGTGGGAATATCTTGCTTATGATGTGAGTACTGGGGGTCTTGCATTGCATTACCTGGCAACTGATGTGAGTAGCTGCCAGGTGATAGGATTAAAGACTTTTGATGTAAGTACTGGAGGGGTCTTTCATTGCACTACCTGGCAGCTGATGTGAGTAGCTACCAGGTGGTGGGAATATCTTGCTTATGATGTGAGTACTGGGGGTCTTGCATTGCATTACCTGGCAACTGATGTGAGTAGCTGCCAGGTAATAGGATTAAAGACTTTTGATGTAAGTATTGGAGGGGTCTTTCATGGCATTACCTGGCAGCTGATGTGAGTAGCTACCAGGTGGTGGGAATATCTTGCATATGATGTGAGTACTGGCGGTCTTGCATTGCATTACCTGGCACCTGATGTGAGTAGCTGCCAGGTGATAGGATTAAAGACTTTTGATGTAAGTACTGGAGGGGTTTTTCATTGCATTACAGAAAATTGTGTGTAGAGGTGCACTCAATGGCTAATGAGGTTTAAATGGTGTTGATAAAAAGTTAATGGTAGGTACTGGAGAATTGAGGTGCCCCATGTCAGATCTTGGCTACAAGATCACATTATGGTACAATAGGAAGGTCCCTCGAAAACATCGGAGGACAGGACTTAGGGCACACCGGAACAATATCATTGTAAATTGATTCAAAACATATATACAGTTATTTGATTTAAGAAATCAATTTCACTGATTTGAACATGAAGGTGCTGAGATCAAACAGATAAGATACATATAATAATATAAGCAAAACTCAGTCCGTCTGAGCGAAGAACAAGGGTCACATGTGCAAATAACTAGTTAACAAAGAAATGCAGTTTGTTATGTCTCAGCTAGTAAAGTGGCGGCCATGTATGTGATAGTTCATTGAAAACAAGAGTAAATAACAGTGTATCATAACATAAACCAATTCAATTGATCAGTATTAATTATCTAAGATATCTCAATTGGAACGAATTCTTGGTCTATGAAGAGGTGATGTGTCTCGGTGTGTCGTCTTCTATTGATCACAACACGGTTCGGGACAAGTTGAGCCCTTCATCAGGTAAGGATATCTGGGGATATAGTATTTTATTCTAAAATATAAATACAAATGATACTGTGTAAATAATCTAGCATACAAAAGACCCCATAGACCATAAGCCCACAAGATAGCCTAGAACAAACACTAGCAATCTGTCTAAGGGTGGGAAAAAAAGGGTCTCTTGGCAGGAGAAAAAAATAAACTCCTCAAATCCAGCAAAGCTGCTGGGGGCTTCTAAAGGTAAGGGAAATTAGCCCTAGAAGAGAATTCTCCCTAAAACTAGGCATGGCATGGAGCTGTGCGGATATGGCAAGATTGAACCCATCCAGGTGCAATGACAAAGCGACCTCTGTTGCTAGGTATGGCATGGAGCTGTGGGGATATGGCAAGATTGAACCCATCCAGGTGCAATGGAAAAGCAACCTCTGTTGCTTGGCATGGCATGGAGTTGTGGAGATATGGTAAGATTGAACCCATCCAGTTGCAATGCAAAGCGACCTCTGTTGCTAGGCATGGCATGGAGGTGGGGTTTATGGCAAGATTGAACCCATCCAGGTGCAATGGCAAAGTGACTTCTGTTGCTAGTCATGGCATGGAGCTGTGGAGATATGGCAAGATTGAACCCATCCAGGTGCAATGGCAAAGCGACCTCTGTTGCTAGGCATGGCATGGAGCTGTGGGGATATGGCTAGATTGAACTCATCCAGGTGCAATGGCAAAGCGACCTCTGTTGCTAGGTATGGCATGGAGCTGTGGGGATATGGCAAGGTTGAACCCATCCAGGTGCAATGGCAAAGTGGCCTCTGTTGCTAGGCATGGCATGGAGCTGTGGAGATATGGCAAGATTGAACCCATCCAGGTGCAATGGCAAAGCGACCTCTGTTGCTAGGCATGGCATGGAGCTGTGGGGATATGGCAAAATTGAACTCATCCAGGTGCAATGGCAAAGTGACCTCTGTTGCGAGGTAGGTAGGTATGGCATGGAGCTGTGGAGTTTTGGCAAGAGTTGCAATGGCAAAGCGACCTCTGTTGCTAGGTATGGCATGGAGCTGTGGGGATATGGCAAGATTGAACCCATCCAGGTTTAATGGCAAAGCGACCTCTGTTGCTATGTATGGCATGGAGTTGTGGGGATATGGCAAGATTGAATCCATCCAGGTTTAATGGCAAAGCGACCTCTGTTGCTAGGCATGGCATGGAACTGTGGGGATATGGCAAGATTGAACCCATCCATGTGCAATGGCAAAGCAACCTCTGTTAGTAGGCATGGCATGGAGCTGTTGGGATATGGCAAATTGAACCCACCCAGATTTAATGGCAAAGCGACCTCTGTTGCTAGGCATGGCATGGAGCTGTGGGGATATGGCAAGATTGAACCCATCCAGGGGCTGTGGCAAAGCGACCTCTGTTGCTAGGTATGGCATGGAGCTGTGGGGATGTGGCAAGATTGAACCCATCCAGGTGCAATGGCAAAGCGACCTCTGTTGCGAGGTAGGTAGGTATGGCATGGAGCTGTGGAGATATGGCAAGAGGTGCAATGGCAAAGTGACCTCTGTTGCTAGGTATGGCATGGAACTGTGGGGATATGGCTAGATTGAACCCATCCAGGGGCAGTGGCAAAGCAACCTCTGTTGCTAGAAGCACGGAGCTGTGGGGATATGGCAAGATTGAACCCATCCAGGGGCAATGGCAAAGCGACCTCTGTTGCTAGGCTTGGCATGGAGCTGTGGGGATATGGAAAGATTGAACCCATCCAGGTGCAATGGCAAAGTGACCTCTGTTGCTAGGTATGGCATGGAGCTGTGGGGGTTATAGCAAGATTGAACCCATCCAGGGGCAGTGGCAAAGCGACCTCTGTTGCTAGTCATGGCATGGAGCTGTGGGGATATTGCAAGATTGAACCCATCCAGGGGCAATGGCAAAGCGACCTCTGTTGCTAGGCATGGCATGGAGCTGTGGGGATATGGCAAGATTGAACCCATACAGGGGCAGTGGCAAAGCAACCTTTGTTGCTAGGAGCACAGAGCTGTGGGGATATGGCAGGCTAGGTATGGCATGGAGATGTGGGGAAATGGCAAGATTACACCCATCCAGGTGCAATGGCAAAGCGACCTCTGTTGCTAGGTATGGCATGGAGCTGTGGGGATATGGCAAGATTGAACCCATCCAGGTTTAATGGCAAAGCGACCTCTGTTGCTAGGTATGGCATGGAGCTGTGGGGATATGGCAAGATTGAACCCATACAGGGGCAGTGGCAAAGCAACCTCTGTTGCTAGGATCACAGAGCTGTGGGGATATGGCAGGCTAGGTATGGCATGGAGATGTGGGGAAATGGCAAGATTACACCCATCCAGGTGCAATGGCAAAGCAACCTCTGTTGCTAGGTATGGCATGGAGCTGTGGGGGTTATAGCAAGATTGAACCCATCCAGGGGCAGTGGCAAAGCGACCTCTGTTGCTAGGTATGGCATGGAGCTGTGGGGATAGGGCAAGATTGAACCCATCCAGGTGCAATGGCAAAGCGACCTCTGTTGCTAGGTATGGCACGGAGCTGTGGAGATATGGCAAGATTGAACCCATCCAGGTTTAATGGCAAAGCAACCTCTGTTGCTAGGGATGGCATGGAGCTGTTGGGGTTACAGCAAGATTGAACCCATCCAGGGGCAGTGGCAAAGTGACCTCTGTTGCCAGTAGCACGGAGCTGTGGGGATATGGCAGGCTAGGTATGGCATGGAGATGTCGGGATATGGCAAGATTGAAACCATCCAGGTGGCAGAGAACATTCTTTTTAAAGGAGTACTGGGGCTTCCCCCATTGGCTCCAAATGTGCAGTGCACTAGGAGCTGGGCTGCAGGCTTGTAAGTGATCTTAGCACAGCCCAGCATGTAAGCCATTGGCTCAGATGCTGTTCTGCCACATGAGCTAATCAGATATCTGGTGCCTAGGGACCCCCATTTGAAGATCTCCTGGCTAAGGTATATAATGCCTTCTAGGGGTCTAAAGTCTGTGAAAGTGAGGACACTTCAACACATCCTGGATAAAAGGGAGACTTCTGAGTTCATGAGGGCTGCCTCTAGGAAGCTCATGGTCACTGCGGGCATTTAGGGTGGCCCAGAATCCTTCACAGTGTATTGCTATAACCAGGGCACGGTTTTAATGGTATCCATTTGAATGCTGTGCTGGTGGCTTGATCCAATGGGAACGAGAACCAATCATGTATCTTTTACCGAAAGAAGACCTGGCACATATTTGTATTGTTTTGCCCAGCTTTTTTGCCCATTACCTTTTAGGGGCGGATGTAGTTTGCGTGGCCTGGGCACTGTTGTCATTCTCAAAGAATGCATTATTTGTGAGGACATTTGTATTGAAATCTGCTTGAAAGGTTTTCCTCTTTGTATTTTTGTAGTGTTTGTATGGTCTTAATAATGTTGGAATTGTATTTTTTGATTTGTAGTTGTACTGTTTATGGGTATGTTCTGTATTCCCGAAAATTAAACCTTTACTACTATTACTACTACTACTACTACTACTTCAACTTTTACTACTACTACTACTACTACTACTACTTCTACTACTACTACTACTACTGCTACTACTGCTACTGCTGCTACTACTGCTTCTGCTACTGCTGCTGCTGCTGATACTGCTACTGCTACTGCTACTACTGCTACTGCTACTGCTGCTACTACTGCTACTGCTGCTACTACTGCTACTGGTATTGCTACTACTGCTAATACCTCTACTACTGCTACTGCTGCTGCTGCTACTGCTATTGCTACTATTGCTACTACTGCTACTACTGCTACTGCTGTTGCTGCTACTGCTGCTGCTACTGCTATTGCTACTACTGCTACTACTGCTACTACTGCTACTGCTGCTGCTGCTACTGCTGCTGCTACTGCTACTACTGCTACTACTGCTGCTACTGCTACTACTGCTACTGCTGCTGCTGCTACTGCTGCTGCTGCTACTGCTACTGCTATTGCTACTACTGCTACTACTGCTGCTGCTACTACTGCTACTGCTAATACTGCTACTGCTACTACTGCTACTGCTGCTAATGCTGCTGCTACTGCTGCTGCTGCTACCGCTACTGCTGCTGCTGATACTGCTACTACTGCTACTACTGCTACTGCTACTACTGCTACTACTGCTGCTGCTACTGCTGCTGCTGCTACTGCTGCTGCTACTACTGCTACTACTGTTACTGCTACTACTGCTACTGCTGCTACTGCTGCTACTGCTGCTGCTGCTGCTACTGCTACTGCTACTACTGCTGCTGCTACTGCTGTTGCTGCTGCTACTGCTGCTGCTGCTACTGCTGCTACTGCTACTGCTACTGCTACTACTGCTACTGCTGCTGCTACTGCTATTACTACTGCTACTACTGCTACTGCTGCTGCTGCTGCTGCTGCTACTGCTATTGCTACTACCACTACTACTACTACTGCATTCCTGAGAGCCATAGCAAGACTAAGGCCTGCAGAGGAAAAGCGGGGATTGGACTCGATACTGCGGCTAGAAGGTCAGAACGGCATGAATGGACGCTACCGCCAGGAGACTTGGTACCAGCAACATTGCAGCTGGTACATGAGAAGCCCCCATCACATGTGCAATGACCCCTTGTGTTTCCATGATGCAGCCCATAAACTTCATGCATGATAAGTTTGCCCGTTTCTCACTAGTTTGACACATTTTTTTTATTTTGTTCCACTCTTCTAACTTTGGCCATTCTTTCTTGGGTGCTGCAGTCTTCAGCCGCCCCTCACTGGCTATTCAATTCCTTCCTTTTTGCCACATTGCACTTCAGAGGCCTTGTGCCCTGCATCTCCAATCTTATAATTGATAGACTGCTACGGTTCAACACCAATGTTTGTTATTGGTGAAAAAGTAAGATTCAGTGCTTTCAGTGCATTGGGTATTGAACGCAGGAGGGGGCAGTGCACAGTTTACAGCGCATGGTGAAAGTGAGCGATGGGTGGTGCACAGTTTACAGTGCATGCTAAATGTTGGAGGCAGGTAGTGCACAGTTTACGGTGCTAGGTGAACAAGGGAGGTGGACTGTACACAGTTTAATGTGCGGAACAAGTCCGTGCTCAAGTCTGTGCTGTTCGCTGGCACCGCACCCTGTTGGACCTCCCAGGACATTGCTGTTGGACTGATAATAAGGACTCTGGAATTGAAATTACTAGGAGGCCCCGCCCTTTTCCCCCAGAAGCCTTGATAAAGTACGGGCCGCGCTCATCTGCGTACGTGCATCAAGTCCATGCTCAAGTCTGTGCTGTTCGCTGGCCCCCCACCCTGTTGGACCTCCCAGGAATTTGCTGTTGTACTGATAATAAGGACTCTGGAATTGAAATTGGTAGGAGGCCCCGCCCTTTTCCCCCAGAAGCCTTGATAAAGTACGGGCCACTCTCATCTGCACACGTGCATCAAGTCTGTGCTCAAGTCTGTGCTGTTCGCTGGCACCCCACCCTGTTGGACCTCCCAGAAATTTGCTGTTGGACTGATAATAAGAACTCTGGAATTGAAATTGGTAGGAGGCCCTGCCCCTTTTTCCCAGAAGCCTTCATAAAGTACGGGCCGAGCGCATCTGCACGCGTGCATCAAGTACGTGCTCAAGTCTGTGCTGTTTGCTGGCACACCACCCTGTTGGGTCATCTTCATCCTGATTGGACCTCCTAGTTATTTGCTATTGGACTGATAATAAGGACTCTGGAATTGAAATTGGTATGAATATGGACTACTCCACTTGTGATGTCAATTCCATTTTATAGCCACACTTTACTTTATCCTGAATAGTGTTTTAAAACGTTTATTTTCACTTTCAGTTAAGAGGCCCCGCCCCTTTTCCCCAGAAGCCTTCATAAAGTACCGGCCGCGCACATCTGCGTACGTGCATCAAGTCTGTGCTCAAGTCTGTGCTGTTCACTGGCACCCCACCCTGTTGGACCTCCCAGGAATTTGCTGTTGGACTGATAAAAAGGACTCTGGAATTGAAATTGGTAGGAGGCCCTGCCCTTTTCCCCCAGAAGTCTTGATAAAGTACGGGCCGCGCTCATCTGCGTACGTGCATCAAGTCCGTGCTCAAGTCTGTGCTGTTCACTGGCACCCCACCCTGTTGGACCTCCCAGGAATTTGCTGTTGGACTGATAATAAGGACTCTGGAATTGAAATTGGTAGGAGGCCCCGCCCTTTTCCCCCAGAAGCCTTGATAACGTACGGGCCGTGCTCATCTGCGTACGTGCATCAAGTCCGTGCTCAAGTCTGTGCTGTTCGCTGGCACCCCACCCTGTTGGACCTCCCAGGAATTTGCTGTTGAACTGATAATAAGGACTATGGAATTGAAATTGGTAGGAGGCCCTGCCCTTTTCCCCCAGAAGCCTTGATAAAGTACAGGCCGCGCTCATCTGCACACGTGCATCAAGTCCGTGCTGAAGTCTGTGCTGTTTGCTGGCGCCCCACCCTGTTGGGTCATCTTCATCCTTATTGGACCTCCTATGAATTTGCTGTTGGATTGATAATGACTCTGGAATTGAAATTGGTATGAATATGGACTACTCCACTTGTGATGTCAATTCCATTTTATAGCCACACTTGACTTTATCCTGAATAGTGTTTTAAAACGTTTATTTTCACTTTCAGGTAGGAGGCCCCGCCCCTTTTCCCCAGAAGCCTTCATAAAGTACGGGCCGCGCGCATCTGCTCACGCGCATCAAGTCCGTGCTCAAGTCTGTGCTGTTTGCAGTTCGCTGGCTCGACGGCATACTGGCCCAGCTCAGCATGCCATAATACCTCGTTCGATTAATCAGTGCAGCCGGCGACTCACATTCTCCGGTCGCGCAACTTTCCAGTTAACATCTATGCATGATTAGCACAGACGTCTCGGTAGAGTGTCACGACCGGAGTGAAAGAAGTAAGTTCTTTCAGTCGTCGAGCGAGCCGCCCGAGCTCCTGCTCACAATTAGTAGCACCTGATTATTTGACTTTCCTGGAATTCTCGATTTTCTATTACTTTTTTCCCTTTTTTTCCAAAATCAATTCTGCACATCAGTATACCTGGATCTAATTTCATGGCGATTGGCTTACGTAGCGGTCGCTATATAGATACAGCCCCACTTATCATCACCAGTAGCACCATTGACTCTATGGGCCTCATTACGACCCGGGCGGTAAGGGATGAGGAAAGAGCACCATCTAACAGCCCCCCCTGCTACTGCCCCTTCTTTAAATCGATTCAACAATAATTTTACTGATGTTGACATGAATAAAGAAACTATCCCAGAACAATTTCTCTATGCACCTGAACTAAGTCAGCTTTTGATGAACTATACTTTAGAAGAATCCTCTACAAGGAACCACTCCCCACCCAATAATGATGGGAGAGGTCCCACTACATTTCCCGTGATAATTAAGATTTTGGACCTTTTAGACAAGGGATATAACTTGTCAGACTTAGAGCTACGAGAAATAAAGGGTTCTATGAAGCAATTTTGTTCTAAAAGTGACCATATAGAAGGATTTATTCTGGCTTGGGAGACAATTATGTCTTCGAAGCACGAGCCCTGTAAGGCTCTGAGGTCCCTCTCAATGCTGTGTACTGCTGAAAAAAGCATGTAAACCTCATGTGAAATGTATATTCCCACTGCTACAACACCAACTCTCTCCCCAGCATCTGCTATCGATCCCAAGTCGGGCACATGCTGTACTAAAATAGAATTAAAAGAACTAAAATCTATTACTGAGGAATTGAGAAATAGTATTATCTAACACCATAATTCTTCCCCTCAGAAAATTGAACCCCCGGACAGTCTGTCCGTGCTCTTAAACGCAATGAACCGATAGAAGCAGAGCAGAATCACTGCCTCGAGTCATAGGAGTGCACTGGATTTATGTCACGCCATTTTAAAAAAATGCACTTACGTGCCACCAAACGGTCTGCCAAAAGACACAAAGAAGCACTATCTGGCACGCAACAGCCGCAAAAGGATGAAAAGATACCAATCTTAAAGATCATACCACGTCCAAAATGGACAATTAATCTGGAACTATGGAGGAAGACTCAATTTATGTTACACAACTTTCAAAGGAAAGCCAAGTAGCCCTACTGCCCCCACCAAAATGATTTCACCGTCACCATCAGGTCTTTCTGCCAAGCCAATTGCAACTATCTGTGAAGCCCAGTTACCTCCGCCGGTTCACCTGCCTGCTAGTAAGTGGCCTAAAGGCTCATTTGATCTTACTATTAAAACAATCTCTGAAGTACCTGAATCTAGCATGAGATTGCAAAAGAACCTAAATGCTTACTTTCCAGTTAATGGGAGCAATTGAACCACCACGGTTCTGACCTCTGCCGATGTGATAATGGCTGAAACATCCATTGCAAGCGCACCAGTACCACTCCCAGAAACCCTCCAGATGAGGAAATCATACCGTGAAGTATGTCTTAATAATCCCTGAATTGACGATGTGAGCGTTCCACCTATTAATAAGAATTTCATCATAATTAATGGGGCTAGTAAAGTACGGATTCTAACTGTTGAAGTTAAGGTATCAAAATGGATTGACCCAAATTAACATTTAGCCCATCCGATCCCTGTTCTTTCCATGTACAAAGATGATCATGTAGTCCTACTGCATGGTCCAGGGGTATCTCAGGACCACATCATCGCCTTATCAAAACCTGGTATCAATATTAATCACATTCATATTTGTGGGAAATTCGAGAAAGGTCTTACAGGAGTGATCGATTTCCTTTGAAATTGTAACTAGTGAATTTGCAGGCAAATCCCAATCCCCCTTATCAACTTTGGTGGATTGCCTTCCTCCCAATCTAGATACTAGCTCCCACATGGCACCAATCCATACCTCCTGCACAGATGGTCTGAAAACAAGCTCTGTCACTGACTCCCAATCAGCCCAAAAAGGGGTTCACATTATTGGTCTCGAAGGAAACCCTGAATGTCTTGGAAAGTCTCAAATCGATCATTCATTTTTACTCTCAGTTCTATCCCATATTCCGCAATTGAGGAATCTCACCACACAAGATCTTACGAGAGTATCTTTGGCAAGATGGAACTACTATTGTATGTTAGGCTACCTTCTGTCATGAACCCTCTTGGTTGGCGATGGATGCCGCTGTTACGGCTTCGCCGCCATTAACACGGCCACCACGTTCCTTTCACGTTTCTCTGTCTACGGTCTAGTGTTTTCTCCTCTGTTCCTCATCCAGCCTATTTTACTTCCTGCTTCCCATGATTCCTTGCGTTGCAACCGTCTCCTTTCGTTTTCACGGTGAGACGCTTCCAGTGCTTTTTCCTCGCTTGCTCCTGTTTCCCCTGCTGGGGAGTTCTCTCCCTTCATTTCTCCTCCTTCCCCCGTCTCCCTGGCGGTTCCTCCTCTCCACCTATTTCCCCTCTACTTCTGCGTTCTTACGCTTACCGGCTACTTGCCAGCGTACCTTCCTCCCTGGTCATTTCCTCTCCTGAAGAACCTTCGTGTTGTTTACCCAGGGATTCCGAGGCTATAGAAGTCCGCTTTCCATCCAGCGACGACTACATCTCCCATCGCAACCCTAGACTACAACTCAGGGGTTTTTTCCGCCTTTGGGCTTTTTCCCCTTACCCGCCTGCATACGGGAGCGGAGCCAAGGTGGTAACCTATACAGAGTTCCACCACGGCTTCCTTCCGTGTCAGAGCACTCACAACGAAGAGTAAAAAGGATTACCTTGCCCACAGACACGGCGTCGGAGCCCCAGACCCTGAAGACTCAGGTGAGGAGAGTGGTGCCTCGGGTGGGAAAGTGAAGCATTTGGACAATACCCCTACGGTGACTGCAAGTCATTCTCCAAATCGTGACAGTTTGCAACGCCCAAAAATACTCATGGCTACTCCAGAACAGCTGCAGGATCAAATCCAAGAACTATGGAAAGCCGTACAGTCCCTTTCTCAAGAGCTTCAGACTGTTAAGGCGGAAAATGTGGTATTAAAACAGTTGGTTCTGGGCAAAGAACCTTCCCCTCCCCCAGAATTGCCACCTATGGCCCTATCTTCGGGGAAGTTCGACGGTTCACCCAAGAAACTTAAAGAGTTCCTGGAAGCTGCCACCATATACTTCACTTTCCGCCCTCGTACGTTTTCTTCGGATCAGGCTAAGGTGGGCTTCCTCATTTCGAACATGGTGGGCAATGCCCTAGCGTGGGCTACACCTCTTGTGACCGGAGAGAATCCGGTTCTACAGAACTACGGGAGTTTTAAGATTCTTCTCAGGGAATCCTTCGAAAGACATGAACTCACCTACACTGCTTGTGAGGATCTCCTGGATGTCAAACAGGGAGCCTCAGACCTCCTTACGTACATAACTAGATTTAAGACACTGGCGGCAGAGGCCAGTTGGCCTGAACAGGCACAATTTGCCATTTTTCGCAGAGGTCTCAAAGAGGAGATAAAGGACGAACTGGCCAGGTCTCCCCGGCCTGCCTCTTTCTCGGACCTTTTATCCTCAGTCCTACAGATTGAACATCGTCTCCAGGAGAGACGCAATGAAAGAAGACGCTACAGAGAAAATCCCTTTACCACAGGGACATCATCCAACCCTCTTCCTCCATCTTCTAAACAGAGTGAAGAACCTATGCAGATTGGAACCACCCGAGCACCACTCACCATGGAAGAAAGAAGAAGACGAAGAGAAAGAGGGCTTTGCGCCTACTGTGGGTCTGACAAACATCTACTCAAAGACTGTTCCGAACTACCTTCACGGCGTTCGGGAAACGAATCACCCCGGTTTTAACAGGGACAGAAAACCGGTGGTTATCCAAAACTTCCAGTCCCTACGTTTCTTTGGCCGTATCCACTAAGAAGACACCGGAAGATTCCAGGCTTATGGTTATCAATATCAGTGTGATGATCCAAGACCAGTTCGTAGAGACTTTGGCACTCTTGGACTGTGGAGCAGCTGGTAACTTCGTTGATACCTTGTGGGTGGACAAGGTGGGCCTCAAAAGGCTAGCCAGGCTCGAAGACCAGAAGGTGGAAGGTGTCGATGGAACCCCCTTGTCTTCGGGACCCATAACACAGACGACTGAGGAGCTAGAAGTTCGAATTTTCCAGCATGTGGAGAAACTTCAATTTGACATCATTAGAGCTGCCCATTTTCCAGTTATTTTGGGAATCACTTGGCTCCGGAGACATAACCCACAAATCGATTGGGCATCCAATTTGCTACGTTTCGAGTCTGAGTTTTGCAAGAAGCATTGTATTCCCCAACAATCTTATCTTCAACTACAGGTCACCCCTGTCTCTAGTCAGGAATCCCCTACTATCCATAATATGGCACATCTTGGTGAGGCTTTCAGAGAGGTTTTCACAGAAGTCAAGCCAGCACCTCTACCACCCCATCGTCCTGAGGACTGCTCTATAGATCTTGAGCCCAATGCACTGGTTCCGTTCGGTCGTATGTTTTCCTTGTCCAGATCCGAGAAGGAGGTCTTGCGAACTTACCTGGATGTGAACCTGCACAATGGCCTCATTCAACCTTCAAAATCTCCGGCCGGTGCTCCTTTTTTCTTCATCTCCAAGAGGGATTCCAAAGAATTACGACCGTGCATTGATTACAGAGGTCTCAACAAGGTCACTGTCAGAGACCGCTACCCTATGCCACTTATCACGGACATTCTTGAGGCAGTTCAAGGTGCACACATTTTCACTAAGCTGGATCTTCGCAATGCATACCATTTATTGCGCATTGCCAAGGGGGATGAATGGAAGACGGCTTTTCGAACACCCTTCGGATTGTTTGAATACAGAGTCATGCCCTTTGGACTAGTTAACGCCCCCGCAGTTTTCCAAAGATTTATGGACCGCTTGTTTTCAGATCTCTTATTTGTTTCAGTGATCATCTACCTGGATGATATTCTTGTATTTTCCGTCAACAAAGAAGAACACGAAGAGCATGTTCGGACAGTGCTTTCTCGTCTTAAGGAGAACCGTTTGCTAGCCAAACCGGAGAAATGTCAGTTCGGGGTCTCGAGCATTCCCTATTTGGGGTTTGTTTTGTCTGACCGGGGTATCTCCATGGACCCTCGCAAGGTGTCTGCCATTATAGAATGGTCTTCTCCCACCTCAGTCAAAGAGGTTCAGAGATTCTTGGGTTTAACCAACTTTTACAGAAGATTCATTCCCCGGTTCTCCGAAATGGTGCTACCCATAACCGCACTTCTCAAGAAATCATCTGGAACCTTTGTGTGGTCATCGACGGCAGAGTCTAGTTTCAGACATCTAAAAACTTTGTTTTGCTCAGCACCCATATTGCTCCAGGCCGATCAAACTAAACAGTTTATCGTGGAAACCGATGCCTCTTCCGCGGCCGTGGGTGCTGCCTTACTCCAGGAGTCCGAAGGAATAGAACATCCAGTCGCCTACCTCTCTCGCACTCTGACCATCAGTCAACTTCACTATACTGTCCTAGAAAAGGAGCTACTAGCTATGAAATTGGCCTGTGAAGAATGGCGACATCTGTTATTGGGGGCCAGTATTCCCTTCATCATTCGCACGGATCATAAGAATCTCAAGGTCCTGCAGTCCCTCGAGTGTGCAAATTCTCGCCAGGCACGATGGGCTTATTATTTTTCCCAATACGATTTCACCATTACCTATTTACCAGGCTCGCAGAACGTCCTAGCCGACGCCTTGTCGCGCAAGGAGTCGGTTACTGGTTCGGCCCACCACTCAATCGAACCCATGTTTCCGTCTACTCGCATAGTGGCACCTCTTCACACCTTTCTACAGGAGCTCAAAGAGGCTTCGGACGCTGAACCCTATTGTAAAGACAAAGACTTGGCGTCTCAGTTCCATACCAAGGATGGTCTCTGGTTTTACAAGAACCGACTCTATATACCTTCAGGACATCTCCGCAAGAGGATTCTCTACTGGTGCCATGACAGCCGAGTTGCAGGACATCGAGGCCAGGCAAACACCATTGACCTCGTACAACGCTCGTTTTTCTGGCCCAATCTTCGACGAGAAGTCCAGTCATACATCAAAGCATGCCCAGTCTGCGCTATGGCAAAGAATCCAACAGGCAAACCGTTAGGTCTCCTTACTCAGCCTGACATACCACAAAGGCCATGGGGGAACTTGTCTACGGACTTCATTGTGGATTTACCCTTATCAGAGTCCTGTTCTTGCATCATGGTAACCATAGATTCATTCACCAAGATGGCCCATTTCTCTCCACTAGAGGGCTTACCTACGGCCAATCACATGGCCGAGGTTTTTGCCAGAGATATATTCCGCCTTCATGGCTTGCCCGATAAGATTACTTCGGACCGGGGCAGCCAATATATATCCAAATTCTGGAAGGCCTTATGTTTCCGATTAGGCATAGACCGTGCTCTTTCATCTGGCTATCATCCCCAGACCAATGGTCAGACAGAAAGACTCAATTCCACTCTGGAACAATATCTCAGATGCTACATAAACAAACTCCAAGATAATTGGGTACAACTCCTCCCCACTGCAGAATTCACCTATAACAACTCTAAACACTCTGCCACAGGTATCTCTCCTTTTTACTGCAACTACGGTCTTCATCCCAAGTCCATCTGGCCCATTGTTTCTCACGCCAGTAACTCTCCTGCTGCCGAAGCGGCTTTGTCGGAAATTTCTGAGGCTCACCGGACGGCCAGAGACAGTCTAGCGAGGAGCCTTAGGACCTACAAAACCCTTGCTGATCGACATCGCCAAACGGACCCCTCTTGGACTAAAGGGACGAAGGTCTGGCTTTCGACCAGATATCTACCAAGGTGGATCCGGTCCTCCAAGTTGTCACCTCGGTTCCTGGGTCCGTTTCCCATCCTAGAAAGAATCAACCCGGTGGCTTACAAGGTTCAACTACCCTCCTACCTTCGCCGGGTGCACCCGGTGTTTCATACTTCCCTTCTCAAAGAGTCACATACTGAACCACGTTTCAGGTCTACACCCTTGCAAGACATTTCACCCAGAGACTCCCAGGAGGAGTATGAAGTTTCAAAGATCCGTGACTCCCGCTACTACCGGGGACGTCTACAATATCTCATTTCCTGGAGAGGTTATCCCAGGTCTGAAGATTCTTGGGAACCCGTGCATTTTGTCAAAGCGCCCCGCCTAGTAGCTAGGTTTCATCGGTGCCATCCTGGTAAGCCGGGCGGGGTGGGCAGTAAGAGGGGGCATACTGTCATGAACCCTCTTGGTTGGCGATGGATGCCGCTGTTACGGCTTCGCCGCCATTAACACGGCCACCACGTTCCTTTCACGTTTCTCTGTCTACGGTCTAGTGTTTTCTCCTCTGTTCCTCATCCAGCCTATTTTACTTCCTGCTTCCCATGATTCCTTGCGTTGCAACCGTCTCCTTTCGTTTTCACGGTGAGACGCTTCCAGTGCTTTTTCCTCGCTTGCTCCTGTTTCCCCTGCTGGGGAGTTCTCTCCCTTCATTTCTCCTCCTTCCCCCGTCTCCCTGGCGGTTCCTCCTCTCCACCTATTTCCCCTCTACTTCTGCGTTCTTACGCTTACCGGCTACTTGCCAGCGTACCTTCCTCCCTGGTCATTTCCTCTCCTGAAGAACCTTCGTGTTGTTTACCCAGGGATTCCGAGGCTATAGAAGTCCGCTTTCCATCCAGCGACGACTACATCTCCCATCGCAACCCTAGACTACAACTCAGGGGTTTTTTCCGCCTTTGGGCTTTTTCCCCTTACCCGCCTGCATACGGGAGCGGAGCCAAGGTGGTAACCTATACAGAGTTCCACCACGGCTTCCTTCCGTGTCAGAGCACTCACAACGAAGAGTAAAAAGGATTACCTTGCCCACAGACACGGCGTCGGAGCCCCAGACCCTGAAGACTCAGGTGAGGAGAGTGGTGCCTCGGGTGGGAAAGTGAAGCATTTGGACAATACCCCTACGGTGACTGCAAGTCATTCTCCAAATCGTGACACCTTCCTTCAGAATCAATTTTGAAATATATTTGGTCATGCAGGGCTGAGATCAAAGAACAAGGGCTTTCTTTATCCACCTTCGCCAATGAAAATACTGCACAGGAATTTATATCACACCAAAGGCCACTTCAGGCTGTTAGTGTGGAAATTTCTCAACAATCTAAAATTAATTCTAACGATTCCAACCTTTCACTTGTCGAACTGCTGAAATCAGCTGGGAAAAACAAAGATATGATATGGTTGGAACCTATGCTATGATCAATCCTGAATTCCAACACTGACCAATCTCCGTCCTAGCCATCGACAAGCAGTTGACTAAAGATCATTTCATGGAACTCCTGCGGGTTCCACAATCTGCAGAATTGGTTTAGTAGTTTAGCTACAACTCAGCACCCAAATATTATATTGTTACCAGAAACCATGAAAATTGACCATCTTCTTCTCCCGGGCTATAGTACATACTGTTCCCCTGCCACAAGGTCCAACTCTGGCCGGCCTTCAGGGGGACTTGCAATCACTGTAAACAACAACTTTAGTTGTACATCGCAACTTGCCTGGGAATCAACAAATCTTTTGGGTGTATTGCTGTACTTGAAGAACAAGAATTATAAATCCACACTGATAATAAGCTTATATTGGAACCCTGTTACAACCCTGATTGAACTTATGCTCAATGAACTTGATAACTGCCTTGAAAACATATTTCTTCGAAATGGTATCTGTGAAATTATAATTGGCGAGGATTTTAACTCTGACTGCCAGCCTTTTGTAGATCTCCAGGCAAGTTGTGGTCCCACTGCATTGAACAGGAGAGGGTTTATTTGGAAGTCATATTGTCACGACTGGGATATTGAGATCGTCGGAAGTGCCGATAAAGGTCCTCAACACACGTGGAGTCATGGTAATACCAGTTCAACGATAGATTATATATGCCTATCGCACAACATCACTACTGTAGCAAGTGCCCTGTCAATTAGTCCCATAACACATGGAGACCATGCCCGCTTGTCAATATGTTTAAAAATTGACTGTCCATTGTTAACGATCGAGCATTCACTAGCTCTTCCTGAAGTTCACCGCAATTATATATCTCTACGAGGGAACCCTAGCCTGTGCAAACAATTTGCAGAGTATGTATCTGATTACATTACGAACAGCCACATGAATCAGTACATGTCGATTCTAGCAAAGGAGGCCATTTGTACTAAAGCAATTAATAAGGCATTAATATACTTTTGCTCTAAGTATGCTACTAAACCTCCGACTCATTTACACTACTTTCATGAAAGATCTTGAAAAGAGGAAAGAACAAGGAATTGCAGAGATTAAAAAAACACAAACTACAGACCCCAAATTATCATGCATTACGTAAACAGATATTGATGAAGTACAAACATAAGCTGAGACATGTGCGCATACTTAATCATAACAATGTTAACTGTGCCTTGATTAAGGCTTTATGCAACCATGACACAAGGGTCCTCTGGCAAATCATCAAAAGTGCTAACCATCAAAAGGTTGCATCTCTTCCTAATCTGATTCCTGTGACTATTTGGCGTGAATACATTACAAAGAAATGTGTACTTCCGGATGAATTCATAACTATAACATCTCCATCTATGTGTTATAGTCAGGCAGAACGTTTCCAATGGTCTTTAGAAGATATAAAATGGGCAATTGTTAAACTTTGATTCTCTAAATTTATTTTTATTTTATTTGTTTATTTGTAGAGCGCCAACCGCTCGCAAGCATCGGGGCGCATACGAGGAGACAGAGACACAAAAGAGGATAGTACATTGGACGTGACAGGTTGACACATAAGGAAGTTAGCAGTAGGTGGTGAGGGTTCTAATCTGGGAATTACTTGAAGAGCAGAGTTTTAAGTTTTTTGCGGAAAACATGGAGATTAGTTTCCAGTCTGAGACATGTCGGAAGATTGTTCCAGAGGGTTGCCGCGCGGGTTGGGAAAGCTCTTCCTAGACCTAGTTCTTTTTTGAATTTAGTAGTTGTTATCAAGCCCTTAGCTTCGGATCTTAATGTTCTGGTCGGGATGTAGGGTGTAAGTTTAGTCTTAAGGTAGGCGGGTGCTTTTCCATAAAGGCATTTGTGGGTTAGACACAGGGACTTGAATTGTACACGGTCTTCCATTTTTAACCAGTGCAGGTCACATCTGAAATCGCTAATGTGATCTCTCCTGGATTTTTGTTTGATGATTCTTATCGCCTGATTTTGAATCAGTTGGTACTTATGTAGGTTTTGCTTGCTGGTGCCAGCAAGGAGTGCGTTACCATAGTCCAAACGTGATAGGATGGTAGCTCTGGCAGTGGTGGCACAATTCTTTTCATTAAGAAGAGGTCTAATTGCCTTGAGTAGTCTAATGTAGTAATTGCAGGTCTTGGTGACGTACAAAGCTTGAGCATCAGCGTTGAGTGAAGCTTCGAGAGTCATACCAAGTGTTTTGACCTTATCAGCTACTTCGATGTGGGATTCCTTGATTTGAAATGCCTTGTAGTCGGATGTCAGTTTGGCGCGCGCCTGAGAGGATCCAAATACAATCAACTCAGTTTTATTGCTATTCAGGCACATCCAGTTGATGTTCATCCACACTTCGATGTTCTTGTAGAGGATGTTCAGTGTGATACTGTCCTTGGCATAATCACTGCTCAGTTCCATTACTAGCTGAGTATCATCAGCGTAGTTAGTGAAAAACACTTGGAGTTGTTCTAATAATTCACACAAAAGGCGAATGTAGATATTAAATAGCAATGGTGACAGGCTAGCTCCCTGAGGAACGCCGCACGAGATGTTATGTTCGGTTGAGAATTTGTCTCCCCAATGAACACGTGATCTTCTATTCTCAAGAAATGAGGTGAGCCAGCTTATCAGCTAAATCTGCAGGGCTTGATGGGCTGCAACCCTGTGTTTACAAGACAGATCCCCTCATATGGGCAACCATCCTAAAATCAAAATTTGACATTAAAATCTCTACAGGGTCTATTTTGCAATCTTGGGTAACCGCAAACATCATCCCGATTTACAAAAAAGGGGATCCATCTTTACCCCAAAATGATCGACCTATTTCATTACTAGTCACTGAGGCTAAAATCTTAGCAATTTTACTTTTACATGAATTGGAACGGCATATTGATCAACAAGGTCTCTGCTCTAAATAGCAAACAGGCTTCAGAAAAGCCATGAGCACCACTCTTAACGCTACTATTATGGTGCATATTCTATCTGGAGTGAAATCTAAGAACTCATGCCCAGTTGATATTGCACTGATCTATATGTCTGCTGCTTTCTTTTCTGTTGTGTGAAATATTCTCTGGTCTAAAATGGCAAAGTTAGGAATCCCTCTCCACCTATTATACTGGTTTGTACAATTTCACACTGACACATTTTACAAGATTAGGATTACTGGTGATGGAAGAACCACTGATCCTATAAGAACCTCACTAGGATTTAAGCAGGGCTGCAACCTTGCAGTCACCTTCTTTAATCTTTATATTGCAGATTTGGATGATGGGTGGAAGGAGAAAACCCTGTTTTGGATTAAAGTTGGCTCATTGCATCTGCAATGGCTAGCCTTTGCAGATGACATTATCATTTTTGACCCCACACCAACAGGGCTTCAAACCAAACTGCACCTATTTGAGGACTTCGCGCGAGCACACAATCTCTGTCCAAATCCAACTAAAAGTGCTATTACGAGATTCGGCCTAAAAAACAAGACCAAAACATTTAGCTGGCAAATACTGAACACACCTCTGATTACTGATACTATTCATTTGGGTTACCATATATCCGAGAAGAATTTGATCAACTCCTGGATTGAACAACTAACTCTAAAGGCTCGACCGCTGCTTTCACAGCTAAAAATAATCTTTGCCAAATAGTGTAAATATTCTCTGGTACCCATTATCGATTTCTTCAATCTAAAGGTTGAAAGTGTGCTCTTATATTCTTTGGACATTTTCCTATTAGATTTGAATCTGTTTTTGGGTAGGCTCTTGAAATCGGCAATGCATCTCTCGTCCGCATTGCCTCATAGCATTATAAGACACAAACCTGGTCTAATCTCACTTTCCTCCAGAAGGAAATGGAGGCAACTGCTAAACTATGCTAAAATGAGCTGCCCTCCGGCGAATTCTCTTTATGTGGGTCTAAAAACCAACCTGTCTTTGAACAATGTGCCTTCTATTATTCTATACCAATGCGGAATGCAGGCAATAATGGTTGAGGTGAATATCACATGTGATGATTTGTGTTTAAGACCTGAGTGCACAAAGAAGAAAGTATATGAGCATGACTGGTGTAAAACTCTCGAAGAAACACAAAATTATAAAACATATATTGAGTACGCTAAATTCAACAAAGAAATAATTCCTCGATACAAATATATTGAGTCTTTCCCCTGTAATCACTCTCGAAATTTTTATATGAGATTTAAACTCAACCAATACTACACAAGGGAAAGGACTGCTTATTGGAACAAGGCTAAAGGTGATGTGATAACTCTGAAATGTCATTTCCATCCTTGTGAAGAACCGGTTGAAACACTGAAACACTTAGGGCCTCATTACACGGTATGCGGTAACCATGGCGCTACTAGCGCCATGGTTGCCGCCGGTATTTTACCGTGTCCGCCTTGGTGGATGGCGGAATTACCACCCTACTCCATTTACCAAGGCACTTCCCCATTCCCATTTATGCCCCCATAGGGCTCAATGGGAATGGGGAAGGAGCTAATTACATTACCGCAAATTGTGGTACCGTAATTAGCACAAAGGTCGCTTTGCGGGCCCGTTCCTTAATGGCTGCTAAAACCAGCCATTGAGGTCGGGTCTGGCAAAGGGACCTCGTAGTAGGGCGTTAAGCGTTTGCCAGTACCGGTGCCCTTACCGGTACCGTAAACCCTTACCGCGTTCCGTGTAATGAGGCCCTTAGTATTATTTTGTCCTCATTTTAAATCCAAGAGAATGATCTTATTAATGAAATTCGTTGACATCGATTTAGAAGACTGTCATGAAGCACTTTGGGCAAGAATGATGAATGCAAACCATTGGCCTTTGATATTTGCCCTAGTTTGGCTCTTGAAACACATAGAAAAAGAACTTGTGAATTCTGTTTTGGAATAATGTCTCGTTTTGATTTTCTTTGTGCTCTTCCATTTTATTGTATTTTATGATCTAATTATCGTTGATGTTCGAGGATAACAACGCTAATTTTGAAAAATCTGTATGTACAAATGGAGAAAAAAAAAAGCTTGTATTCCTTCTTTTTGTAAAGGTTCTTTTTGAGCCATGGACAAATTAAAATAAAATAAAAAATGTGCACAGAGGATGCGGGAGGAAGGCAGTGCACGGTCTACAGTATGTGGTGAACACGAGAGGCGGGCGGTGCACTGTTTACAGTATGTAGTGAACATGGAAGGTGATGACTGCACAGTTTACAGGATATGGAGAGAGTGAGAGGTGGGCAGTGCATAGTTTACAGTGTGTGATGAACATGGGAGGCAGGTGGTGCACAGTTTACAGTGCATGGTAAATACGGGTTTGCAAGTGGTGCAGTTTGCTGTGCACAATGAAAGCGTGAACCGGGCATCACAGTTTACAGTATGCGGGGAATGTGGGAGGCAGGTGGTGCACAGGTTACTGTGTGTGGTGAATACAGGAGGTGGACTGTGCACAGTTTACAGTTCATGGTGAACATGGGAATTGGGCAGTGCACAGTTTACAGTGCGTGGTGAACACTGCGGGTGGGTGGTGCACAGCTTACAGTGCATGCTGAACACAGGAAGTGAGCAGTGCAGTTTACTTTGCATGATGAAAGCATGAAATGGGTGGTACAGTTTACAGTATGTGGTCAATGTGGGAGACAGGTGGTGCACAGGTTACAGTGAGTGGTGAACACAGGGCCTGGCAGTCCACAGTGTACAGTGTGCAGAGAGAATGTGGAAGGTGAGCAGTGCAGCTTAAAGGGCACAGTAAATGTGGGAGGTGGGTGGTGCACTATTTACAGTGCATGGTGAATTTGGGAGGTGGGCGGAGCACAGGATACAGTGTGCGGTTTTTTGGTAAATTTCTCTTTACTGCACCTTTCCTTCCATCTTTATGGAACCTCCAAACTTTGTGCTTTTATATTTGAATCTGATCTGTACTTTTTGCAGTACAGTGAAGCATTAAGCTTCACTGCACTGGCCTTTGCTCATATGTCATGGGGAAACTGATATGTCATTCAGGCTGTCAGTGCTGGGAAACCTTGTTTCCCTTAGTCGTGTTACTACTTTTGGTTGCGTTTGTATCACGTGTGGTAACTATTTATCATTCAGCACAGCAGCTTACACTGCAGTACAATGGGGTGCATGTTTGTTTTGCTCTAAACTAACACTCAGAGGATTTGTGGATACTATAGGTCTGCTAAAACAATAAAGTGGTGGCAGCAGTGACTTTTTCCTACTATTTTTGTGGAATTTTCATTTTAGCCTTATCGCGTTTATCGTCTTTACCGCGCTTGGCTACTAACTGTGGCTACTGGTTAAACATGGCCGTGCCATGAGATGTTTTGCCATCTTGTTATTTAACCTTCTTCCTGGCCTGAGAGGACAGGAAAATCCTTACAAAAACTTCCAATGCCCAGGAAAGCAGGAGCTTTTGGCAGGCTATTGGAGGGCTGTGTGTGTTTGCTGGCAGGATGAGGGCTGGGTCCGTCTGATCCCAATCCAGAAACTGGTTTCGGTGTGTCTGAGAAGTATGCAAGAATATCCTCACCAGTGGTCCTGATTGGACCACTGCTGGGGTGTGTGTGTGGGCCAGTCCTGCTATTGGCTAGTGAGGGCAGAAGCTCTTGCCTGGCTTTTAGGATAAGAAGAGGACCCCTGCACCCATTCTTCAGAGACCCTCGAGAAACCTGAAGGAGCCAAGTATCCTCTCCAGCTATGAGACACGCAAACAAACCTGAGACCCGACTGAAGGAGGCCTGGCAACCAACTTCTGCTGCTGTCCTGGAGGAGCCCTGTCATGCTTGTGATCTTTAGCAGACCTGTGAAGGTGCTGTGACACTTGGAGTGGAGGGACCATCCATTCCTGACGTCTGCTTGGTGCCCTGTCAAAGGAAGCCTTCATAAAAGTCCTGGAACTGTCCAGTGACTGACCAGCTTCGATTTTGGGCTACTGTGTTGCTGGTGTCACCATACCGAGTTTTGGCCTGAAACGTGGGGGGTCCTCAGCTGGCTCTACGAGGCTAACCTCTGCAAACATTCGGTGTCCTAGCATCGAGGGGACCCGAGATAGGAGGGAAAGTCTGACCGTGGCTGCTGAGTCCTTTTGCGTCACCCTGCTGCACTGACCACCATCCGAAATAGCTTACCTGACCTGAGTCCAGTCCTGAGACTGGTGCAGCATCAGGTTTTGCTGCATTCTTCAATCAAGAGTCCTTGCAACAGTGAAAGACATCAACCGGAGATCTGCTCGAACCTGCAACCCTTGTGAATCTAGGACTGTGACTTTCAGCAGGAAAAACAACCTTGGACCCTCTTCCTTTGTCCTGCCAAGGCTGGGGAAGAATCGGAGTACCGGGGTAAGTTACAGAGCTTCTAACCTACCCCTGTACACCCATTATAAGTCAATGAAACACTTGTGTATAGGCACGTTATAAATGCCATATCATATCATATTGTATCATATCAATGGCTTATAATAAAGCTTAATTATAACAATATTAGCTTTGCCATTGCTTGCTTGCACAAGACGTCTGACTGTTGGGGCTACTTTTGGGCATTAGTCTAACCCTAAACCTAAGAACCCTTCACTGGACCCCAGAGACCCTACCTGCATGTGTTCCTGCCTCATTACTTCTGTGTAAATTTAACCAGAACTATTGGGCAAAAAGCCTCAGACAATTTTTTTTAGGGATCATCTCTGTGGACCTTTTTGTGCATAATACTATTCTAACCTTTCCTTTGCAGGAATGTTGATGTGTGTTATGCCCTATAACAAAGTGAATGTATATATGTATTCAGTTTGATAGTGTTATGTGAAGTCTACCAGCTAGTAGTCATTTTTCTATAGTGTGTTTAGGCCATACATAAATAGCACTATTTTAATACATCCTGTGTAAGTGTAATCTGTGACTTCCATTGTGTGACCTAATTGTGGACCCCTTACAAGCTCACCACCTCTGAAGATCTTAGCCTAGACTGGTTGTCACTGCTACCTAAACCGGTTTGGATACAGCTTCCCAGAGACTGGCTGCACCAAAATGCCAGTTTAGCTACGCAATAACTTTGATCATGCTTGCTTTATCAAAGATGCCAACATGAAATGGCATGCCAAAGTTATAAGTGACTAGACTTGCAGCATGAAAATTCTAGTTTAGCAATGTAATAGCACTTATCATGCTTGCTTTATCAAATATGCCCATTACAAAATAGCTTGCCACAATAAAAAAAGGATAGACTGGCTGCACCAAAATGCCAGTCTAGCCACATAATAACCGTATGTCATGGTCACCAACCCAGGGCCAACACTTTCATCCTCTAAAGGGCCCAAATGGACCCTGTCCTGGTGGATGTAAGGCACGTGCACACAGGCTGGGCGTGGCCATTAGAAGACTTTGGCAGGCACGTGCAGGAGTCTATGGGAGTGGTGAGGTGGGGGCACAAGGCGGGGCTAAAGGGGAGTGGCTGGAGCCAGGCTATTTAAGCAAGCCCCACCCGCATGTAAAGGCTTCACGTTAATCTGCCCTGGGCAGCGGAACACTCACCGACGTCTGCAGCTCTCACCTGCTTCCAGCTCTTACCTGCTTCCAGCTCTGCACACTGGGCCTGGACATCATCTGTAACATGCGCATTTTACCTGAATCCTGCCATATCATAGCTCACAGCACCGCGCAGACCTTGCCTGAATCCAGCCATACCAATGCTCACAGCGCGCATCTCATTTGAATCCAGCCATACCATCGCTCCCAATGCTGCGCGCACCTTACCTGAATCCAGCCATACCATCGCTCACAGCACCGCGCGCATCTCATCTAAATCCAGTCATACCATCGCTCTCAACGCAGTGTGCACCTTACCTGTTCCTGCAAATCCATCTCCTGCAGCTTGTCTCGTCCTCACCTGTCTGAACGCACCTACGTGGGAGTCTTCTTCTCGTCCAGGATCTTCAGGGATCTTCCATCTACCAGGCGCTGACAGGTTGTCGGACTGCCGCTCTCCACCAGTCGATGCCAGATTATCCCTGCAAGAGAAAAGGAACGCACAAGGTTAGAAACTGCATAAACACTAAACGCTTGGCTGCGCAATCCCTAAGCCTTGCGTTTTACCTAAAGACCCAACTTACCCGCCAGTGGGGCCACTCCATCACCCTTCTGGCACCATGCAGGCTTGTTCCCAACACCGCAAATCTGCGGGGCCATCTTCACATATATTGGGAAAAGGAAAGACATTATTAGAATTACGAGCCAGAACCGTTGGAAAAGACATTGCAAAAATGTACGAACAATAATCATAATTACGAACACTTACCTCAAAAAGGGGATTGGTCGCAGCCGGTCTGGGCCATCACGTATATGGACCAGTGAAGCAACTTGGTCTATCTACAGTGCCCCTTCTGAAGAGAAGCAGGACAGAGAGCTCATCTTTACTAAACAACAGGTGAGAGTTTATGGGGAAACGCAGCTTCTCTCATTCTGGCAAGAGGAGTTCGAGGGGGATCGCAATCCAACCGCTGCATTTTTACTGTATCAGTTCAATACAAAATATCATGCCACAGTAAAAAATAGCTGGACTAGCTGCCCCAAAATGGATGTCTAGCTACATAAACACATATCATACTTGTTACATCAATGATGCCCAAAACAAAATGGCATACCATAATAATATATGGCTAGGCTGGCTGCACCAAAATGCCAGTCTAGCCATGTAATAACAGTTATCATGTTTGCTTTATCATAGATATGCACACAATGTGATTATGTGTGCATGCAAGGTGTTGGAGGCCCAAGTGGCAGGAAAGGTTATTTTTTTCTAGGTATCTACCATTGATGTCCAGCACAAAAATACGATAGCTGCCCCTAGGACCCCAGCGCCTCACACAGGGAGATGATTTTTGAAAGTGGTGAAGGGGGGTTATACAAACCCCTCCCAACCCGCCAAAATCTGCTCCAGAGCCCAGTAAAAATACACATGCCCTCACATTCACACACTATTAACATGCAGTATGCACTTGCACATTAAATCGAGCACCCATCATCATACACTCACTCATTACACAGAACACAAGCATACATGCATACATACACATATTTAAAATAACTTACCTTCTGCCTTGGTCCTGAAGTTTCCTCCCAACACTCCAGCATAGCACAAATAGGAACCAGGAAGCAAAGAGTGCTTACTGGTTCCTGCCCATGCACGCAAGAGTCAGAGTGCTGATGATGAAGCTCTGGCATTGTTCGTATGTGGGAGCTACAGGAGCACCACCTCGCAAATACAAACATGCAGTTCCCCAGCCACATCTCAAATGCGCAATGCAAGGTTGGGGTATCAAACCACTGATGTCTTTGCATGCCCCATTGGACATGTGTGGCTGGTGAACAGTACTGTGTAACGGAAACCGTTTTTCGCTTTCACAGTTCAAGCCAGCCCTGAAGTGTTCACTCATCTGCAAATTGTAGTTGAGGAAGCTTTCAGTGTTTACAATGGCTTGGCTCCTCCTTAATGGGCGAGGGTGCCTATGGGTCAGGGCCCTCTGGTACACTGTCAATGAATCTTTGCACAGGGTCAGTGTAGCTGGAGATTTAGTACTGTTGACGTTGATGTCATGTACATGAACTACACTGTTAGTAATGCAATGATCTTGCGCACATTAAGGCATCTATAGACATGCCCTAGAGTAGACGTATACCAGGTGTGGGGTCAAATAGCCCCTGGATGCCATGAGTAAAAGGCCAGAGTCAGCGGGGAGATGCCCCTAAGTAAAAGACCTGCGCTGGAATAATGTGGAAAATGAGGCTAGAAAATCTAAGTGAGGAGAGAAATTGAGCCTCGAAACATCAAGACATTTAAGAATAGCAACTTCCTGGCATAAGGGAAAGACACGTGGAAAGGTTTGCCAAATTATTGGAGAGCTGAAGTAACATTCTCAGAAACCACAGTCCACAGAACCCTCAATGGGATGTCAGCATTGTGTGCAGCTGCAGTGAAGCAGATTGCTGTCTGTGATGCATTGAATAAAATGAATAATTCTGTTTTTCCGTTTAGTAATATTCAGGGGATGTTGAACTGCAGTAAAATGAAGGCCTTTCATGACAAACAGCAACACAATGTCAGTTTGATGTTGCTTCCAAGGGACACGTTGCAAAGCCAGAATTACATCAAAGCCTTTAAAACTGTAATTATGATGCCCTCATTTAACCCCTGTATGCAGGGAATAACTTTGCAATGTGATTTATCCATGTTAAAATTGTGTGCCTTTCAAGAGTAATTTTAAAGTGAAAAATGTGACTTAAAAGGTAATGTTGGCTAAGTGGGTTGCTTGCCATTGGTTTTGTTTCTCTCTGTGACTTCTTCAGATGTGAAACTAAATTCCAAAGCCCATGTTGTCATGGGGATTTAGGCCTGGCTCACTGCAGAACTGAGGGCCTTCCTTTAAAAATACAAACTTAAATACTTGTAGAGATCAAATTTGTGGTGTTGGTGAGATAAACACAGCTCTATTCCCGAGCTTTTATGACCTAGGTCACTTAGGCCACAATAAAACTTGGCAAATAGCTCTTGCAATGTGCAAGCTAATCTCAACACAGGACCCCTCTTGTCACAGCCAGGAACAGGCACATGGCAAGGTGGGGGCCAGGTTTAAGGAGTGGTTTGACTGTCCATTGTGTAAATGGGGAGAATTGGTTTCATCTTTTAAAATTGGTAATATTTGTCAGTGAGCTGCTTCTCAACATCTAAAAACGATTTTGAGGAGACCAACTTACCAAAATGTATAATAAAAAGTTAATGCGGCCCTCCGTATGAATGTGAGAACCATAAAAATGTGATAGCACATGTAAAATATGATTCATATAATGCCCACATAGGGACACATTTTTCACTGAGATAGTTCTGGAGTAAATGAGAAAAATGGTAGTTCCACACAGGAATGACATACAAACTCCTGAGTAGCGTCATTTGACTTGCATGGAATTGTAGTTTTCAGAAATGCCTTCATATGTGGCAAAATATGGAGATTAATGAAACTTGTCATGCAGTGAGATTTCTATGTCCGTGAACCAGACCAATCCCCCCCCTGTGGAAGGAAGATGATAGATTGGTCTCCTCTCCTAGTGTCCCAAAACCCTCCTACATTTTCTGGACCTATCAGCACACAGGTGTGAGTGGGTACCAGAGCATTGACCAATCTCTTCCGTGAGAACTATGCCACATTAGTGATGTTATTTGCCTTATAAATAAGTCAACCTGCCTCAGATCAGGACTTTTAAGCCCATTAATATCTGAGAGGAGCTGCTGTCGAACTCGGATCAATCCCAGCACTAGCAGTGAGGCCTAAATCTTGCAGAGGAGCCAGGAGACCTAGTAGATGACTTGGGATCCTTCGGAGGAAAGAGGAAATCCTTGGCTGACCCCATTGGCTGTCCCGGCAGTGGTGCTCTGACACTCCCTGATGTCCAGTCCAGACCTCTCCTGTAAGTAAACTAAATCCAAGAAACCATAGATTGCATAGGTCCAATTTTCGTGTAGTATTGCATTTGATTTTCCCCATAGAAAAGTCCCCATTGAAAAACCCCAATTGCCTGTTAATTTTATTTATCTCCCCACTGAAGAACTCCTCTGTTTGCCTGTGTATGTTAGCAAATCCCCATTCAAAAACCCCTAATTTGTCTGTATTTCAGTCATTGCCCGATGAAGAATACCCTTTTGTTTGTGTAAATCCTTAGTGTATTTTTGAAGGCAAATCAATGAATTTCCTCATTTATTTCACAGGATTTGTATGGTTGGAATTTGAAACCAACCATCTTCTCCCAGTGTCTTGTGAACTAGTGTAGTCATAAAGTGTTGCCCAAAAGAATTAATCCCATTGTGATCTGATAAACACATTTGTCCCTGTGTTTAAATTGTGCCCTGAAAAATGAATTTCCATCTGCAGCTCTATTTTCCCTTTGCATGTGTCATCCTAATCAAAAAATGATTTTCCTTTTGTGAGCTACCCCCTTTCCCAGAGCCTACCTGTAATTTTTTTCAGCCTCAGTGAAAATGAATTCCCTGTGCATTTGCTTTCCCATTGAAATTGAGATTAACTTCCCAAAAACAATCTTCCCCTTCTGTTCCTTTTTCCCCATTGTGAGATAAAAACGTATTTCCATTTGCATTTTCTTTCACATTGTCCAGGTGTTGCATATCCTAAAAGCAATTTTCTCCTTGTGTGGTGACAAGTATTTTCTAAAATCCCTGCCTGTCTTTTTAAGTATATGCAAGCAAATTCCTTGTCTTTCTATTTCTTTCCCATAGCAGTTGTGAGAAATCATTAAAAAAAACATTCTTTCATTTTGCTCTACAAATGACATTTCCTCTTCTTTGCTGGCTCCCCATATTGTCTCTATGGGCACAACCCAAATCCGAATTTCCCCCTGTATTCCTTCTCCCTGCCACTGCCTTCTATTCAAAGGAATCAAGTCCAATTGATGTTTGGGGTTGAGTGTCGCAGGGGGAGTGCTTAACTCTTGTGCCATCATTGTGTGGGGAATTGTTCTTCTTCTGTTTTGTCATTAAATAAGGACGTATTTGTGACAGTATATCTTAACCTGGTCGCTTGCATTTTTGTGTTGCCACACCATTGGTGGCTGTTGTAATTGGTAATTTGACATTAAATCATGAATTAATAAATATCTTATAGATACACACCGACCTGGTTCCTAGTCCATTGTGACACAGGGTGTTTGTGACGGGTGTGTGAGAGACGGGTTGGAGGCCTTCTCAAAAGAATCAAAAGAATCAGAGCTATTAAAAAATTAAAGCATTTTAATTGTGCGCCACATTCATTTTAGGGGCAGGAGATCCCTGGTATGCGTGTGCCATCTAATAAACCGTAATGCAGGGTAGATCAGCAGGTTGACTGCCTGTTGCTGGGATGTTATATATTTAAAACTGGCTCTAAATCTTATGACTTTTTGCAATTCCTTATAAAAAAAAAAACAAGTTTGTCGAGGGGATGGCTCGTGCTAGTTCCATGCTTATATTCAGGGTGGGAGAATTTCTGCCCCATAGTGAAAATCAAAAGTTGGTGCCCATGAACCCAGAGTTTAATTTAGCAATCACTTTGTGATTAAGCAGTTTGACAAGCATATTACATCTTTTTTAAAATGCATCATGTATTAAAACAGAAAGAAAGGGGGACAGAAATTACAGGGTATTTGCGTGGTAGTCCGACAAAAATATAAACACATTTTAAAACAACTAGTGAATGCAAGTTTAAGAAGCATGTTTCAATGTGTAAATATTTTTTTTGTTTTTTTCTATGACAGTGTAAGCTGTACATTTTGATAATAGTGTGCCTAGCATCTAGGTAGGCTGCGTTTATCAGTGATGGCCCCCTCCCCAGTGATATTAATGGTCCATTATTTCCTGTGGTGCACCTTTAAGGCCAGAAGAAAGCACAGAGGCTCAGCAAATGGTTTGCCAGAGGATGGGGCAAAGAAGCAAATAGTGCCCCCCTCTAGGGACGCCCATGATTGCATGAGCACTATTGTACTAAGTGCATTTTATCTCCTATTCCTGCCTTTTTGGTTTTGGCTAATTTTAGACCTTAGTGTTTCAGCTCTCTGCCGGCTGGCCGTTTCATGATAATCAGTGGCTATTAACCCCTGGCTGTAATTCTTTATCTACATCTCAGACTGTTTCCACTCTTAGCATATGGGGCCTCCAACCATCATGTTGTAATGGGCCCCCACACATTATCTGCTGGGCCTGGATGATAGCCAACTATGCTCAATTGGGTGACAGTAAGGGTAGTCCAAAACATAAGGCGAGCCAAAGGCAGCAGAACCTCTTTGCCCTGTTACCTTTGGGTCTTTTGCGCGTTATAAATAAATAAACAGACAAACAAACCTTGAACCAGACTTTTCACTGCTGACCTTGCCAGCTATTCACTGTTCACATCTGAGGACCACTCACTGCTGAACTTTGAACTTTAATGTCTGACCTCTACAAACCTCTCACTGCTGACCCCGCCAGCCACTAACTGCTCACCTCTGCAGACCCCTCACTGCTCACCTATGCAGAGCACTCCCTGCTGGCCTCCCCAGACCACCCCATACTCACCTTTGCAGACCACTCACTGCTCAGATCTGTCGACCACTCACTGCTTCACCTCTGCAGATCACTCACTGCTCACCTCTGTAGACCACTCACCTCTGCAGACCACTCCTTGCTGACCTCTCCAGAGCACTCACTGGTCCCCTCTCCAGACCACTCACAGCTCACCTCTGCCAATCACTCCCTGCTGAACTCTGCAGAACACTCACTTCTCACCTCTGCAGACCACTCATCGCACACATCTGCAAACCACGTTTTGCTGACCTCTCCAGACCACTCACCGCTCCCCTCTCCAGAACACTCTCTGCTCACCTCTGCAGACCACCCACCGCTCACCTCTGCAGACCACTCACTGCTCACCTCTGCAGACCACTCACCTATGCAGACCACTCACTGCTCACCTCTGCAGACCACTCACTGCTCACCTCTCCAGACCACTCAGCACTTACCTCTGCCGATCACTCCCTGCTGACCTCTCCATAACACTCAGCGCTCAACTCTTGCAGACCACTCACTGTTCATCTCTGTAGACCACTCACCTCTCACCTGTGCAGACCACTCACCGCTCACCTCTGCAGCCCACTCACTGATCACCTTTGCAGTCCACTCATCTCTGCAGACCACTCACTGCTCACCTCTGCAGACCACTCACCTCTGCAGGCCAGTCACTGTTCACCTCTGCAAACCACTCACTGCTCACCTCTAGAGAGTACTGACTGCTCACCTCTGCAGACCACTCACTGTTCACATCACTGTTCACCTGTGCACACCACTCACCTGTGCAAACCACTCATCGCTCACCTCTGCAGACCACTCCTTGCTCACCTCTGTAGACCCCTTACGGCTCACCTCTGCAGATCACTCCCTGCTGACCTCTGCAGACCACTCACTGCTCGCCTCTGCAGACCACTCACCTCTGCAGACCACTCACTGCTCACCTCTGCAGACCACTCACCTCTGCAGACCAGTCACTGCTTACCTCTGCAGACCACTCACTGATCACCTCTACAGACCACTCACTGCTCACCTCTGCAGACCACTCACCTCTGCAGACAACTCACTGCTCACCTGTGCATACCACTCACTGCTCCTCTGCAGATCACTCACTGCTCACCTCTGCAGACCACTCACCTCTGCAGACCACTCACCGCTCACCTCTGCAGACAACTAACTGCTCACCTCACTGTTCACCTCTGCAAACCACTCACCACTCACCTCTGCAGACCACTCACTGTTCACCTCTGCAGACAACTCACTGCTCACCTCTGCAGGCTACTCACCTCTGCAGACCACTCACCTCTGCAGACCACTCACCGATCACCTCTGCCGACCACTCACTGTTCACCTCTGCAGACCACTCACCTCTGCAGATCACTCACACTGTACACCTCTTCAGACCACTCACCGCTCCCCTCTACAGACCCCTCACTGCTCACCTCTGCGGACCGCTCACCTCTGCAGACCCCTCACCTCAGCAGATCACTACCTGCTGGCCTCCCTGGGCGCTGGGCAGGGCCTCGGCTTCATGCGCAGCGACTCTTGGCAGTAGTGCATGTCCTGTGCCGCACCAGATGGCTATCCTTCCAGGCGCCTCCTGCTTCCTCCTCTGCCTCCTGGGTCAGTGCTATGGGAGGCACTGCCTTTGGTGACACTTCGTGCCCAGCGGCCCCCAGTCACAGAGCACACGCTCCACTTGCCCGAGCCCCAGCATCTGTGCCCCCCCTCTGCCCCTTCAGCAGAACCCCTGATCTGAGCAACCTTTGCCATCAATCCTTAAATTGCTGTCCCCCACACCTCCAGGCAGAGCCGGTGTACCGCTCCAAAAACAAAACCCTTCACCCGCTCTTGTGCCTTCTGCTGGCACAGCAGTGATGCCCAGCAGCTGGAACTCTCCCGCGCAGGGCACCGGAGTCCAGCTGCACTGGCTGACCCCCGGATCCGGGCACCAGCTTTCACCCTCCCCCGGACAACGTATGCTGCGCATGGGAGCACAGCAAGACCCTGCTCTGTGATCATAAAGAGGGTGAGGGGCGCGTCTGGTGGCCAAGTGACAACTCTGTCCCCAGGGGAAAGACAACGACACACCAGTTGTTCTTTAGGGTGGCGGAGGAGGGCATTAGTAAAGGATAACGGAACAGCCCCTTGGCCATTATTGAGATTCCACCCAGACGCACCTAGTCCTAAGGGGCGAGTGGCGCATCCCACTTGACCGCTGACCCAAGCTTTCAAAGGCTACCCCCAAAGAAAGCCTATTCCCTCAGTGCTGAAGGCTGCCTCTTTGGGCTGAAGCTGGCATGTCTTCCCTTTACCCTGGAGAAGTCCTCTAGGACTATCTCCCCAGGCCCGAAGAGGGGAGGGTGGCACAGATTATTCAGTCTTTGTGGTACAGTGATCACCACTTGACCAGCCACCATGCTTCTGACCCAGAAAGCCCATCTGCCTATTGGCTGCTTCTCCCTATAATGTTTCTGGTGATGTCCAGCCCTGCCGGGATCACCACTTGACCAGCCACCTTGCTTCTGACCCAGAGAGCCCATCTGCTCATTGGCTGCGTCTCCCTGGCATGTTTCTGGTGGTGCTGGGAAGCAGAGGGGGTGGTGTCACAGTGATCACCACTTGGCCACCACCATGCTTCTGACCCAGAGAGCCCATCTGCCCATTGTCTGCTTCTCCCCGGCATGTTTCTGGTGGTGTCCAGCCCTGCCAGGATCACCACTTGACCAGCCACCATGCTTCTGACCCAGAGAGCCTATCTGCCCATTGGCTGCTTCTCCCTGGCCTGTTTGTTGTGGTGTCCAGCCCTTCCGGGATCACCACTTGACCAGCCACCATGATTCTGACCCAGAGAGCCCATCTGCTCATTGGCTGCTTCAACCTGGCATGTTTCTGGTGGTGTCCAGCCCTGCCGGGATCACCACTTGACCAGCCACCATGCTTCTGACCCAGGGAGCCCATCTGCCCATTGGCTGCTTCTCCCTGGCATGTTTCTGGTGGTGTCCAGCCCTGCCGGGATCACCACTTGACCAGCCACCATGCTTCTGACCCAGAGAGCCCATCTGCTCATTGGCTGCTTCTCCCTGTCATGTTTCTGGTTGTTTGGCAGAAACCTGTGCAGTTTCCTTAGGGACCACTGCAAAAGGCTTAAGACTACAGGTGTTGGCAGTAAACCCAATTGGTAGCAGTCTGTACCAACCAGATTTACCTGGTAGCTGTGGCTGAGCAGCCAGACTTCTCTCAAGAAGAGTTGGACAGTATATAGAGTATACAAGATAGGTACCAAAATACAGTAGCACAAGCAAACACTGACCAGAGCTTTGGTATCAAGTATATAATTATTTATTTAAAGACACACTTAGAAACACTCTAGCACTATTATTATAAGCAAGTTCAAAAACACAGTCACTATTAATATATATACATCCCTTATTCTTTATTAGACAAGCCTTAGTTAACACCACTTATTTTCAGACAGAGGTGAGCGCTTAACTCAAGATGGCACTCCAATAAGTTATCAAAAAAAGGGAGGGAAAAGGCAGAAATTAGAAAAGCACACAAAACAATACTTTAGAAGCACTCAGCAAGGCAGGAAAGTCAAAGTCTACTTGAGAGCAAAAAGTTCAGAGGCCCGGCTCCCTCTTAGAGAGAGTAGAACACCAATGCGCCCAAGATCACACAGTTTAAAAGGCTTGAAAAGTCTTGCAGAGAGTATAAAAAGGAATCAGTTCAGCTCAGAAAAGTTCAGTTAGCCAGCCTAGGGCCATCCCAAGTGGTAAGTTGAGTATTTACGAGACACCCCACACAGACTGTTGCGAGGGAGGCCAGGCGGACACAGTACCTTGAAAGTGGAGAGGATCCTCAAGCGGGGGCAGTTGTTCCTGGCAGTGGGTGCTAGTCGCGGCGTCATCCAGAGGAAGAGAAGGTCTCAACATGGAGGAAAGCTGAAGGTCGTTGCACTGCCAGGGAAGAAACCAGCCGCAGAGTTCTCTGGTTAAAGGTACTACCCTTTTATTTGCGGAAAGTGGTAAAACGTGGTATCCCGATTTCCGGGGTGCTTGTCACAGGCAAGGCGGCCACGAGATGATCCGGGAAGGCGAAAAGGCGGGCAAACTGGTTATCCCCACCAGTCAAAGGAAGAATACTCTTCGGGATGAAGATCTCCTCTGCAGTTGGAAGAAGTGGTGAGTCGGTTCAGCAGGGCTCCACCAGTGGTGTCGTCATTGCAGGTCGGCTCAGCTTCTCCCTCTTCGGATTCTTTGGTCCTGTGGCGACGTCTGAAGTCCCAGTCCCCAAAGCCCTGCTTTTATGCAGAAAACCCCCATTCATCAGTCCTAGCTGTGTATGGGAGGATAGCGGTTGTATATACCTGACCTGTACCCCAGATGAATAAGCTAGGAGAGGTGAAAGCTTGCGAGGGGTGTGCAGGGCATGGATGCCCATAAAAGGCACCCCTGCATGGGATGACGCTATAGCTGACGAGGAAGAAAGCAGGAGGTTGGAGGATTTAACGTATTCGTTACCTAAGTAACTAAAGGGGGGAAATGTATGGGAGGACTGGTCCAGGAGACCCCCCTCCCATGCCTTTTCTCCCCCGGTAAGGTTCATGGCTCGCCGGGTGTCCTTCCTGCCACCAGGGCCCAGGTGGTGGGTGGGGCACTGGCAGAAGACATCGACCAAACCTGTTCAATTTAGCTAGGCCCTAGAAACCATTTTGTATAATAAAAATGGCTTGAGCCCTGTGCACCGCCGCACCGCCCCCACCCTTGGAGAGTATCACTCATTCTTGTGGCCACAGCTCCCTGGCATATCCGCTAAGAGCCCGTTCCCACGCACAGACGGACATGAGCTAGTGTTAGATACCAACACTGTAACATTTCACCTTCCGCAGTGTATCGCTGTTTCCAGCATGACCCAGCCAGCAGGGCCTGGGTGGAAAAGAACTGTACAATGGTCCCCTGACAAAAGCAAAGTCCCCAAATACTAATGAGCAAACCACCTGTGATGAAAGCGTTCTCCCCACAACCTCTCTGACTAAAAACCTGCAAAATATACGAAAATGGCAGGATGGGTGCTCATATGACATTAGGGATGAAGCACCCACATCCCTGTAGCTATGTGCAAATGGTAAAAGCGTCCCGGTGGTTTTCCATGTTATGTATGTTATCGAGAAGACTGCACCCCACGGCCCCGTGCCAAAACTGAACTAATGCTGCTAGAGTGCAAAGGAAGACAAATGCAACCATACTGAGGGCTCATGTAAGGGGTGCACGAAAATACACCATATTTGTGTCTGAGCCCACTATGTGCCACTGCCGCCAGTCTCAGTGGCGGGTTGTTCCCGCGTGCTTCATCAACCTTACTGCTACCTCACTTACCGCGCATGTATAAACATATAACAAAATGTTGTAGTTGTTAAAAACGTAGTGTACAAGTAATGTGCTCAAATTGGCCATATTGATGGCACTAGTAATGTCAAAAACGTGAGCTTTGGAAAGACTCAATGAGTACTGTATATTATATGAATGTTTATGTCTCTTCCACCTAAAGTCTGCAACACACGAGGAAAATACCTTTGTGAGCACATGCAAGGCCATTCCCCCTTCCTCCCAGTGAAGCCTGCCAGACGAAAAAGCAGAGGCCTGTGCCGCGCTGCTCTACCTCCCCCAATTCGGCTGGAGCCGCTTCAAGCATTCGCATTCCCCCGCAGCACCCAAGGCCACAGCCTGCCACCTGACTTATTTATAACCCAGCAGTAAACCCTGGCCTTAAAACACAGATCCAAAGGCGCCCTTTCTTAGACTCCACGACCCGCCGGCTCATCTTAGGGTAATGGCCCCTGTAAAATTAGGACACCCAATATTATGGCAACATTACAAGAACACATCTATAATGACTTCTAACAAGACATGATGACACAGACCGCCTGTCCCATGCCCCGAGACCTAACCCCACGACCTCTGATACCCGGTCAATAGGATGACGGTAACCATGTATTGACGAATCGCCAACAGACCCCACTCCAGGTGCATTCCTCCTGTGTTGCATTAACCTGTAGAATAACCTATTGGAAGATTTACCAGGGAAGATAATATTGCAATGTTGAATGACTGTGGTGGGCGTGGCCCTAGGGCAGGAAGTCAGGAAAGACATTCATCTCTGACACTGATCACGGTTGGCACAACAACACCGTCTGGATGAGCCCAGCTGACCTGCCAGGCCCAGCCCAACCCACGAGGGTAACCAGTGACGTCCTCCAGCCGCGGCAAACCACATCACAGCAGCACCTATAGCTAGTCGTCGCCACCCAATCCCCACGAACTTGTGCCCCCTATAGCATGTAGGTTCTTATGACGTTTTTTGTAAATATATACGCCTGTCTTGTCAGACAGAGCGCTCTCGGAGTTTGCAGAGTTCTTTGCATGCCCTATTCTGATCGATAAACTCCCATTTAAGCTAACCCGCACTTTGTCCTGGCCTTATTCCCATTCCGGGGAGAGTCCATTATTGTCTCTCATTGTGGGGAGGATCGTGCTATCTGGGGACGCTTGCCTTCAGTGGTGACCCCGAAAGCGTGATTTTAATTTCTCTCCTAATATATATATATATACATATATATATATCCCTACCATCCCCTTTGGCACGAAAATCTCCAGTCGAAAAGGGATACGCAGGGTGCGCCGGCTCCGGGAGGCCGCCCGCCATGGCGACCGGTACGCTTAGAAGTGCGCACTCACCAGAGAGAGGGTACGGGATCCCAGTTGAAAAATCCCCTTTGAGTACCGCTCGCCGGAGCCGGGGCTGACCGTTGAGCAAACGACAACACTGCCTGGACGGACCCAGTTTCGGAGACTCTCGGTTCAAGACGGGCACGTGAGTATTGAGTGCGAGAAACCTTAAAGGGAGCAGGGGAGGAAATATAGGACGGGGAACGAGGCTGGTTGAAAGGGGGGCACATTGGGTCTACTAAGGACCATCCTAAACTTTCTTTGCTTTTTCTTTGCATATGGCCATTAGGACTAAAAGGTGAACAGAGATAAAGAGACGGGATCCTAGCTCCGCGAGGGGGTGGAAGGCGGCGCCGCATAGTGCTATCTTGACTAGTACTGGGAATATATGAAGAAGTGGAATATGAGATAAAGGTGTCTGGTAAAGGAAGAAACGGAAAATACATTAGTGACTGCTACTATCTCTATTTTCTCTCTGGGTTTACGGGTAAATAAAAGCGGGTTAGTACAAACAAAGATATAATGTAAGTAGAAAAATAATTTTACTTCAAAATTAGGAGACAAATATGTATATCAGATTAAGACGGACAGGGACAGTTGGCAAGGGAGGAAAGGGAGGACAAACTGGACTGTGAATAGAGTGCTGCTTATGAGTGTGTATGCATCGCATATGTTGGAACATGTTTGATATAATAAGTATGTAAGGGTGGACAGGAATACGTAATTGTGGTACGGTTACGGTAAGTGTGATCAGAAGAAATATCAGAAAGAAGAGTGTAATGTGGTAAAGTGAGTGTTTATTTCTTTGCTCTGCTGGGTTAAATTGATTTGTGGGGTAAAATTGTCACAGTTATTGATGGTTTGCTCTTGTACGTGCCCCCTAAAGAGTATAGAATAGAGGCTGTGTGCAGCCATTCTCATACTGTACAAGTGGCGGGAAAACACGCCCATGCGCAATAAGACATAAGTACGAGAGTCCATATGGTGACACGTCCATAGTAAGAGATAGACATACATAGAGAGGTACAATAGCATCCAGCAAGTACGAAGTATGGGGGCAGAAACACCCTTATCACATATTTGTAAGAGCCTACCGGGGTACGCAGAACGGATTAAGAAATATCATGACCAGTGGATCACAGAGTTGAAGGGAGAAGGGTTACCTCAGATATGGCCAGAAGGGGGGTCATTTGACAAAAGCGTCTTAGATATGGTAGCCACATGCATTTGTTTGAAATATAAGGGGAAGCAACTGCACAATAGGAGGGAAATATTAGATCTATGGAGACTGTTTGAAGAAATACCCCCTCCCAAGAAAAGGGAATCAGATACTGACCTACCATCTACTACTGAAAACCCATTGCTGATACCAAAAGATGACAAGGTACTTTCAGAAGAGAAGCCCCAGATTGAGGTAACTCGGTTGTACCCAATGCTAAATAAGCCAGTGCCCGCAGAAGGATATAGCGACCCAACTTATGTACCCCCAATGACAACCACTATCACTCAAGGGCCAACTGCACCACCACCATATGAGAGTCATAGAGAACGAGAGCAGGTAAGTACACCAAGGGTGGATATAGAGAAATTGACAGGGGATCTAGAATTCAGACTCTCTATAGCCAAAGATGAGCTCTCGAGAATCAAAAGTATATGTGAGCGGACTGCAATCAGCACCGCTAGATCAGAGCCTGCATCAGGAGCGCAGAGTGAGAATAGGACATTTGGAGAAGGATGGAAAAAAGGAGAGATACTGTTTAGGATAGAAGAAGAACCAACACGGATAATTGAACTAGAGGGAAGAGAGGGTTGTACTGGTGACGAGGTGAGGACCACAGGAGGCAGAGAGGAGCTATTGTGTGATATAGGGGATGACTTAGAAGAAGGTGAAAGGCTAAGTGTGGCAATGGGAGGGGAAAGCGAGGAGTTGGATGGCGCATGCTCAATGAGAACGATGGACGAGGAGTGGACAGGGCGACTAAGGAACAGATTGGGAAAAATGGCGCCATTAGGAAAATCAGGAGTAAAGATGATTGCAGATACAACGACAAAGGGGAAGCTACAACTCCCATTGATACATAGAGGAGGAGGGAGGCCGAATTACATACCCTGGGCTCAGATGGATAAGGCTAATTTGTTAAAATTATTGCCCCCGCTATCAGGAGGGGCAAGCAAGTGGATATATGCCTTTGAGAAACACACAGTTGGAGTACCTCTAGCAATAGGCGACGTGAAGAGTTTGCTAGTATCAGCAGTTGGGGATCAAACTGACAGAGTATGGGTAAAAGCTGGCTTCCCGGGAGTAACGTTAGACTGCGATCGCCATGATGGCGCCTCTTTTAATACAGTACGTGCCAGGGTGTGGGATGCCTTGCGGGAAACGTTCCCAGATACACCAGACTTACAGTCAGTAATGCAGTGTACAATGAATGACGGCGAAGATGATATGGATTACATGTTTCGAGTCCAAGAGATGTGGAGAACCGAAACGGGCACGCCCTGGTATCAGTCAACATCATTATTCTATTTTATAATAAAGAGGGGGCTCCCAAAAGAGGTGCAAAAAGCACTTGACAAAATAGCAGGTATTAAAGCAAAAGGTTGGCCCGAAATTCAGAGCATAATAGTTCACCACTGCAAACGAATAAAGGAAAGGGAAAAGGAGGTGGCACAGAGGAGATTGGCAGACGAAGCGAAATTAGTACAAACAAAGCTGGTGAAGGTTGCCGCAGCAGTAGCCGTGCTCCCACACAGTAGGGAGGGAGATGAAGAGGAGGAGGGGCTGGTAGCAATACAGGGGAGGATGGCAACGAATTGGGCAGGAGTAGGATCACGGCAGTGGAACGAGCAGGAGCAGAGTGGAGGTCCGCAGTGTCAAGAGTGGGCCCCTCGAGGGGGACGAGGGGGGTACAGGGGTCGAAGAGGGGATGGACAAGGGTATGGGGGAATGGGAGGAACCGGATGGCAGGGTCCCAGGGGTGCACAAGGAAGTTGTTGGAACTGCAAAAAGGTGGGGGCACTTTTCAAGAGAATGCAGGAGTAGACCAAACAACGGGTTCCCGGAGGTAGAACACTATGGCCATCCTCATCCGGGGAGCCCATATGGTCTCCCAATGGGACAACAACAAAGGGACCCAGGGCAGGGGCGCAGATAGGAGACAAGCAGTTCATATTCTTGGTGGATTCGGGAGCGGAGAAATCATGTATTAGGGAGGGCCGGTTTCTGTTATCTAACCAGAAGTTAGAGACGCAGGGGTTCTCTGGGGCTGTAATTGAAGTTACTTACACAGAAGCTTTGGATGTGATAGTGGGGGGTAAAACTGTAAAAACACCCTTACTGTACTACGAGCAATCGCCAATAAACCTGCTAGGGAGGGACCTTCTTAGCAAGCTTAACATGACAATATCATTCACAGAAAGACGAATAGTGTGTTCAACACCAGGAATATGCCCATTACGTGTAATGCTGGTAGTACAGGCTCAAACAACGGCTCCAGAAATACGTGGCCTGCCAGTGGATGAAAGGATGTTTATTGAAGGTTTGAAAATGCTGGCCCAAGTAGTTCCTGAGCTAAAAAGGCTGGATTGGAGAATACCCGCGGAATTCATCTTCCGCCCAATAGTGCGCCCAGACGTAACACCAGGGTCAGTGGTATCATTAGACTTGCATGCTGTACAGGTGTCAGCGAAAAGGATTGCGGTAATTGGGATGGACATAGATGGATGTGAATGGCGCACTGTACTGTGCGTCAACGCCAATATTGCCCTACGAGACTTGTCTGATGAGGATCTTTTCTCTGATTCAGACAATAATGGCGAAATAATAATGGAAATAGCAATGCCCTGTGACATTTTGATTGAAGCTAGGCAAATTCCCGTTCAGTTGATGGCAGTAGTGGGAACACCACCGCCATTTTTTGATGATGACATACGACTTGTGCCAAAAAATTTGTGGACCACGGGCCCCCATGATGTGGGGTTGTTGCACGGAGTGACGCCAGTGGTCATAAAACTCAAACAAGGGGCAATCCTGCCCCGCGTAAAGCAATATCCATTGTCTCGTGAGGCGGAGGAAGGAATGAAAGAGACAATAAATGCATTATTAGCTCAGAGAATAATAGTGCCCTCAATCTCACCATGCAACACCTGCATCTACCCGATTAAAAAAGCAAAGGGAGGGGCTTGGAGGATGATCCAGGATTTACGCCCCTTAAATGACGTCATACAGAAAGAGTTCCCTTTGGTCCCGAACCCTGCTTCAATATTATGCAGTATCCCAAAAACGGTGTCACATTTCACAGTGGTCGATTTGAAAAACACATTCTTTTCCATCCCCTTGGCAGAAGAAAGCAGATACCTGACAGCATTCACATTTGGGGGAAAGAGATACGAACATTGTAGACTACCACAGGGGTACTGTGAGAGCCCAAGCATCTTCAACCGCATTCTACACGAAGACCTCGGTAATTTATCGGTTGAAAGCACCATCATCCAGTATGTAGACGATCTGCTCATATGTGCACAGAATGAAGAGACATGCAGGGAAGACTCAGTGACACTCCTGCCACTACTGGCAAACAAGGGGTACAAAGTGGATAAGGAAAAGCTACAATATTGTCCGGAAGAGGTCTTATACTTAGGGCAGCTGATATCGAAAGACAGAAAAAGAACAATCCCTGACAGGGTAGAAGCAATAAGATCAGTAAGAGAACCCACAACAGAGAAGGAGATGCAGAAATTCTTGGGAATGTGCAGTTATTGCAGAACATGGATATTAGATTATGCAGCCTACATGAGACCATTACTGCAAGCACTCAAGGAGGCACAACACGAGAACAGGAAAATAGAATGGTCAGAAGAGATGAGTGACTCATTCAAGTCACTAAAAGAATTGATTTCTAGTGCTCCGGTACTCGCCAACCCTGATTATGAACGTGTGTTTTTCCTATTTTCACATTGTAAGGGAACACTCATGACGGCTGTACTGACAGAAAAGACTTCTCTAGGACACAAACCGCTGACTTACTATAGGGGCACCTTGGATGCGGTGATGCAAGGACACTTCGCGTGCAAGCAATCTCTCACCGCCGCCATGTTCGCCATTGAAAAAAGTGCCAAAATAGTAATGGGATGCCCTGTCACATTGTTTGTGGAACACTCATTATTTGCAATACTTGAGAGGTCTAAAAGTACACTGACCACACAGCGAGCAACTGCCTATGAGATAATATTGTCGAGCGCCAATATCAATGTGGTACGATGCAGAACAGTGAATCCGGCAACATTCATTACAGAAGCATGCACACTGGAGGACATGCAGGAACACAACTGTGCAACTTACACAGGGGAAAGAGGGGAGGACATGGTGGTGTGCGAGAATGCCCTGAGCGAGGGGGAGGTGTACTTTGTGGATGGGTCAGCATCAATTGACATGGACACGGGAGAGAGACATGTGGGGATGGCGGTGGTGAGATTAGAAGATGGTGAGTATGAGACACTAGTGCAGTATCGCCTTCCATCCCATTTCTCAGCACAGGCAGCGGAACTCATTGCATTAGTAGAAGCACTACATGCAGCTAAAGGGTGTGCAGTAACAATATACACGGATTCAGCTTACATGACGACAACAGAACAGAGCAGATGGGACTCCAGTACAGCATGCAGAATTGCTGAAGGAATTAATTGAGGCCCTAAAAGACCCAACAGTGGTAGCAATAGTGAAGTGCCAAGCACACACGTCCAACACAGACGTTGTGTCTTTGGGGAACGCAGCAGCGGACGCTGCTGCCAAGGAAGCTTCATATTTTGAAAAACATGAAACAGGTGAGTACATGTTGCAGCACAAGACATACGAAGAGCTCCCAGAAGGATACAATGCGATGCCCATATCACAAATACTAGAGTTGCAGGAAGGAGCAAGTGGCGATGAAAAGATGATGTGGGTAAAACGAGGGTGCAGCCAATCAGCAACAGACTTACTCTGGCGACAAAATAACTCAGGAAAAGTGGTAATGCCAGTAAAGCTGTTAGAAATAGCATTTCAACAATTATACTTCCCAGCACACAACACGAAACAACACATTGCAGCAGAGATACAAGAGGTGTGGTTCGTGCCCTGTCTTCAGGAGCACATATCTAGATTGACAATGGAGTGCACAACATGCCAGATATACAACTCTGGAATGACATTACGTACACTGAGGGGAACAATTCCAAAACCAATTGGGCCATTCAGAGAGCTACACATTGACTACGCAGACATGGGAGAAAGGTGTAATGGGGCACGCTACATGATTGTGGTTGTATGCCCATTTTCAAGGTGGGTGGAAGCAGGCCCATGTGCACGACCTGATGCTAAAAGCGCTGCAAAGTTCCTAGTAAGGGAAGTATTCCCACGCTGGGAAATTTGTGACGTAGTTCGCTCAGACAACGGCACTCACTTTGTGAACGAGCTCTTCAAAGAAGTAACGACACTATTGGGAATAAAACATAAATTGTACTCGATTTATCATCCTCAAAGTAATGGCATGGTAGAAAAGATGAACGGCCTGTTAAAAGGAAGATTATCAAAATTATGCTTCTCATTAAAGAAGAACTGGATTTACTGTTTGCCCCTTGCACTGTTTGAGCTGAGAAATCAGCCAAGCAAGGACCACCATTTGTCCCCGCACGAAATAGTGACCGGGAGACGAATGCACACAGCACACTCCCCACTGCGCCAACACTAAGACGCGCACAGAAGCGCTGCAATATTGGGAGATGAGTTCACAGACTACCTGAAAAAGCTAACTAGGGCAGCGCGCGCAATCTCAAAGCAGCTCTCCCCACCATTCACAAGGGAAGAAGGGAACACAACGGAGTCCCTTACGGAACCTGAAACACCGGTACAACTGATGCCGGGAGAATTAATTTATGTCCGGAGCTTTGTGCGCCGGTGGAATGCACCATGGTTCCACGGACCATACGAAGTGGTATTTTGTACTCCTACGGCTGTAAAAGTGAAGGGCCTTAAGTACTGGATACATTTGACGGATGTACGAAGGGCATATAATAGCACGCGGGAGGAGGTAGATGAGGGGGCACAGACAACAGCAAGCAATACAAATGAAAATAATGAGTGAATGTGAACATGTGTGTGACAGAAATGCACCTGATTGAGAAAATTGATGACGAGAACAAGTACATTTAAGGGTATCTATAAAGATGATTGAAAAAAAAAATTTTTTAAAAAAAAAGTGGAATTATATGTAAATAATAATGTGATAAAAATGTGTAGTGTCTGCTCCCTTGTCGGTACATCCCCAACCCCACTCCCCTACCCACTTCCATTCCCCTTCCATGATATCTTGGCACTGGTAGTGCCAACAAAATGTTTACATGCATGCACTTAATGCACTTTTATATCTCAAACAGGACCTACCATGGCAACTAACGGGCAGCCTGCAACGGATAGATTTATTAGATATAGAGAATTGTTAGCTGAGAGATGTAGATATTCCTATGAGTGTGGATTGTCAATATGCATTACATTATTTTTTACAATTATGTTTGGCCTGGTTACGTATTGGTTCATAACGTTCATCTCTATCGAGATGAACGAGGGGGGAGGGATTAACGGGACTAATGTGACAAATGAAACAGCATTTGTAAATACTACAGAAGGTGATTTTTTGGTATGGGATGGAACTAAACTGGTATGGGGATATTACACAACACCAACCAATGTTGCTATCTCGCATAGTGAAGGTCGGCAGGGAAAAATGCGAAACAGCACAGTTTCCCCGCCAAAGGTATCTAATTACAATGCCCGCAGTCTAAATGATCGTAACCCCTCTGCTATATCCTGGTTATATAACACCCCCACCAGCAGGCCCACTCCCGTAACAAAAAACACACTGCCAGACAGCATAAAGAAGGAGAATGAAGAAATGACAGCGAGATATGAAATACTGTATGATAATTGGGCAAAGGGGGGAGAGGGAGAAAGGGGGGCCCACACTGTCCATCGCCCATGAGGCCGGGAGATACCTTAGAAAAAGGAATAACAGACGAAAAAAAGGGAGGAGGGAAGGAGGAAGTATGATGAGTATTATGGGTTAGGACTAGACAAAATGGAAGACCCGCAACACCCCCACCAGACAAATAAATGGTATGCGGACATGAGTGCAACGGCTAAGCAAACAACAAATGAGAGCTGTTATGTCTGCTCCCTCATTCCCCATGCTTCAGGTACACCCAAAGTATTGTTACCGAAAGAGTTGCCTATTGTCGATGCCCAGTGTCTCCTTCATCTCACGTTGTGCAGAATTAAGAACACCTTCCAGGCACATGAGGTAACTTTCAGGATGCTGCAGAACGAAAAGACCTGTTACCCAAAGGCAGTAGGAGTGGTCTGTTTGGAGGAGCCATTTTTTATAATACAAGGGACACTTTTTTCGGACAACAGGTGGAAGGACGAAGAAATAATGTGCAAGGCTGAAGTACTGCGGGGTGTGGCACCAGAAAAACTGCAATGGATAGAAGAGACATGCACACCCATATGGAAGGAGCACATCTCAAAATTGACTTGGGTAACGGCCATCGAGAAACCCTTCAAGCTGCAGAAAGAAATAAACTATGAACTGTGTTTCAAGGGGGACGGGAGAACCACCATGGGGGCAAACAAGAACTGTAACAAGACCCTCACCATCCCAGATATGAGAAAAGAGACAGCAGCCCAGATGGATACCTATTGGGTATGTGGCAAACAAGCATACCTGCACCTCCCACAATCCTGGGGAGGCAGTTGTTCATTGGCCACCCTGCACTCCGCGCTAATTGTGATAACAGAAAGCCACATTGATGGGGGCAAGAAGATGCGAGGAAAATCTCAACAGAGTGGGGCCCCACCAACTGCAGAATCACAAGTATATGTCCTGTCCTCCGGAAACAAGGAAGGGGCGCTGTCCCGAAACAGACGGTCATCAAACTACATATCCAAAGCATCATCAGAACTGCTGCCACAGATCCCGGATAGATATCGATTATTCAGCTCTGCAGAAACGTTCTTCGCCTCACTCATCCCAAGCATCCAGGCGCGAGCAAACGCAAAGTGGCTTCAGATCACACGTTGGGAACTGATCCAATTGGCAAATGATACTGAAGAAGGGTTTAACATAATAAAAGTAGAACTACGAGCACTGCGGCTAATGACCATGCAGAACAGGTATGTCTTGGACCTGTTGACAGCAATGGACGGAGGTGTTTGCCGAAAAATTGGAAGTGCCTGCTGCACTTTCGTACCTTCTGAAGACGCAGATAACGGCTCCCTGTCTCATGTGATCGAAGCAGTACATAGCCTAGGAGAAAGAATGAGAATGGAAGGAGGAGCAGAAGAAAGTACATGGTTCGACAATATCTTCTCCTGGGTCCCATCATGGCTGGGAATGACTGTCAAGTTTTTGATGCCGGCTGTAGTGTTCCTCCTTTTCATTTTCTGCCTATGCCAGGTGGGTCTTCGATGTTGTGCCAACGCAGTACCGAATGGTGCAATGATGATGGTGACAATGGGCAACGCCTGCGGTACAATAGAAACTATGCAGGAAGCACAGGTACAAACTGGTACAGATTACACATCAAGATTCCAGATGGTGCCCATGTACCACGACAAGGACATAGTAGACAAGTTATGGCACACTACAATCAAAGAGCCCCAGGTACTCGAATGGTATGAGGAAGTGTGGGTGGACCTAGAAGGGGATAGCGGTTGTATATACCTGACCTGTACCCCAGATGAATATGCTAGGAGAGGTGAAAGCTTGCGAGGGGTGTGCAGGGCATGGATGCCCATAAAAGGCACCCCTGCATGGGATGACGCTATAGCTGACAAGGAAGAAAGCAGGAGGTTGGAGGATTTAAAGTATTTGTTACCTAAGTAACGAAAGGGGGGAAATGTATGGGAGGACTGGTCCAGGAGACCCCCCTCCCATGCCTTTTCTCCCCCGGTAAGGTTCATGGCTCGCCGGGTGTCCTTCCTGCCACCAGGGCCCAGGTGGTGGGTGGGGCACTGGCAGAAGACATCGACCAAACCTGTTCAATTTAGCTAGGCCCTAGAAACCATTTTGTATAATAAAAATGGCTTGAGCCCTGTGCACCGCCACACGGCCCCCACCCTTGGAGAGTATCACTCATTCCTGTGGCCACAGCCCCCTGGCAGATCCACTAAGAGCCCGTTCCCACGAACAGACGGACATGAGCTAGTGTTAGATACCAACACTGTAACATTTCACCTTCCGCAAAGTATCGCTGTTTCCAGCATGACCCAGCCAGCAGGGCCTGGGTGGAAAAGAACTGTACAATGGTCCCCTGACAAAAGCAAAGTCCCCAAATATTAATGAGCAAACCACCTGTGATGAAAGCGTTCTCCCCACAACCTCTCTGACTAAAAACCGCCAAAATATACGAATGGGTGCTCATATGACATTAGGGATGAAGCACCCACATCCCTGTAGCTATGTGCAAATGGTAAAAGCGTCCCGGTGGTTTTTCATGTTATGTATGTTATCGAGAAGACTGCACCCCACGGCCCTGCGCCAAAACTGAACTAATGCTGCTAGAGTGCAAAGGAAGACAAATGCAACCATACTGAGGGCTCATGTAAGGGGTGCACGAAAATACACCATATGTGTGTCTGAGCCCACTATGTGCCACTGCCGCCAGTCTCAGTGGCGGGTTGTTCCCGCGTGCTTCACCAACCTTACTGCTACCTCACTTACCGCTCATGTATAAACATATAACAAAATGTTGTAGTTGTTAAAAACGTAGTGTACAAGTAATGTGCTCAAATTGGCCATATGGATGGCACTAGTAATGTCAAAAACGTGAGCTTTGGAAAGACTCAATGAGTACTGTATATTATATGAATGTTTATGTCTCTTCCACCTAAAGTCTGCAACACATGAGGAAAATACCTTTGTGAGCACATGCAAGGCCATTCCCCCTTCCTCCCAGTGAAGCCTGCCAGATGAAAAAGCAGAGGCCTGTGCCGCGCTGCTCCACCTCCCCCAATTCGGCTGGAGCCACTTCAAGCATTCGCATTCCCCCGCAGCACCCAAGGCCATGGCCTGCCACCTGACTTATTTACAACCCAGCAGTAAACCCCGGCCTTAAAACACAGATCCAAAGGCGCCCTTTCTTAGACTCCACGACCCACCGGCTCACCTTAGGGTAATGGCCCCTGTAAAATTAGGACACCCAATATTATGGCAACATTACAAGAACACATCTATAATGACTTCTAACAAGACATGATGACACAGACCGCCTGTCCCATGCCCCGAGACCTAACCCCACGACCTCTGATACCCGGTCAATAGGATGATGGTAACCATGTATTGACGAATCGCCAACAGACCCCATTCCTCCTGTGTTGCATTAACCTGTAGAATAACCTATTGGAAGATTTACCATGGAAGATAATATTGCAATGTTGAATGACTGCGGTGTGCGTGGCCCTAGGGCAGGAAGTCAGGAAAGACATTCATCTCTGACACTGATCACGGTTGGCACAACAACACCGTCCGGATGAGCCCAGCTGACCTGCCAGGCCCAGCCCAACCCACGAGGGTAACCAGTGACGTCCTCCAGCTGCGGCAAACCACATCGCAGCAGCACCTATAGCTAGTCGTCGCCACCCAATCCCCACAAACTTGTGCCCCCTATAGCATGTAGGTTCTTATGACGTTTTGTGTAAATATATACGCCTGTATGTGCTATTGTCAGACAGAGCGCTCTCGGAGTTTGCAGAGTTCTTTGCATGCCCTATTTTGGTTGATAAACTCCCATTTAAGCTCACCCGCACTTTGTCCTGGCCTTATTCCCATTCCGGGGAGAGTCCATTATTGTCTCTCATTGTGGGTAGGATCGTGCTATCTGGGGACGCTTGCCTTCAGCTGTCACTCAAACATGCTAAGTGGTGAGCCGGGCAGCTCACCACTGGGCCATTCACATAAGAGTGCGACTTGAGTTGCCGAGGCAACTCAGTCCAGTGTGCCTAAACCCCCCTCCCACACATCCTGTACACCCAGACAGAGTGGCACCACTTTTGGAGGCTTCTGTGGAGAAGCCCACCAAAAAGTGGAACAAAGGGCTCGACTTGGGTTGGAGTTACAGAGGCAAACACAAACGCCATTTTTACAGCCGAGTCCGCGATTGGCGAAAAGACCCAACCGGGGAATAAATATTAAATAAATAACCCAGCGGTATCTTTAACATTTAAAATGAATGGGAAAATCCCATAGTACATATTCTTAAGGAATATTTCGCGTGGTAACCACTGCCACCAGCCAGAAACTCGACGAAGGGGGACTGCACAGTGCCCCCTTAAAAACAGACCCAGGGGTAATCTAATTAACCCCTTCCAGTACTTCCACAATATGATGGTTTGTAGTGGTTCTGTTCACAAATTTGGACTAATAAAGCCAATGGTGACTTTACATGCCCTGGGAGACAGTAGTCAGTCCTAGGGTATGGAGTCTATGTTTGGGGGTCACTATGACAACCCTGTGTTACTGCATTGAGGGTGCTGTGTAACACACTTACCAAAAACCACATGAAACCCTATGGAGTAAAAGACCCCATATCCCATAAAACACATTTCAAAGTCAAAGGACATTCTCAAATCATGTCTAAGAGTGGGAGAAAAAAAGAGTCTCACTCTTAGCAGGAGAAAAAATAAACCCCATAAATCCAGCAAAGCTGCTGGGGGACTCACTAGGTTTGGGAAATTAACCTTAACAGAATCCTCCCTAACACTGGTGGTTCTGGGAAGCAGAGGGGGTGGTGGCACAGTGATCACCACTTGACCAGCCACCATGCTTCTGACCCAGAGAGCCCATCTACCCATTGGCTGCTTCTCCCTGGCATGTTTCCGGTGGTGCCCTGCCCTGCCGGGATCACCACTTGACCAGCCACCATGCTTCTGACCCAGAGAGCCCATCTGCCCATTGGCTACTTCTCCCCGGCATATTTCTGTTGGTGTCCAGCCCTGCCGGGATCACCACTTGACCAGCCACCATGCTTCTGACCCAGAGAGCCCATCTGCTCATTGGCTGCTTCTCCCTGGCATGTTTCCGGTGGTGCCCTGCCCTGCCGCGATCACCACTTCACCAGCCACCATGCTTCTGATCCAGACAGCCCTTCTGCCCTTTGGCTGCTTATCCCTGGCATGTTTCTGGTGGTGTCCAGCCCTGCCGGGATCACCACTTGACCAGCCACCATGCTTCTGACCCAGAGAGCCCATCTGCCCATTGGCTGCTTCTCCCCGGCATGTTTCTGGTGGTGTCCAGCCCTGCCGGGATCACCACTTGACCAGCCACCATGCTTCTGACCCAGAGAGCTCATCTGCCTATTGGCTGCTTCTCCCTGGCATGTTTCCGGTGGTGCCCTGCCCTGCCGCGATCACCACTTCACCAGCCACCATACTTCTGACCCAGAGATCCCATCTGCCCTTTGGCTGCTTCTCCCTGGCATGTTTCTGGTGGTGTCCAGCACTGCCGGGATCACCACTTCACCAGCCACCATGCTGCTGATCCAGAGAGCCCATCTGCCCATTGGCTGCTTCTCCCTGGCATGTTTCTGGTGGTGCCCTGCCCTGCCGGGATCACCACTTGACCAGCCACCATGCTGCTGATCCAGAGAGCCCATCTGCCCATTGGCTGATTACCCCTGCCATGTTTCTGGTGGTTTCCAGCCCTGCCGGGATCACCACTTGACCAGCCACCATGCTTCTGACCCAGAGAGCCCATCTGCCCATTGGCTGCTTCTCCCTGGCATGTTTCTGGTGGTGTCCAGCCCTGCCGGGATCACCACTTGACCAGCCACCATGCTTCTGACCCAGAGAGCCCATCTGCCCATTGGCTGCTTCTCCCTGGCATGTTTCTGGTGGTGTCCAGCCCTGCCGGGATCACCACTTGACCAGCCACCATGCTTCTGACCCAGAGAGCCCATCTGCCCATTGGCTGCTTCTCCCTGGCATGTTTCTGGTGATGTCCAGCCCTGCCGGGATCACCACTTGACCAGCCACCATGCTTCTGACACAGAGAGCCCATCTGCCCATTGGCTGCTTCTCCCTGGCATGTTTGTGGTGGTGCCCAGCCCTGCCGGGATCACCATTTGACCAGCCACCATGCTTCTGACCCAGAGAGCCCATCTGACCATTGGCTGCTTCTCCCTGGCATGTTTGTGGTGGTGTCCAGCCCTGTTGGGATCACCACTTGACCAGCCACCATGCTTCTGACCCAGAGAGCCCATCTGCCCATTGGCTGCTTCTCCCTGGCATGTTTGTGGTGGTGTCCAGCCCTTCCGAGATCACCACTTGACCAGCCACCATGCTTCTGACCCAGAGAGCCCATCTGCCCATTGGCTGATTCTCCCTGGCATGTTTGTGGTGGTGTCCAGCCCTGCCGGGATCACCACTTGACCAGCCACCATGCTTCTGACCCAGAGAGCCCATCTGCCCATTGGCTGCTTCTCCTTGGCATGTTTGTGGTGGTGTCCAGCCCTGCTGGGATCACCACTTGACCAGCCACCATGCTTCTGACCCAGAGAGCCCATCTGCCCATCGGTTGCTTCTCCCTGGCATGTTTCTGGTGGTGCCCTGCCCTGCCGGGATCACCACTTGACCAGCCACCATGCTTCTGACCCAGAGAGCCCATCTGCCCATTGGCTGTTTCTGGTGGTGCTGGGAAGCGGGGGTGGTGGCACAGTGATCACCACTTCACCAGCCACCATGCTTCTGACCCAGAGAGCCCATGTACCCATTGGCTGCTTCTGGTGGTGCTGGGTGACGTATTGTTATATGGGGTTCTTTCTTTCATAAGTAGTTGTATGAATGGTAGTTGTAGTTGTATGAATGGTAGTTGTAGTTGTATGAATGGTAGACCAGCCACCATGCTTCTGACCCAGAGAGCCCATCTGCCCATTGGCTGTTTCTGGTGGTGCTGGGAAGCAGGGGGTGGTGGCACAGTGATCACCACTTCACCAGCCATCATGCTTCTGACCCAGAGAGCCCATCTGCCCATTGTCTGCTTCTCCCCGGCATGTTTCTGGTGGTGTCCAGCCCTTCCGGGATCACCACTTGACCAGCCACCATGCTTCTGACCCAGAGAGCCCATCTGCCCATTGGCTACGTCTCCCTTGCATGTTTCTGGTGGTGTCCAGTCCTGCCAAGATCACCACTTGACCAGCCACCATGCTTTTGACCCAGAGAGCCCGCCTGCCCATTGTCTGCTTCTCCCTGGCATGTTTCTGGTGGTGTCCAGCCCTTCCGGGATCACCACTTGACCAGCCACCATGCTTCTGACCCAGAGAGCCCATCTGCCCATTAGCTACTTCTCCCTTACATGTTTCTGGTGGTGTCCAGCCCTGCCGAGATCACCACTTGACCAGCCACCATGCTTCTGACCCAGAGAGCTCATCTGCCCATTGGCTGATTACCCCTGCCATGTTTCTGGTGGTGTCCAGCCCCGCCGGGATCACCACTTGACCAGCCACCATGCTTCTGACCCAGAGAGCCCATCTGCCCATTGGCTGCTTCTCCCTGGCATGTTTGTGGTGGTGTCCAGCCCTGCCGGGATCACCACTTGACCAGCCACCACGCTTCTAACCCAGAGAGCCCTTTTGCCCATTGGCTGCTTCTCCCTGGCATGTTTGTGGTGGTGTCCAGCCCTGCCGGGATCACCACTTGACCAGCCACCATGCTTCTGACCCAGAGAGCCCATCTGCCCATTGGCTGCTTCTCCCCGGCATGTTTCTGGTGGTGTCCAGCCCTGCCGGGATCACCACTTGACCAGCCACCATGCTTCTGACCCAGAGAGCCCATCTGCCTATTGGCTGCTTCTCCCTGGCATGTTTCTGGTGGTGTCCAGCCCTGCCGGGATCACCACTTGACCAGCCACCATGCTTCTGACCCAGAGAGCCCATCTGCCCATTGGCTGCTTCTCCCCGGCATGTTTCTGGTGGTGTCCAGCCCTGCCGGGATCACCACTTGACCAACCACCATGCTTCTGACCCAGAGAGCCCATCTGCCTATTGGCTGCTTCTCCCTGGCATGTTTCCGGTGGTGCCCTGCCCTGCCGCGATCACCACTTCACCAGCCACCATACTTCTGACCCAGAGATCCCATCTGCCCTTTGGCTGCTTCTCCCTGGCATGTTTCTGGTGGTGTCCAGCACTGCCGGGATCACCACTTCACCAGCCACCATGCTGCTGATCCAGAGAGCCCATCTGCCCATTGGCTGCTTCTCCCTGGCATGTTTCTGGTGGTGCCCTGCCCTGCCGGGATCACCACTTGACCAGCCACCATGCTGCTGATCCAGAGAGCCCATCTGCCCATTGGCTGATTACCCCTGCCATGTTTCTGGTGGTTTCCAGCCCTGCCGGGATCACCACTTGACCAGCCACCATGCTTCTGACCCAGAGAGTCCATCTGCCCATTGGCTGCTTCTCCCTGGCATGTTTCTGGTGGTGTCCAGCCCTGCCGGGATCACCACTTGACCAGCCACCATGCTTCTGACCCAGAGAGCCCATCTGCCCATTGGCTGCTTCTCCCTGGCATGTTTCTGGTGATGTCCAGCCCTGCCGGGATCACCACTTGACCAGCCACCATGCTTCTGACACAGAGAGCCCATCTGCCCATTGGCTGCTTCTCCCTGGCATGTTTGTGGTGGTGCCCAGCCCTGCCGGGATCACCATTTGACCAGCCACCATGCTTCTGACCCAGAGAGCCATCTGACCATTGGCTGCTTCTCCCTGGCATGTTTGTGGTGGTGTCCAGCCCTGTTGGGATCACCACTTGACCAGCCACCATGCTTCTGACCCAGAGAGCCCATCTGCCCATTGGCTGCTTCTCCCTGGCATGTTTGTGGTGGTGTCCAGCCCTTCCGAGATCACCACTTGACCAGCCACCATGCTTCTGACCCAGAGAGCCCATCTGCCCATTGGCTGATTCTCCCTGGCATGTTTGTGGTGGTGTCCAGCCCTGCCGGGATCACCACTTGACCAGCCACCATGCTTCTGACCCAGAGAGCCCATCTGCCCATTGGCTGCTTCTCCCTGGCATGTTTGTGGTGGTG